>NC_133101.1:30619634-30943310 GCF_022965805.1 Primulina eburnea
GAAAACAACAATTTTGTCCAAGTTTAGCCCATAACGTTTTCCAAAAGTAACTCAAGAATTTAACATCGCGATCAGACACAATAGTCCTGGGCATGTCATGCAACCTAACGACTTCTCTAAAGAATAGATCCGCAATGTGAGATGCATCATCAGTTTTGTGACAAGCAATAAAATGTGTCATCTTAGAAAATCTATCCACAACAACAAATATAGACTCGCCCCCCTTTCTTTGTCCTAGGCAACCCCAAAACAAAGTCAATAGAAATATCAACCCAAGGTTCATTAGGGACGGGAAGTGGTGTATACAAGCCATGTGGTTGTGTTTTAGATTTAGCTTGCCTACAAGTAATGCACTTATCACAAACACGCTCAACGTCACGTTTCATGTGTGGCCAATAGAAATGTTCATGCAATGCACTTAAAGTTTTAGCCACACCAAAATGCCCCATTAAGCCACCACCATGTGCCTCCCTAACAAGTAATTCACGAATGGATGATCTAGGGACGCACAACCTATCTTCTTTAAACAAGAAATCATTATGCAAATAGGATTTTTCAGGTAGACCATGCATACAGGTTTCAAAAACATTCTTAATATCATCATCTAGCACATACAACTCTTTCACATGCTCAAACCCCAAGATTTTAGATTCCAAGGCAGAGATCAGTACGTACCTCCGGGATAGTGCGTCGACAACTACATTTTCCTTACCTTGTTTGTACTTGATGATGTAGGGGAATGTTTCAATGAATGCCACCCACTTGGCGTGCCGCTTGTTCGACTTCTGCTGCCCCTTAAGGTGCTTAAGAGACTCATGATCCGTGTGAATCACAAACTCCTTAGGCCTCAAGTAGTGCTGCCACGTCTCTAGAGTCCTCACAAGTGCATAGAACTCCTTATCATACGTGGGGTAGTTCAAGGCTGCTCCATTGAGCTTCTCGCTAAAGTACGCCACTGGCCGTCCTCCTTGCATCAAAACTCCACCAATACCTACACCTGACGCATCACATTCAATTTAAAAAATGTTAGAAAAATCAGGTAAAACAAGTAAAGGAGCATTAATTAATTTTTGCTTGATAATATTAAAGGACTTCTCTTGCTCCTCGCCCCAATGAAATGGAACGTTCTTCTTGATCACCGTCGTCATTGGTGCTGCCAATGTGCTAAAATCCTTTACAAACCTCCTATAGAAGCTTGCAAGTCCATGGAAACTTCGGACTTGACCAACAATAGTAGGCGATGGCCAATCTCGAATAGCACTTACTTTGTCTTTATCCACTTGTATCCCCTGTGAGCTTACCATAAAACCAAGAAAGACAAGTTTGCTTGTACAAAAATCACATTTCTTTAAGTTAGCATATAAGTTTTCAGCCCTTAGTGTGATTAGTACAATTTTCAAGTGACCAACATGCTCATCCAAGTCTTTGCTATATACTAGGATATCATCAAAGTAAACAACAACAAATTTTCCTATGTATGCACGCAAGACATGGTTCATTAACCTCATAAAGGTGCTAGGAGCGTTAGTTAAGCCAAAAGGCATGACCATCCACTCATATAACCCATACTTGGTTTTAAAAGTCGTTTTCCACTCATCACCTTCCCTCATCCTAATTTGGTGATAACCACTCTTTAAATCAATTTTGCTAAAGATACAAGCACAATGCAATTCATCTAACATATCATCTAGCCTAGGTATGGGATGCCTATACTTAATGGTTATGTTATTGATTGCCCTACAATCTACACACATATGGCATGAGCCATCTTTCTTAGGAACTAATAAAACAGGTACCGCACAAGGTGACATGGACTCACGCACAAAACCCCTATCTAACAACTCACTTACCTGTCGTTGAAGCTCCTTCGTCTCCTTCGGATTGCTCCTATAAGCTGGACGATTTGGCAATGAACTCCCGGGCACCAAATCAATTTGGTGCTCAATCCCCCTCAATGGTGGTAGTCCTTGAGGTAGCTCCTCCGGAAATATATCATCATATTCCTGCAATAGTGAAACAATAATGCTTGGAAGGGACCCGGCTATATCACTTGTGTTAAAGAGGATCTATTTATAAAGAATCAACACAATTGGTTCATGTGTGTGCAACAAATGTTTCAACTCACTTTTTTGGGCCATATATGATTTTCTTTTGGCCTCTTTCCTCTCATTTTCTTTCATCTCATTTTCTTTTCTCTCGTTTTTCTTTTGTATGGCTATCTCACTCTTTTTATCACTCTTTTTTTCAGCCATCTCATTTTTTTTTCAAAGGCCATCTCACTTTTTAGTTCACTCTTTTTTTCGGCCTCATCTCTCTCTTTTTTTTTAAATGGTCCTCCAACACTTGCTTTAGGGACAATGGAAGTAGAACAATGGAATCTTTCTTCATCATAAATGAATACCTATTCTTGTACCCATAATGTGTCACTCGCCTATCATATTGCCAAGGTCTACCCAACAAGATATGACATGCATCCATAGGTACCACATCACACAAGACCTCATCCACATACTTCCAATAGAAAAAGACACCAAAACTTGCTTGTTCACCTTCACCTCCGCACAATCGTTCAACCATTGAAGCTTATATGGTTGGGGATGCTTTAATGTAGGTAAACCCAATTTTTCTACCATCTCACTACTAGACACATTGGTACAACTCCCTCCATCTATGATTAAATTGCAAACCTTTTGATTTACAAAACACCTAGTATGGAACAAGTTCTCCCTTTGGTTAGTCTCCTCCTCCTTGACTTGGGCACTCATGATACGTGTAGTAGCCCGAATTCCAAATTGGGTAATTAACGGATTAATGGTGATTAAGAAGGTTTAATGTGTAATTTTGACCGTGGTCATGATCGGACGGACCGAAGATGGTTCGGTAGCACCGAAGAGGTCGGACGATCCGAAGTGGGTTCGGTGGATCCGATCATGAGGTGTCAAGAGCCGATCGACACGTAGGAGTTCGGATGATCCGAAGTGTAGGTTCGGTGGATCCGATCATGAGGTGTCAAGAGCCGATGGACACGTGGGAGTTCGGACGTTCCGAAGTGGGTTCGGTGGATCCGAACATAGCCTATAAATAGTGCTCGGATTTCCTCATTTTGTATTGTCAATTCTTGAAGTTGTGTCTCATTTTGAGAGGTTTGGAAGGTTTCTAGGGTTAGTTTGTCGGTCGAGCATTAGCCAAGAGCTGCCAGGATTGGTAGCGTAGTGACGCCTGAGTTACGAGGCAATCGACATCAAAGGGCTGTCGACGGACGAAGGTAAACCCTAAACCTTTGGTAGTACTGGTTTTGCTAGTCGAGCATGGTAGTATTGTTCATTGGGTATGCTTTTGATGCGTAGGCTTGTTCTAGACCTGATTAGCGGTGTTGCGTAAGGCTAGGCTTGCTGTGATAGAGGTACGAAAGTACTATCCGAGATATCCTGGTCGAGTATACATCCTTATATGTGTTGCATGATTATGTGGTGCATTGATATATGTCATATGATGCATGCTATTATGTCACGTTTTATGATGCATGTTGCATTTCATGTTGAGCCGTATCTCCTTCGAGATAGCCTTTACTGTTGAGCTGTATCTCTTTCGAGATAAGCTATATCTTGTGGGGCCGCTCAGCCCTGTCTTGTGTTGTGGACGCATGGACACCGAGAGTACACAGTGGCCGACGGGTCCGGAGGGCTTCGGTGATCCGGGACATTTTAGGTCCACGTCTGTTCTTGTAGTGGATGCAGTGACCCAGAGGAGTACCGCGCGGCACTATCCACTTGGCGCCTCTAGACTGAGCATTTTGAGATCCTTTGTGACTCCTATTTCTTGACTACCCTGGTATCATATCATAGCATGTGCATTTCATATAGGCTTGTATACTCATGCTTTTGTACTGGGCGTTCTTATCGCTCACGTCCTCGGTTTTGTTTATCTTGGACACCCCATTCCCATGGGGCAGGCCTCAGGTTGGATGGCTCAGGAAGAGCAGGAGGAGGACAGTGAGTAGCTGGTTGGTTTAGTTTTCAGTACTATTCTATTCGATATGGTTGTACCGAATATATTTTGAGTTGTTCTGATTTCGATTGGGTTGTATAACTATTGTCGTCGGCCATATTTCCGCTGTTATCTCTGATTATTATTAATTAAGTTAATTGCATGCTTAGTTCTTGATTAGTAGGTGATTCTGGAACGGGTCACTACAATACGCCTAGTCACTAGTGCTTCACTTACAACCGTCCCATATCCCTCATCAGGATCCTCTAACGCAGGCATCTCATCATCATCGTCTTCCTCCTCACTTTGAGACTCATACTCACCATATTCATTCAAAATCATTGCCCTTTTATTAGGGCACTCACTAGCAATATGTCCTAACCCTTGACACCTAAAACATCTAGTATCTCTAGAACGAGTAAGAGGAGTTTCAGATTTACCTTGCACTCCTTGCTTAGGCGCCTCTTGTTTGGTCTCAAATTTGGGCTTGGCCACCACTTTACTCTCCTGACGCTTCACTACATTTGATCTCCAAGAAGATGATGAACCCCCAATTTGATTGGTGCGGCCAACTCCACGCCATTTGAGTTGTTGCTCCACTTTTATGGCCATTTGTACCATTTCGTCTAGATCTAAGTAGTGCCGAAGCTCCACTTGATCTTGAATTTCCTTGTTCAAACCACAAAGAAAACGAGCCATGGTCACCTCACTATCTTCCTCCACATTGGCCCTAATCATGACTACTTCCATCTCCTTATAGTAGTCCTCAACACTCTTCAACCCTTGTCTCAAAGTTTTTAGCCTCTTAAACATCTCCCTATAGTAGTGATTGGGCACAAACCTCTTCCTCATTACCCTCTTCATCTCATCCCAAGATTCAATTGGTCTCTCATTATACCTCCTTCTAGTGGTCACTAGTTGATCCCACCAAATGAGAGCATAGTATAAGAATTCCACCACCGCCAACCTCATCTTCTTTTGTTCGGAGTAGTGGTGACACTCAATTACAAACTCTACCCTCTTTTCCCACTCTAAGTACGCCTCTGGGTCAGACTTCCCATGGAATGATGGAATTTTCATCTTAATGCTACCCATGTTAACATCTTCCCTATTCCCATCATATCTACCCCGTACGGCTTCTCTTCTTCCTCTCCCAATTCCTCTTCCTCTTCCATTCCTACCCCAATTTTCATTTTGGCTCTCCTCATCTCCTCCCAAATCATACTCCTCCTCTACCCAAATCTTTAGACTTAGCTTTACCCCCACTAGTACTAACTTCAAGCCTACTCATCCTCTCATGTAATGGCTCCAACTCAACCCTCATCATTCGACTAAAATGCCCAAACAACGCCTCCATTTGAACCTTAGACAATCCCGGGTTCGAACTATCTCCTACCTCCCTCTCCATCTAATTTCAAACTTGTACCTGCAAGAAAACGTTAGTAGAAACAAAATAATCCTCACCCAAATGCTCACGGTCACTCCAAAGAAATTCACTCGCCTTTTCTCTCAATTGTTTTGCTCACAACAAATACTCACCGTTCACTCTAAAGAAATTCACTCGCACTCAAGTAATGTCACTCAAATTCGAGAGTTCTCTCAAGGTGCTCAAGCTTTGTATTTGTATATCAAATAATCAAGTTTCAACTTGTGAACGATTGTGACCGACTCACTTGGACTGCGTAGACAAGAAATTAATTTTTTTTTACTGTGAGAGGCAATTGAATATGACTCTCTAAAGGAAATTGAACAAGATACCAAAAAGAAATAATGGTGAATTTTCAGAATTTTTGTACTCGTTTTTTTTTTGGCTGAGTACTACTCGAAAATTCCAAAAAAAAAGACACCAAAATTTCGAGAATCACATATTCTCGAAAAAAATTTCGAAGAACGATAGAACAGAAAGCAGATCTGAAAACGAACGAAGAACTAACACAGGTCTGAAAATTTAAGAACAATATAACTTACTTGAATTCAATGAACCTAAGCTCTGATACCAAATGATGTGAATCTTCGTACGAACGAATAGCAAACACGATTAAAATCAAATCGCGTCCTCAATTTAATAACGAACAAAGAATTGTTGTTGTCCCGATCTTTTGAATCAAGTGTGTGAGTTGTGATTTTCACCTCTAAACTATGAAAAGTCTAGCAACAAATAATCACGGAATAAAAAATCGAAAAACTCAACGAACCTTCAAAGAACAAGTCTAAGACAATCCGCACAAGCACGATCGACAAACGCAACAAGACGAATCTTGATAAGTTTGATTTTTTCAATAACAAAGCGAAGCTTTGAATGTTTGAGAGAAAAACTCTAAACTTTGATAAAAATATCAATAATGATCTGAAAAGTCTCCAAATTTTCGTGCAAATATGTCCACATATCAAAAATATTGCAAATCTAGTTATCAAAATAATCAAAACTCTAAACTAGAAAACTAGGATTTTCCCGCAACTGACTCACGCTCGGGCGGTAGAATTTGACCGCTCGAGCGCCGAGGTTCTGTACTATTCGCGCTCGGGCGGTAGATTCTTACCTCTCGGGCGCGAGGCTTTCTGGAATTTTTCGCCTCGGACAGTAAGTGTGGCGCTCGGGCGGTAATCTTTGGCCGCTCGGGCGCCGATACTTCTGGACTCATCTTCATATATCACTTGAATAATGTTCCTTTGGCTCCCAAACTTACTCCCATGCATCACGAACCCTCCAGCACTTTGCACCTCGCTTCTACGTCTTTCTTCCTTGTTCATAAGCCCCTGCAACGCTTCCTTTAATCTCTTCAGTCATCCCCTCGTGATTGGTCCCTTCAGCCACTCTAATGGGTTCCATGCTTTCCTTGGGACTTGACCATTTGTGTTCACATCACCCCAACCCTAATAAAAATATATAAGCTTAGGGCCCATTAATTAAATCAAACACTTAATGGACTTAATAAATTAATTACTCTAGTCCAACTAGTTTAATTAATTAATTAATCTTTTAAAGTCCAATTAAGAACCTTAATAATTTGTATGTTGGTCTTGTACTCTTACAAGCCCATAATACATACACCCATTATATTTTAATTTAAAATCATTATAAATTCAACATTTGAATTTAATATTGAAATTATAAATTCAACTCATTGAATTTATCACCTCCAAAATTTAATATATAATAAACTCAACTTTTGAACTTAATAAATTAAATACATTATAAATTCAACATTTAAATTTATTATTTAAATTATAAATTCAACTCCTTGAATTTTATCACCTCCAAAATTTAATATTTAATAAACCCAATTTTTGAGTTTAATAAATTAAATTATCAAATTTTATAAATTCAACTCCTTGAATTTATTCTCTCCAAATTTCATAAATTCAACTTCTTGAATTTACTATATCATAAATTCAACTCCTTGAATTTATTTTCTCAAAATTTAATTATCATAAATTCAACTCCTTGAATTTACTATATTATAATATAAATTCAACTCCTTGAATTTATTCTCTCAACGGGAACAAACGATCTAGTGCTTGTGTGACCCTCAATGGTTCAGGGATACAGCTAGCCATGGGTTCACAACTCTTTGTGATTCAGGACATAATCCTTTATTCGGGCTTACCCTAGTTAGCCTCATTCTTTTCATCAACACCTTGATCAAGAATGTCAAAACTCGTTTCTGATTGCACCCATCGGATCATTGTAAGAGCGTCTAGTAGCATCGCCCCATGATCCCCTAGGTATCACTGATAGTGTAACACCCCGGAAATTTAAAGGTCCACACAAACCACATGCATGCAATTATTAAATTCTTTTGTATTTTAATTAAATGTTTTAATTGCATGAATTAACTATGTTGTGCATATTTGCATGTTTAAAAATATATTCTTCTACATGATTGCATTAAAATATATTTTTAAAAGGTTATTCGAGTTGCGATCGAGGAACGGAGACCGAGGGCTGAAAATGGAAAATAATTTTATTAAATAATTGTTTTTAATTATTTAAAATATGGTTGATGGTTTTTCATATTTTTGAAAATAAGGGGGGATTTTGAGATGATTTTATATGCCGGGACGTAAATTTTATCGATGTTGTTTTTTCAACTTAAATACGAGCTTCTTGGCAACCCGGCTATTCAACAAAAAAAACCTTTTTAATATTTTATTAAATCCTAATTAAGACTAATGAGCCTAATTTAGTGGCTTATTAGACCTAAGCATTGATTAGTAATTATATGAGTATTTATTATATCAAACCCTTTCCCCCACCCACACAACACACGGCCCACACAACACACGGCCACACACTTTTAATCTATTCAAAACTCTTCTCCCCACCACTAATAATACACGGCCACACTTCAGAACTCAGAAAACTCTCCCCATAAGACACATCACACACGGCACTATACACTAGCTTTTGAAGGGATTTTCGAAGTGCTCAAAGAAAAACAAGCCAAGGTTGTGTCCCGTTTCTCGTCGCTAACGGTTTTTCGTGCATATATAAAGCAAAGGCACGCGATACATCTCCTTTTTCTCATCCATCATGTCATAATATATTTTTAAAAGTTTTTTTTATATGAAAGCATGAAGTCCAGATATGCTGTTTTCGTTTTTCACATGTGCATGCTTTACGTGCCATCTGCTTTATGCCATGACTCGCGTTTTTACACCTAAGGGGCTGCCATGATGTTAAGATTTGATCAAGTGATGTTTTTACACGTAGGTAGGGGATTCTAGACACACACCGACACCACATAAACAAGGAAGAAAAGAAAAACCGATTTTTGCTGTCAAAAGTTTGGGGGATCGGGTTCCATGATTAAGGGGTTGGTTTGGCCTTGGCTTGGGCCAGGGCTAGGCCAGGGGATGTGATGGGTCAAGGGAAGAGTCCTAGCCATGCTAGGACTCGAGACTAGGGGCTGGGAGGAGTCCTTGCCAAGAAGGACTCCACCCAAGAACAAGCTGTGGAAGTTGTGCAGGTTGGCAGATGTTGCAGGGAGGAAGGTGCTCGGCTTGGTGGCTCTAGGCTAGGCTAGGCCAAGCGGTTATGGTCCTAGGAGAGTGCCTTAGGAGATGGTTCAAAGGCTGGCTCGATGGTTGGGTGGCTAGCAACAGAAAACAAGAGTCCTAGCAGGAGTGAAATTCTCGGCCATGACAGGTGCTGCTGGTGTAGCTTCGGTTTTAGGGGCTTGAATTGTTCCAGGGCCTGGGGCAGTGGTATGGTAGTACGTTAGACTACTAGGTTGAGTCTTGTGGTGGTGGTTCATGGGCTGGATGGTCGGGTAGAGAGCTGGAACCAGAAACTCGAAAGCTGCACAGAAATTGGCTTCACATGAGGGGCTGTCATGTTTCTGATTTTTGGGACTTAGGCGCTGGTTCTGAGTAAAAAGGGGCTTAACCATGGTCTTAATTTGTGTCTAAGGGTAACATCTAGGGCCAGGTTCGGGTCCGGTTCGAGTCAGTTTAAGCATGAAGTGGTTAGAAGCATGTATGTCTCGTTTGCTCATGGGGGCCTAGGTGGGTTTTTGGACAGTTTCTGCAGCTTAGGTGTTGCTTCGGTTTTGGAGCTTAGGGTCAGGTCCAATGGGTTCTAATGGTTCAGTAGGGTCCCTAGGTAGGTTGGCTAGGTTTTGGCTCAAGGTGGCTCGGGCGTAGCTCGAGTAAATTGGGAGATTGGCTCGGGTGGTTCGATAAGGTGTCTAAAACGAACATTAAAGAAGTAAAATTGAATCCATGGGTCCACGGAGGTGGCTTATGACTTGGAAGGGTAAAATAAATCTTAAAAATGCTATGTTTAAAATTTGGGATCAAAATAATGTGTTTTGGATTTATTCAGGATTTAATCGTCGCACGAAACGCTAATTAACGAGTTAATTGAAACGCCTAGTTTAGGCTTCATAAAATCATGAAAAACTATATTTAAGCTTAAATAATTATTATAAGTCTAAGTTCTTAATTTGGGAATTTTCTATTAAAGTTTGGTTTAATTCGAGATTAAAACGCAATAATACGTCTTATTTAAAGATTAATTTAAAAGTCCTTGATTAATGCTAAATAAAAATATGAGAAAATTCATGTAGTCTTAAATACTTATTTGGGACATGTTAGAGTCAATGAGTTCAAGAAATTGTCAAAAACGGGAAATTTTAAGTCCAGGGGTAAAACGGTCATTTTACACCTAGAAATTAGTAAACGTCATGGAAGTGCCCTAAATGCTGTTTTTATGATATTATTATTATTTTTAAATGTTTATGAAATGTTCATGATTAAATTAGGATTTTTAAATTTCTATGAGATTTTTATGATTTAAGGAAGACATTTAAAAGACATGTTGCATTCTTGGTTTCAAAAACGAAAATGTTATGTTATGCATGATTTTATAAAGTGATGAGAATGCTAAATGTTGAAGGAAGTGAAGTAATTGTGACTGATTCGTTAATGTTGAAGATGTCGTGAGGGTGATGGTCCTAGTGGGAGCCCGACGATCGTATTTTCATCATTACGAATATGTGGTAACGGTTTTGTGGTAACGGTAAGAATAAGAATATCGTGAGGGGAAAAGGCCTCATAGGAAACCCGTTTATGAGAAAAGGCCCCCGAGGGAACCCCAACGATGGTATTTATATTCAATCAGGATAGGCCAGGGCCCAGTGGACCGGTGAGAGTGTTGCTGGTGTCCCCCGTCGCCCAGTACTGCGGTTTCATGTTGATGGATCCATCAATTTTTCATGTTCATGTCATGTCAGGAAAGTCACAATTAACGATCTGAATTCAACACAAAAAATGGAAAATGTTCATGATCATGTTAAAGGTTTGTGTCATGTTGAAGAAAAAGGAAAAATGCTAAGGTTTATATGATGCATGTCATGAAAATGTTTATGCTTAAAGTTGATGCATTATTATGAAAATATTTCTATTTAAATTTTACGCATCATGAAAATATTTATGAAAATGGTCATGTTTGAAGTTTATGTATCTTCATGAAAACGATATTTTAAGTACAAGTATTTTTCACTGTTATATGTTGACTGTATAACATATTATTTGTTATTAAGATTATGGTGTGTTGAGTCTTTAGACTCACTAGGTGTGATGGATGCAGGTGAGGTTGAGGGAGGTCTTGACGGATGATTTGACTGGACTGATGGCACACACAACCCGAGGACCAACGCTTCTACTTTTTCCGCATTATGATTTATGACTCATGATTTATGTTAAAGATTTTTAATACTATTTATTTATGCTTTTTGGGAGATTGTTGAGAGGTTTAGTATGGACTATACTTTTCAATTTTTTTTTAGGTATTGTAAAACAGTTGATGATTTCATTTTATGACTATTGCACTTGATTTTTAAAATGCTAGTTGGTTGGTGTTTTATTTTAAGGGGTAAAATATTTTATAAAAAAATATTTTCATGTGGAAAATGTATATTGCCGAAAATTGAGTGTTTAAAAAAAAAAATTGTACTTTTTAAGCAATAAAAAGGGTAGACTTTTCAGTTGGTATCAGAGAAAAGGTCCTGTAAAGGGTTGTGCCACCATCAGCGCCAGAAAGATCAGTCGTCAAGCCTCAATCTATAAGTTAAATGCTTTATATGATTTTATGTTGTTAGTACAAGAATTATATGTTCACGTCACATGTTTAATAGTTTCATGATAATATATGATTTATATGCTTTGGAATTTTTATACGTGATACGATATGAATTAAGAAATTATTTTATTTCAACGCATATTAGCTTCGTGGTGGAAATGAACTATGTTAATTTTTGGATTTTAGTATTGACGTTCAATTTTTGGGTAATAAGAAATAGTGAATATTATGAGTGCTTTGGGGATACGTAGATTTTTTAAGAAAATATTTATGATTCGTGGTTATTAGTTGAATTAATTTTTGAGAATTACTCATAAGAATAAGGATTTGAGGATTTGCAACGATTTTGGGAATAAGAAAATGTATAAATTGAGATTTTAAGTTTAATGAAAAGATAATATTGTTATAAGAATTTATTTTTGGGTAAATAAGTTTAAATTTATCGAAATTATGTTATGAGAAATCAGTAGAAGGAAATTAAGAATGTCAAGAACTTATGGGTTAATCGTAGGTTTTTCGAAATTAAAAATTTATTTTGCAAATATTAAGGAATTTGGGGACTATTTTAGCAATAAGTGAGAATTGAATGGGTTAATTGATAAGAGTTTTCGAGAATTTAGACTTTTAAGAATATTTGGAACCTTGGGATATCTTGGGTTATAAAGTTATAAGGAATCTTAGTCAAAGGTTTTTAAGAATGAATCGATATAGGCTTGGAAAGCTAAGCATTAGCGGATGCGTTTGGGATTTTAATATTGAAACATGATAAGTTGATGAATATTTTGGGAATAAAATAAGAAAAATAATATACGATAAGTATGGTCATCCATCTTTTAATATTGGGAATCTTAAGAAAAATTGAAATTCGAGGTTATAATAGTAATAGCACTAAGTTATTTGGGTCTTTTTAAGTTGTGATTTGAAAATAAGGATTTAAAAGATAAAATTAATTGGCATCAAGGAGACGTAATGACATTCTAGAACTTAAATTTTATCAGAGTAGCGCGGCGGAAGCGTGAATTTTTGTTTTATACTAGAACTGAATCTGAACTTTGGGTTACTAAGGATAAGCATATTTCGAGGACAAAATTCAATTTAAGGGGGGGAGGGTGGAGATTGTAATACCCTGGAAATTTAAAGGTCAACGCAAACCACATACATGCAATTATTAAATTCCTTTGTATTTTAATTAAATGTTTTAATTGCATGAAGTAATTATGTTGTGCATATTTGCATGTTTAAAAATATATTCTTCTACATGATTGCATAAATATATTTTTAAAAGGTTATTCGAGTTGCGATCGAGGAACGGAGACCGAGGGTTGAGAAATGGAAAATTATTTTATTAAATAATTGTTTTTAATTATTTAAAATATGGTTGATGGTTTTTCATATATTTGAAAATAAAGGGGGATTTTGAGGTGATTTTATACGGCGGGACGTAAATTTTATCGGTGTTGTTTTTCCAACTAAAATACGAGCTTCTTAGCAACCCGGCTATAAAATTCACAAATTTATTTAAACAAAAAAAACCTTTTTAATATTTTATTAAATCCTAATTAAGACTTATGGGACTAATTTAGTGGCTTATTAGGCCTAAGCCTTGATTAATAATTATATGAGTATTTATTATCTCAAACCCTTTCCCCCACCCACACAACACACGGCCACACACTTTTAATCAATTCAAAACTCTAATCCCCACCACCAATAATACATGGCCACACTTCAGAATTCAGAAAACTCTCCCCATAAGATACATCACACATGGCACTATACACTAGCTTTTGAAGGGATTTTCGAAGTGGCTCAAGGAAAAAACAAGCCAAGGTTGTGTCCCGTTTCGAGTCGCCAACGGTTTTTCGTGCGTCTATAACGCAAAGGCATGCCATACATCTCCTTTTTCTCATCAATCATGGAATAATATATTTTTAAAAGTTTTTTTTTTATATGAAAGCATGAAGTCCAGATATGTTGTTTTTGTTTTTCACATGTGCATGCTTTACGTGCCATCTGTTTTATGCCATGACTCACGTTTTTACACCTGAGGGGCTGCCATGATGTTAAGATATTATCAAGTGATGTTTTTACACGTAGGTATGGGATTCTAGACACACACCAAACACCACATAAACAAGGAAGCAACGAAAAACCTATTTTTGCTGTAAAAGGTTTGGGGGATCGGGTTCCTTGATTAAGGGGTTAGCTTGGCCTTGGCTTGGGCTAGGGGATGTGATGGGTCAAGGGAAGAGTCCTAGCCATGCTAGGACTCGAGACCATGGGCTAGGAGGAGTCCTTGCCAAGAAGGAATCCACCCGAGAAAAAGCTGTGGAAGTTGCGCAGGTTGGCAGATGTTGCAGGGAGGAAGGGGCTCGGCCTGGCGGCTCTAGGATGGGCTAGGCCAAGTGGTTAGGGTCCTAGGAGAGTGCCTGAGGGGATGGTTCAAAGGCCGTCTCGATGTTTGGTGGCTAGCAACAGAAAACAAGAGTCCTAGCAGGAGTGAAATTCTCGGCCATGACAGGTGTTGCTGTTGTAGCTTCGGTTTTATGGGCTTGGATCGTTCCAGGGCCTGGGGCAGTGGTATGGTAGTACCTTAGGGTCCTAGGTTGAGTCTTGTGGTGGTGGTTCATGGGCTGGATGGTCGGGTAGAGAGCTGGAACCAGAAACTCGAAAGCTGCACAGAAATTGGCCTCACATGAGGTGCTGCATGGTTCGCTGGAACGGCTGTGTTACGACCGGAACGGTCGTTCCGGAACGGAAACGGCCTTTGCTGTTCCAAAGTTCCGAGGTGGGTAGGTTGATGGCTTGGAGCGGCGTTTCTTATACCGAAAACGGCGATTTAACGGTGGAAAACGGAGATGTAACGGTGGAACGGAACCAGAACGCAATTCGCGACGGTTTTGTCTTGAACCGTCGCTACTAGCGACGGATTTATTTAACCATCGCCGATTTATCAAAATAAAACCGTCGCTAATATAGCGACGGTTTGAATTAAAAAAAAAATATAGGTTCACGGATTCAAGAATCCGTGACCACACAGTGTGGTCACGGATTCATTTAATCCGTGACCCATCCGCTTATAAAGTGCGTCCGTCTCTCCTTCAGAAATGGCTCATTTCCGCACCGTTGGAAAGCAAAGCAACTCGGTTGATGTGAGATGGTGAATCTTGAGTCTTCTTCCCGCTGCATCCATCAATGAAAGATTAATAAAGAAGAGACCGCAACTCAACTATTTCAATTGAGAAATTTTCATTACAAAGTGTGAAAAAAACTAAATTAATTATAAAAATTTTCTATTTTAATCAATGTTAAATTATTTTGTACATAACTTTATATAAGATTTGATGGTTATTATTAGTCCATCACTGTAAATTGATTCAAATTTGTGCGAACTTTTATATATCCAATCGAAAATATTTTAATGTTTTAATTAATTAAATACAAATAACTTTTAATAGTATATTTAATTTTTGATATGATTGGAAATATTTTAAATATAATGATGATATAAATTTTGTTCAATAAATTGTTAATAAAATTTTAAAAATATTTAAATTTCTTATTTCCAACAAATATTCTATTTAAATGATATTCTATTTTAATTTTTTTATTTTTAAATATTTTCCAAATATTTTAAATTTTTATATATTTATAATATTTTTTTAAATACCCGTTCCGCGACCGTTCTGTGACCGTTCCGCGAAATTTCATTGTAACTAGAACGGTAGCATCCATTCCGATCTCCGCGACCACGACAGCGAACCATGAGGTGCTGTCACGTTTCTGATTTTTGGGACTTAGGCGCTGGTTCTGAGTAAAAAGGGGCTTAACCATGGTCTTAATTTGTGTCTAAGGGTAACATCTAGGGCCTGATTTGGGTCCAGTTCGAGTCGGTTTAAGCATGAAGTGGTTAGAAGCATGTATGTCTCATTTGCTCAACGGGGCCTAGGTGGGTTTTTTGGCTGTTTCTGCAGCTTAGGTGTTGCTTCGGGTTTTGGAGTTTAGGGTCAGGTCCAATGGGTTCTAATGGTTCAGTAGGGTCCCTAGGTTGGTTTTCTAGGTTTTGGCTCAAGGTGGCTCGGCCGTAGCTCTAGTAAATTGGGAGATGGCTCGGGTGGTTCGATAAAGTGTCTAAAACAAAAATTAAAGAAGTAAAATTGAATCCATGGGTCCACGGGGGTGGATTATGACTTGGAAGGGTAGAATAAATCTTAAAAATTCTATGTTTAAAATTTGGGATCAAAATAATGAGTTTTGGATTTATTCGTGATTTAATCGTCGTACGAAACGCTAATTAACGAGTTAATTGAAACGCTTAGTTTAAGCTTCATAAAATCATGAAAAATTACTATTTAAGCTTAAATAAATATTATAAGTCTAAGTTTTTAATTTGGGAATTTTTTTATTAAAGTTTGGTTTAATTCGGGATTAAAACGCAATGATACGTCTTATTTAAAGATTAATTTAAAAGTCCTTGATTTATGCAAAATAAAAATAGGGAAAATTCATGTAGGCTTATATAATTATTTGGGACATGTTAGAGTCAATGAGTTCAAGAAAATGTCAAAACGGGAAATTTTAAGTCCAGGGGTAAAACAGTCATTTTACACCTAGAAATTAGTAAACGTCATGGCAATGCCCTAATGCTGTTTTTATGATATTATGATTATTTTTAAATGTTTATGAAATGCTTATGATTAAATTATGATTTTTAAATGTCTATGAGATTTTTATGATTTAAGTAAGACATTTAAAAGACATATTGCATGCTTGGTTTCAAAAACGAAAATGTTATGTTATGCATGATTTTATAAAGTGATGAGAATGTTAAATGTTGAAGGAAGTGAAGTAATTGTGACTAATTCGTTAATGTTAGAGATGACGTGAGGGTGACGGTCCCAGTGGGAGCCCGACGATCGTATTTTCATAATTACGAATATGTGGTAAAGGTTTTGTGGTAACGATAATAATGGGAATATCGTGAGGGAAAAAGGCCCCAGAGGGAACCTGTTTATGGGAAAAGGCCCTTGAGTGAACCCCGACGATCGTATTTTTATTCGATCAGGATAAGCCAGGGCCCAGTTGACCAGTGAGAGTGTTGCTGGTGTCCCCCACCGCCCAGTAATGCGGTTTCATGTAGATGGATCCATCGATTTTTCATGTTCATGTCATGTCAGGAAAGTCACAATTAACGATCTGAATTGAACAAAGGAAAAGGAAAATATTCATGATCATTTTAATGGTTTATGTCAGGTTAAGGAAAAAGTAAAAATGTTAAGGTTTATATGATGCATGTCATGAAATGTTTATGCTTAAAATTGATGCATTATTATGAAAATTTTTCTATTTAAAGTTTATGCATCATGCAAATATTTATGAAAATGGTCATGTTTGAAGTTTATGCATCTTCATGAAAACGATATTTTAAGTACAAGTATTTTTCACTGTTATATGTTTACTATATTACGTATTATTTGTAATTAAGATTATGCATGGTGTGTTGAGTCTTTAGACTCACTAGGTGTGATGGATGCATGTGAGGTTGAGGGAGGTCTTGACGGATGATTTGACTGCACTGATGGCACACACAACCCGAGGACCAGTGCTTCTACTTTTTCCGCATTATGATTTATGACTCATGATTTATGTTAAAGATTTTTAAGACTATTTATTTATACTTTTTGGGAGATTGTTGAGAGGTTTAGTATGGACTATAATTTTCAAATTTATTGTTTTTTTTTAGGTTTGGTAAAACAGTAGATGAGTTCATTATATGACTTTTGCACTTGATTTTTAAAATGCTAGTTGGTTGGTGTTTTATTTTAAGGGGTAAAATATTTTATAAAAAAATATTTTCATGTGGGAAACGTATACTGCCGAAAATTGAGTGTTTTAAAACAAATTGTACTTTTTAAGCAATAAAAAGAGCAGACGTTTCAGATAGTGACTGGAAGAACTAGTCGATTATGATTAACGTACAGTACTGTCCCTTCATCTCATATATCCCGATCGAATCTGCAACCATTGGTTCATCGAGGGTTGCTTATTAATTTGATAACTATGTGATAACTATAATAGTGGCATCACGTGTACTATTTGAGAACTCCTTCTCTAACGTACATCTCATACTCTGGCCAGAGATTTCATGCACTATTATTTCATCAGATCACACAGGATATCCACACTCGTAGGTGAGTGGTGAATCTCCGACTACAATGCACTGGCTCCTATATGTGTCGCAACTGTACCCAACCTCGCCATCTGATGACTCTCCTGGAGCCGGTAAACGAGTCAAAGCACAGCCCTAGCATATAGAGCCTCAGTGTTGTCCCGGGTCGAAAGGACTAATCGTGTACAATCATAACCACGGACTTATCCTCTCGTTGAATGATAACCACTTGGAAAGTCCAAGGGAGGGTTATTCGGTATAATCATCATATGACTACCCATCTGCATGTTTGGACATCTCCATGCCCTTACCAAGAGACGCAGTACACAACATCACAGATGCTAGTCTCGAGCTCAAGCGACCTTTATCCATATTTTGGGCGGCTGATTCGACTAGGAACGAATTTAGAATATGTAGTGTTTATGTAACACCTCTGACCGGTTTTATAAAATAACACAGTGGAAATTAAAAATTTTACTTGAACGGAGGAAAGATTTAAAATTTTCTTGACATAAAACATTTACAATCAAAAGTATATACATGATCAATAAAGTGTTGCAACAAAATACAAAATATCATTTTTGATCATGTCAAAATAATATCAAAATATTTTCTTCCTCCATCTTTGTTATGCATATGACCCCCGCTCCAATCAACGTCCCGGCTCGTAACTCTTATCTGCATCACATGAAATAACTGAAATGAGTATAAAACTCAGCAAGTGAAACTCTTATATAACAATGGATACATATCATACTCTGTAAAACATTACTTTGATATAATTAAATACCATCCAACTCTTGAAACTTGAATTATATAGTAGAACATGAAGATAACGATGGTATTTCTCTTTTCTCTGTTGGATTGATATCTAAATAGTATCTCTGTCTCTGTACCTATATCCCATCGATATAAATCGATACTCTGTTGGGATATAAGCCTATGGTCGTTGATCAACTAATTGCATGCAATCTCTAACTATGTATCTATCAATCCAATAAATAATTTGAACTCTCTTTTGGGCATTAAATCAAACACTTTGCATACTTTTTTCTTTTGTATTCCATTTTTCACAATTGAGACATATAGAAGTCTCTAATATACAACAAAGTGTATTTATACATAATATGAATCAAATGGAAGAGAATAACGTGTTAAAACAATTGAAACACCATACATATATTATCATGTGAGAACAAGGAAATGAATTCCACTTACTACACTTGGAAATCTTGAATCTAATCTCTTGGTTGAATTCCTACAACAATAAACCATGAATAGAACCATCAACAACCCAATAATCACAAACCCATACCATAAAAGCCATAAAATCAACACCATCAACAAACCCATGATTTCTCCCCAACACCAAATCCAACGAATAACTAAACCATAAGCTTACCTTAGCTCCTTGAACCCAAAAAAACCTTGTTCTCACTTCAATACTCCAACTAGATGCTAAAATGAAAGTAGCAAAGATGGAAAATAAGAACCCTAGTCTCCCTTCCTCTGAAGAAACCGAGAGGAGTGGAGGAAATGAGGCAAAAAGTGAACCAACTCATGTATTTAATCACTTAAAATCGAAAACACGCTTTCACTGTTCACGCACCGCGGGTGCGCTAACCCTTGCACCGTGGGTGCGCTAGGCAATCTGTACCACTTCCAAACATCCTAGGGCGACGACCGCAGGTGCAGCTCCTTTATGGACCGCGGGTGCGCTCTGGTCTCTACCCGAACACCGCAGGTGCGCTTCCTCTTAGACCGCGGGTGCGGTCACCCTACTGTCCAAATACCGCGGGGGTGGTAGCTTCTCTGGCGCGGGTGCACTGTCACCTGAAGCCAACAATAAACTTTGTATCTAACAAATCGAATCGCAACGTCGCTTCTCCTCATAATCTGGCAACACTCCCAACAAGAAAGTTGCACCTCTATATCTAATCTATCCACCCCAATTGGCCTCATACCAATTGGATCCACATACAAATTACCATGAATTAAACCACAACGACGCTACAATAAAACCACATAACAAGTGTAACCAACAATACTATAAACCATAAATCACAACTCTTAACATCAAAAATATATTTAATCTTAACCAAGGAGTCAATAAACATATTAAATCTTAAACCGTACCGTTCACCCGGCTTGGATATTACAATCTTCTCTCCTTAAAGAAATTTCGTCCTCGAAATTGACGTCACTACGCAAACAGCTCAGGATACTTCTCTTTCATCTCATCCTCTGGTTTCCACATGGCTTCTTCAATCAAATGATTCATCCAAAGGACTTTAACAATGCCGATATCTTTGTTTCTCAACACTTTAACTTTTCGATCCAGAATCTGGACTAGAATCTCTTGGTACATTAAATTCGGCGTCAAATCCAATGGCTCGTGGCGAAGAACATGGGAAGGATTCAGCAATGTACTTCTTGAGCATGGAGACATGAAAAACATTATGAACGCTGTCAAGATCTGGCGATAGGGCTAACTCGTAAGCTCGATCACCGACTCTGTCCAAAATCTCAAATGGGCCAATAAATCTCGGACTCAACTTTACCTTTCTGCCAAACCGCATCACACCCTTAAGAGGTGCTATCTTCAAGAACATATGGTCACCAACCTCAAACTGCAACGGCCTTCGTCTGACATCCGCATAACTCTTCTTTATCGACTGTGCTGACTTCATCCTCTCTTGGATAACAGCAACAACATCAGCTGTCTGTTGGACCAACTCTGGACCCAACATCTTCCTCTCGCCAATCTCATCCCAGTACAAGGGAGATCTACACTTCCTACCATAAAGTGCTTCATACGGTGCCATGCCAATCGTCGCCTGGTAGCTATTATTGTACGTGAACTCAACCAAAGGCAATTTGGAATCCCAACTACCACGATAGTCGATAGTACAAGCTCTGAGCATATCTTATAAATCTGAATAACTCTCTCTGATTGACCGTCGCTCTAGGGATGATATGTTGTACTGAATGCTAACCGTGTACCCAAGGCTCCGTGTAAACTCTTCCAAAACTCTTAAGTAAATCTAGGGTCACGATGAGACACAATCGACACATGAACACCATGAAGTCTAACAATCTCTGCTATGTACTCTTCGGCATACTGGTTCATGGAATACGTTGTCTTGACTGGGAGAAAATGCGCTGACTTGGTCAATCGATCAATAATAACCCAAATAGAGTTATAACCTTTATGCGTTCTAGGTAGACCAGTCATTAAATCCATTGTAATGTGCTCCCATTTCCATTGAGAAATCGGCAATGACAGCAATGTCCCAGCAGGTCTCTGGTGCTCGATTTTCACCTGCTGACAAGTTAGGCGCTGAGAAATAAATATGGCAATATCCTTCTTCATACCTGGCCACCAATAGAGTCTACGAAGATCCTGATACATCTTGGTACCTCCTGGATGTATCGAGTATGGCACAGTATGAGCCTCTATCAAGACGTCTCGCCGAATATCATCACCAGCAGGATTGCAAATACGGCCTCTGAATGTCATCAAACCATCTCCATTCAACCCAAACTCTGAATTACCTCTCTCCTCTGCTCTGGCTCTCAACTCTGTCAACTGCAAATCATTGGCCTGCTCTCTAGGGATCCTGTCCGTCAATGTAGCCCGAATGACCAACGGTGAAAAGCGAGCAATGGTTCCTGGGACTACCAAAGCTATCTCCTCTCGTTGCAAGTCCAACAACAACGGCTGCTGAATCATCAAACTCAAAGAAGAACTTGACTTACGACACAATGCATCTGCTACAACATTCGCTTTCCCTGGGTGGTAACTAATTGTCACATCATATTCTTTGACAAGCTCTCACCATGTAGAACCCGTAAATCAGTCTACGTATAAGCCATGCATAATTATAGTATTTAAATTCTAAAATAATTTTATTGCATGAGTATTTAAATGCTTTTCCTTAATTTAATTATTTTATCATAGTAGTTTGATTTTTTATCATTTCAGTTAATTCAGTGAGGCCGAACTGGAGTTGGAGTTTAGAGATAAAATTTAAGAT
This sequence comes from Primulina eburnea, assembly GCF_022965805.1. Lineage (NCBI taxonomy): Eukaryota > Viridiplantae > Streptophyta > Magnoliopsida > Lamiales > Gesneriaceae > Primulina > Primulina eburnea. The sequence goes on from NC_133101.1 coordinate 30,641,413, forward strand.
CTAGAAATCATTTCCATAATTTATTTTAGCTAACAAGTAAGTTAATTTAAGTTAATAAAGAAGTTTAAGGAATTATTTAAGTTACTTGAGGTGAGTAGAAAATAAATTCATTTAAGATCATTAATTAAGGAGTTAGTTCACTAAATTAATTAAAGGATATGCAAGGCTTTTAAGGGTTATAAATTTAGTAAATAATCAACCTTTCCCTTCATTTTTTTATTGATGATTTCGGCCACCTTGGAATATTAAGCAATTCAATGGCCAACTCACCATTTGACCCATTCTTTGTTGTTTTAGCATGCTAATATTTTTAATTATTGAGAAAGCTTAATTATTTAACTAATAATCATTATCCTAGTGTAGATAGCATGAGGAATTCGGTCATCACGTTCTAGAGTCATCCAATAATCATTTGTTAGCAAACAAAATTCAAAATTCAAAAAGGTGAAAACTTGGTCTTGATTTTTCCCTATATTTTGCACACATCTCCCTCACTCCCCTAACCAATATTTCTCCTCTCCATCACCGAAATCCAGAGCCATTTTAGTGTTGAAAATCGTGAGAATTCAGTGAGAGTAAGGAGAGAAAAATCGAGATCAAGGTAGTAAGAAAAGAAAGCGCTCCACCTCCTCCGCGCCGTATCGTCTCATTCTTTTGTTTTTCATTCAAACGAAACTAGGCATGCATATATTCTTCCTTAACTCTTCAATCAAGTCCTATTATCATTTATTTTCATTGCATGATCATTTTTTTTCTATGGCAAAAATAAAAATACAGCAAGCATTTTTCAGAAAAATAAATCATGCAGATTTTGGTTTCTATGACAGCTTCACGGGTTGCATTGTTTGGTTGGTTTCAGGTATTGGTTCGATTCCAGGCTCCCAAGGCGACATCTAGACATGTAATAGGATGCATTAGGACCATGTTGATCCATTCATTTAACCCCCTGCATGCTGGAAGTCGAGAAAATGACAGAAACTTCCCCTTTGGTCCATATGAGTTTTCGAAAAAAAATGTTGTTGTGCTGTCAAGGGAATGGATCTGATCTGTACTGCCACAAGGCATATAGCCATGGTTAGATCACTTCCCTAGCATGTCTAAGACGTGACTAAGTTGCCCTTTTGGTGGCTTGGTCCACGGTGAATCGTTTTTTACAAAATAACTCAAGAACAGCCCCTTCCCCATTTCGGCTCTTCATTTGTACAGCATGTGTGTTTCGAATTTTGGTGAATTGGTGTGGATCTTGGTTGGCCTATGGTCCTTACCCACGGTTCATATCATACCCCAAGATGTCTAGATTGTGCCATGGTCAGCCAAATGGCCACTGGAAAGGTCCATGAAAGCTAACGAAGCAAAACTCCCCAAGCGCGCAGATTACGTTCTCGGCTAGGAGTGTGCTTTTGTTTCTTGTGTGGTTCGGATTGTGGCTGGCCTAGGACCCTTAGCCATGGTTCAAACCATTCCTTGGGATGTTGGTAAGAGTCTCTGGTCAGTGGTTCAAGCCCCAATGGCCGGAAGTCTCGAAAACGACACAAGAAAAAAAAATGTGCAGCTGTTGTAATTTTGACAGCAAGTGTGCTGTTGTTCTCAGGCATCGTTTGAGTTCTCGGTTGGCCTTTAGCCTATGGTCTTGGACTGGAAAGTGCCTCATCGAATTAGGAAGGTCATGCTTTTGGCCGTTCGTGATTCGGATCATTTTTGAGGTCGTACGAGAATTTAAGGTGCGATGTGCCAAATGGACTCTCGAAAGAGCGTTTCATGTTTTGGCCTCCATTCATCTAAAATTCGACTTGAATCATTTTAGGAGCATTAATTCACCATTTTAAGCGTATTTTAATCATAACTATATGATGTTTCAGTGTTGGCTCGGGTTGGTTCGGAATCATGATTAAATATGAAGTCGTTCGGTGTAATTGTCACATTTTCGAATGTTATTGCATAGTTTGGTCCCATAAATCTATTGCATATTTTTCATGGCATATTTAGGTTGCAGCGAACCTGAGAGCGATCCAATCCAAGCAGTAAATTATTACAGGATATTTAATTGTGCCATTTAATTATATTACGTGCATAAAAATATAAAATGTTTATTTTTGAGATTATGCTATATTGCTTGTGGCCATTTCACTATCATGGGATTATTGCTAAATCCGGTCGCCAGTTACCGGTCAGTTCAGTTTTACCACCCAGTATAATGTGGCATAGTCTGATCAGACGTTCATTTTTTAACCCGGTCGCAAGTTACCGGTCATGGGAGCATTTTATTATCCGGTCGCCAGTTACCGGTCAGTTTTCAGTGCAGGGGCCACTTGCATAGACCATAATCTCAACAGAAAATTTATTACAGGCTATTTCAGTACAGGGCTCCAAGGAGCAAACATTTTCACTATGACTTTCAGTTCAGTTATGCACGTATTATAATCGCTCATGATATGTTATTTTCACATTGTTCCTCATGACATGATATTTTTACTCCCATGAAATTTTTACTATATTTAATCGTTATTTACGATATATGTATGTTGAGTCTTTAGACTCACTAGACTTGATTGTTGTAGGTACTGATGATGCCGAGGCCGAGGGCGGGGACCAGTGAGCTAGCTTGGGTCAGCAGTAGTGGAACCCGAGGACCTCATTTTAGCATTTATCATTTTTATGCTCAAACAGTTTATCCGTTGTTGGATTATTCTTAAATTGTTCTTTTGCAAACAAATAATTTCTTCCGCTGCTATTTTTAACATTTAAACTTTATTTAACGGTCTATTTTATGAATGAGGCATTTTACTTAGTGTACAAAGAAAATTTTTAATTTTTCCGCAAATATTCAAACACGAATTTTCGGGCCGTTATAGCTGGTATCAGAGCAATGGTTCTGTTAAGGGTTGTGCTACTACTGACAACGAGAAGCTCATGAAGTCACGTCTTCGGTCTGTAAGTTTACATTTACGCATTTTATTTAAAGCATGAATTATTTTAACGACATGATTTCATGAAGCATTTTTGGTCTAGATTCATTTTATTTGTTCAGTATTTAAATTTAAATAAATTATGGAATTATGCATGTTAGTTATGTATGGGTTATGTATGGAACCGTATGCCCCCTAGACGCATCCTTGAGCGCCCTATTGAGGATGAGCCTCGCCGAGAGGACAGGGAGGAGCAGAGGCAGGAGAGAGACTTACCACCTCCACCGGACATGAATGCCCAGATGCTAGCTGGGATGACGCAGTTCTTCGCACAGTTTGCGGGGAACCATGCTGTGGCGACAAGGCCGGCAGGGCCCGAGGATGTCTACGAAAGATTCATGAAGATGCGTCCGAAGGAGTTTTCTGGGACGTCTGACCCTATGATTGCTGAGGGCTGGATCAAGTCCCTCGAGGTTATCTTCGAGCTCATGGAGCTTGGAGATGCAGACAGAGTCCGATGTGCCACCTACTTATTCAGAGGAGATGCCCGCTTATGGTGGGAAGGAGCATCGGTAGCCCTGAACGTGGCTACGCTGAGTTGGGAGCGCTTCACGGAGGTGTTCTACTCCAAATACTTTGCTGAGGAAGTGCGCACCAGGTTGACCACTAGTTTATGAGCTTGAGGCAAGGAGATATGACTGTTACTGAGTTCATCCGTAAGTTCGAGAGGGGTTGTCATTTTGTACCCCTGATCACAAATGATGCTAGAGCCAAGATGATGCATTTTCTGGTGGGTCTACGGCCGATCTTGCGCCGTGATGTTAGGGTGTCTGACCCTACTTCTTATGAGGTCGCTGTCTCCAAATCTTTAGCCGCAGAACAGGATCAGCGTGATATCGAGAGAGATCGCTTGGAAAGCGACCAGCCCAGGTACCACACCGCCCTCCTCCTCAGCAGCATCAGCAGCAGAACAAAAGGCCTTTTCACGGGCCGCCTAGATACAGAGGCCAGCAGCAGCAGGAGCGGGGACGCCCAACCCCGAGGGCTCTTGAGCACCCAGTCTGTCCTAAGTGCTCACGTCGCCATCCTGGAGCATGTATGTACGGCTCAGGAAAGTGTTATAGGTGTGGTAGTCCAGACCACTTATTTCTGCAGTGCCCTCAGAGGAATCTTCCTACCCAAGGCAGAGTGTTTGCTCTCCATTCCACGGAGACGAACCCAGATACGATGCTTATGACAGGTACCTTAAGCTTTGAGTCTGCATTTGGAACTTAATGTTTTGGGTTAATATTTTGAACATAGAATTGAGATAGGATTGCATGCTCTACTTTGTAATATTTTGGAAATTTAAGTTAGAAGAACTTCAACCTTTGCATGTCTATAAGTTTGGTCTTTGTAACTATTGGGTTCAACTTAGAGTTCCGATCTTTCAGGGAGAATTTTTATATCTGGTTCCGCTACGAAGGCTTTGATAGATTCAAGGGCCACTCACTCATTCATTTCAGAGGTCTTTGCTAATTTCCTCAAAGTTAAGACCATTGGGCTAGATATAGCCTATTCCGTAGTACTGCCGTCTGGCGAGGAGAGGGCAGCCACCAATGTGATCCGAGACATAGATCTTGAGCTCCATGGCAACCTTATTTATGCGGATCTTATCGTACTGCCGATGCCAGAGTTTGACATTATTCTAGGGATGGATTGGTTACTGCGGAACAGAGTTTTGATTGACTTCCAGCGGAGATCTGTTCTAGTCCGACCGCCTAGAATGACGCAGTTCTTATTTGAGCCAGACAGGTACTTTCCCTTACCGCACATTGTTCCATATGTTCAGGCTAGGAAGCTCATGCATAGAGGGTGTCGGGCATTTTTAGCGACTTTTATATCTGTCCCCGAGGAACCCAGTCAGTCAGCCTTAGATGTTCCGATTGTCTGAGACTTCTTAGACGTTTTTCTTGAGGACGTCTCTGGTATGCCACCTAAGAGAGAGGTGGAGTTTTCCATCAAGCTTATGCCAGGTACGGCTCCGATCTCAAAAGCACTGCACCGACTTGCACCGACAGAGATGGCAGAGCTTAAGAAGCTGATTCAGGAACTTCTTGGCAAGGAGTTCATTCGCCCTAGTTTCTCACCTTGGGGCGCGCCAGTCTTGTTTGTTAAGAAGAAAGATGGCACGATGAGGCTTTGTATTGACTATCGGGAGTTGAATAGAGTTACAGTGAAGAATAAATACCCACTTACGAGGATTGATGATCTGTTTGACCAGTTGCAGGGAGCTTTGATTTTCTCCAAGATAGATCTGCGTTCCGGTTATCACCAGTTGAGGGTGAGAGATGCTGATGTTTCGAAGACAGCTTTCAGGACTCGCTATGGCCACTACGAGTTCCTTGTGATGCCGTTCGGTTTGACGAATGCGCCAGCAATCTTCATGGATCTCATGAATCGCGTATTTCAGCCGTATCTCGACCAGTTTGTGATAGTGTTCATAGATGACATTCTCGTCTACTCCAAGAATCGGGAGGATCACAGCCGGCATCTGACCACAGTGTTGCAGACATTGCAGAAGCAGAAATTATTCGCAAAGTTCAGTAAATGCGAATTCTGGTTAGAGAAGGTGGCATTCTTAGGCCACATTGTTTCCAGCAGTGGCATTGAGGTAGACCCAGCGAAAGTTGCAGCAGTCAGAGATTGGGTTGTGCCGCAGAATGCATCAGAGATCCGCAGTTTTCTTGGCTTAGCAGGATATTATCGGAAGTTCATTAAGGGATTCTCTTCGATTGCAGTTCCACTCATAGCACTGACAAAGAAGAATGTGAAATTTGTTTGGAGCGAGGAGTGTCAGAAGAGCTTCGATAATTTGAAGCAAGCTCTTATCTCAGCACCAGTTTTGGCCGCGCCGTCAGGGTCATGTGAGTTTGTACTGTATACCGATGCTTCGAAGCTCGGTCTTGGCGCCGTATTGATGCAGTATGGGAAGGTAATAGCTTATGCTTCTAGATAGTTGAAGACTCATGAGAAGAATTATCCTACCCATGATCTAGTGTTGGCCGCAGTAGTTTTTGCCTTGAAGATTTGGAGGCACTACCTGTATGGAGAGAAATGCCAGATCTTTACCGACCACAAGAGCCTCAAGTATTTCTTTACGCAGAAGGAGCAGAATATGCGTCAGAGGCGTTGGTTGGAGCTTGTGAAGGACTATGATTTTGACATTAGCTACCACCCGCGGAAAGCTAATGTAGTTGCGGATGCATTGAGCAGGAAAGTTGCAGCGATGGCCCATTTGACAGTTTCGAAAGAGGTTTGATCTTGAGACTTATCCTCAAGGTAGAGTTCCTCGTTTATATACCTTGACCATTCAGTCTTCCCTTTTGGACCGCATTCGCAGTGGTCAGTCAGCAGATGAGGAGTTGGCCAAGTGGAAGAAGAGAGATGAGGCCAAGGGCAGTGTCTTGTATTCAGTCAATGATGGTATTGTGAGGTACCGAGACAGGATATGGGTTCCTAGCAGTGATTCTATCCGAGCAGATATCTTATCAGAAGCCCATACGTCGCCGTACTCTATTCATCCAGGGAGTACGAAGATGTACAAGGATCTGAAACTATTGTATTGGTGGCTAGGGATGAAAAAGGATATCAGACGATTTGTATCCGAGTGTCTGACTTGTCATTTAGTAAGACCGAGCATCAGAGACCAGCAGGTTTGCTCAAGCCTCTCCCTATTCCCGAGTGGAAGTGGGAGAATGTTACCATAGACTTTGTGACCGGATTGCCGAGGTCAGCCAGAGGATCGAATGCCATCTGGGTGATTGTTGATCGTCTTACCAAATCAGCTCATTTCTTGCCTATTAAGATGACGTTCACCATGATAAAGTATGCAGAGTTGTACATCCGGGAGATAGTCCGACTTCGTGGTAAACCAGTTTCTATCGTATCTGACAGAGATCCTAGATTTACTTCCTCATTTTGGAAGAGTTTGCATTCGACTATGGGGACGAAGTTGCTGTTTAGCACAGCTTTCCATCCTCAGACAGATGGGCAGTCAGAGCGAGTCATTCAGATTTTAGAGGATCTTCTCCGCGCTTGCGTCATTGATTTCTCTGGGAGTTGGGAGTCGAACTTGCCATTGGTAGAGTTCACCTATAACAACAGCTTTCAGTCGTCTATAGGTATGGCTCCTTATGAAGCACTATATGGCCGTAAGTGTAGATCTTCTGTTCATTGGGATGAAGTAGGGAGAGAGCAGAGTTGGGTCCAGAGATTATTCAGCAGACTGTCGACGTAGTAGCCCGGATCCCTGATAGAATGAAGACTGCTCAGAGTCGACAGAAGAGTTATGCAAATCAGAGGAGGAGAGATTTAGAGTTTGTTGTCGGCGACCATGTCTTTGTGAAGGTGGCACCTTTGAAGGGTGTTATGAGATTTGGGAAGAAAGGGAAGCTCAGTCCGAGATTTATTGGACTGTTTGAGATCCTCGACAAAGTTGGGACGCTAGCTTATCGTGTGGCTCTTCCGCCGAATCTGGCTGGAGTACACAATGTGTTCAACGTCTCCATGCTGAGGAAGTACATGACGAACCCTTCACATGTCCTGAACTTTGAACCATTGCAGCTTACTCCGAACCTATCTTATGAGGAGAGACCAGTGCAGATCCTAGACAGGCAGGAGAAGAAGCTTCGGAACAAGCTGGTTAGGTGAGTCAAAGTCAAATGGCTCAACCACTCAGAGGAGGAAGCTACATGGGAGTCTGAGCCGGAGATGAGAGATCGTTACCCCGAGTTACTCGGTGAGTTTTAAATTTCAGGGACGAAATTTATTTTAAGGGGGGAAGGATTGTAGAACCCGTAAATCAGTCTACGTATAAGCCATGCATAATTCTAGTATTTAAATTTTAAAATGATTTTATTGCATGAGTATTTAAATTCTTTTCCTGAATTTAATTATTTTATCATAGTAGTTTGATTTTTTATCATTTCAGTTAATTCAGTGAGGCCGGACTGGAGTTGGTGTTTAGAGATAAAATTTAAGATTTAGAAGTCATTTCTAGAATTTATTTTAGCTAGCAAGTAAGTTAATTTAAGTTAATAAAGAAGTTTAAGGAATTATTTAAGTTACTTGAGGTGAGTAGAAAATAAATTTATTTAAGATCCTTATTAAGGGGTTAGTTCACTAAATTAATTAAAGGATAGGTAAGGCTTTTAAGGGTTAAAAATTTAGTAAATAATCAACCTTTCCCTTCATTTTTTTTATTGATGATTTCGGCCACCTTGGAATATTAAGCAATTCAATGGCCAACTCACCCTTTGACCCATTCTTTGTTGTTTTAGCATGCTAATATTTTTAATTATTGAGCAACCTTAATTAATTAACTAATAACCATTATCATAGTCTAGATAGCATGAGGAATTCGGTCACCACATTCTAGAGTCATCCAATAATCATTTGTTAGCAAACCAAATTCAAAATTAAAAAAGGTGGAGACTTGGTCTTGATTTTCCTATATTTTGCACACATCTCCCTCACTCCCCTAACCAATATTTCTCCTCTCCATCACCAAAATCCAGAGCCATTTTAGTGTTAAAAATCGTGAGAATTCAGTGAGAGTAAGGAGAGAAAAATCGAGAGCAAGGTAGCAAGAAAAGAATGCGCTCCACCTCCTCCGCGCCGTATCGTCTCATTCTTTCGTTTTTCATTCAAACGAAACCAGGCATGCATATATTCTTCCGTGACTCTTCAATCAAGTCCTATTATCATTTATTTTCATTGCATGATCATTTTTTTTCTATGGCAAAAATCGAAATACAGCAAGCATTTTTCAGAAAAATAAATCATGCAGATTTCGGTTTCTATGACAGCTTCACGGGTTGCATTGTTTGGTTGGTTTCAGGTATTGGTTCGATTCCAGGCTCCCTAGGTGACATCTATACATATAATAGGATGCATTAGGACCATGTTGATCCATTCATTTAACACCCTGCACGCTGGAAGTCGAGAAAATGACAGCAACTTCCCCTTTGGTCCATATGAGTTTTCGAAAAAAAATGATGTTTTGCTGTCAAGGGGATGGATCTGATCTGGGCTGCCACATGGAATATAGCCATGGTTAGATCACTTCCCTAGCATGTCTAAGACGTGACTAAGTCGCCCTTTTGGTGGCTTGGTCCATGGTGAATCGATTTTTACAAAATAACTCAAGAACAGACCCTTCCCCATTTCGGCTCTTCATTTGTACAGCATGTGTGTTTCGAATTATGGTGGATTGTTGTAGATCTTGGTTGGCCTATGGCCCTTAGCCCCGGTTCATACCATACCCCAAGATGTCTAGATCGTGCCATGGTGAACCAAATGGCCACTGGAAAGGTCCATGATAGCAAACGAAGCAAAACTCCCCAAGCGCGCAGTTTAAGTTCTCGGCTAGGAGTGTGGTCTTGTTTCTGGTGTGGTTCGGATTGTGGCTGGCCTAGGGCCCTTAGCCATGGTTCAAACCATTCCTTGGGATGTTGGTAAGAGTCTCTAGTCGGTGGTTCAAGCCCCAATGGCCGGTAGGCTCGAAAAGAAAATGTGCAGCTGCTGTAATTTTGACAGCAAGTGTGCTATTGTTCTCAGGCGTTGTTTGAGTTCCCAGTTGGCTTTTAGCATATGGCCTTGGACTGGACAGTGCCACATTGAGTTAGGAAGGTCATGTTTTTGGCCGTTTGTGATTCGGATCATTTTTGAGGTCGTACGAGAATTTAAGGTGCGATGTGCCAAATTGACTCTCGAAAGAGCGTTTCATGTTTTGACCTCCATTCACCTAAAATTCGACTTGCATCATTCTAGGAGCATTAATTCACCATTTTAAGCGTATTTTAATCATGACTGTATGATGTTTCAGTGTTGGCTCGGGTTGGTTCGGAGTCATGATTAAATATGAAGTCGTTCGGTGTAATTGTCACATTTTCGAATGTTATAGCATAGTTTGGTCCCATAAATCTATTGCATATTGTTCATGGCATATTTAGGTTGCAGCGAGCCTGGGAGCGATCCAATCCGAGCAGTAAATTATTACAGGATATTTAATTGTGCCATTTAATTATATTACGTGCATAAAAATATAAATTGTTCATTTTTGAGATTATGCGATATTGCTTGTGGCCATTTCACTATCATTGGATTATTGCTAAATCTGGTCGCCAGTTACCGGTCAGGTCGCCAGTTACCGGTCAGTTCAGTTTGTACCACCCAGTATACTATGGCATAGTCTGATAAGACGTTCATTATTTTACCCGGTCGCTAGTTACCGGTCATGGGAGCATTTTATTATCCGATCTCCAGTTACCGGTCAGTTTTCAGTGCAGGGGCCACTTGCGTAGACCATATTCTCAACAAAAAAATTATTACAGGCTATTTCAGTACAGGGCTCCAAGGAGCAAACATTTTCACTATGACTTTCAGTTCTGTTATGCACGTATTATAATCGCTCATGATATGTTATTTTCACATTGTTCCTCATGACATGATATTTTTACTCCCATGAAATTTTTACTATATTTAATCGTTATTTACGATATATGTATGTTGAGTCTTTAGACTCACTAGACTTGATTGTTGTAGGTACTGATGATGCCGGGGCCGAGGGCGTGGACCAGTGAGCTAGCTTGGGTCAGCAGTAGCGGAACCCGAGGACCTCATTTTAGCATTTACCATTTTTATGCTCAAACAGTTTATCCGTTGTTGGATTATTCTTAAATTGTTCTTTTGCAAACAAATAATTTCTTCCGCTGCTATTTTTAACATTTAAACTTTATTTAACGGTCTATTTTATGAATGAGGCATTTTACTTACTTTACAAAGAAAATTTTTACTTTTTCCGCAAATATTCAAACACGAATTTTCGGGCCGTTATAAACCACCTTCTCTGTCGCATATGGAGTTATTTCTGAGAAAACAAGTACCTTAAACTCTTGTGGTCCGTGAAAATTTCACACTTTTCGCCATATAAATAGTGTCTCCAGATTTTCAGGGCGAAAACCACAGCTGCCAGCTCCAGATCATGCGTAGGATAATTTTTCTCGTAGTCTTTCAACTGACGAGAAGCATAGGCTATAACCTTTACACGTTGCATCAGCACTGCACCAAGGCCTTTCTTCGACGCATCGGTGTAAACAACAAAGTCCTCTGAAGCACTGGGCAATGCAAGTACAGGAGCTGTCGTCAACTTATCTTTCAACTCTTGAAATCCACTTTGGCATTCATTGGACCACTCGAACTTCACAGTCTTCCTCGTCAGATTGGTTAACGGCAAGGCAATCTTCGAAAAATCTGAAATAAAATGATGATAATAACCAGCCAAACCAAGAAAACTGCGTACCTCTGATACAGTGGTAGGAATAGGCCATTTCTGTATCGCCTCGATTTTCACTGGATCAACAGCTATACCATCCTTCGAGAAAACATGGCCTAATAAAAAAATCTGCTCCAACCAGAACTCACATTTATTCAACTTAGCATACAACCTCTTCTCTCTCAATAACTGAAGAACAACATTGAGGTGCTCTACGTGAAGCTCTCTGGTCTTGGAATAAATCAATTTGTCATCGATGAAAACAATGACAAATCTATCCAAATACGGCTTGAACACTCGTTCATAAGATCCATGAAGACTTAAGGAGCATTAGTCAGACTGAATTACATAACAAGAAATTCATACTGACCGTACCTGGTCCGGAACGCCGTCTTAGAGATATCAGACTCCCTAACTTTCAACTGATAATAGCCAGATCGCAGATCAATCTTCGAAAACACTGTAGCCCCCTGCACTTGATCAAAAAGGTCATCTATCCGTGGCAACGGATATTTATTCTTGATAGTCACTTTGTTGATTTCTCTGTAATCAATGCAAAGCCGCAAAGACTCATATTTCTTCTTGACGAAAAGAACCGGAGCTCCCCAAGGCGAAGAACTCGGCCGAATAAAACCTTTATCCAAAATATTCTGCAACTGCGTCTTCAACTCTTTCATCTCTGTAGGGGCCATTCTGTACGGAGCCTTGGAAATAGGAACCGTACTCGGAACTAGATCAATCACAAACTCTACATCTCTGTCTGGCGGTAAACCCGGAACATCATCCTCAAATACATCAGGGAACTCTCTCACAACATCAATATCATCAATATTCAACTTCACAATTCTATCCATATCAACAATCGAAGCCAAAAACCCATCACAACCTCTAAACAACAACTTATTAGGCCAAACAGGAAATGAAAGGAAGGACCAGCAAAGTACCTGCACTGGCGAGAATACCTTCTTTATCAACATCATCTGTAAATTTCATCAGTCCATGCCAGGTATAATATCAAACACAACCATCGGAATAACAATCAAGTCGGCGTAAACCACTCACTCATCAATTTGAACAGACCACACATACACAATAGACGTCGGGCACAACACATCTCCCGAAGGAAAAACAACATTAAACTGGAGGGGAAGAATAGAAGGAACTAAACCCGAAGATCTCAAAAATAGTTCAGACATAAAAGGATGAGTAGCACCAGTATCAATCAAAGTCGTAGCTACTCTGCCTGAAATTAAAATAGTGCTTGAGATCACAGAAGAATCATGGTTTATATCTTCCTTCGTCATGGTAAAGATGCGACCCTGCACCTTTTCTTTACTCGAACCTCTCAGACAGTCCTTGGAAATATGGCCCGCAATACCACATCGATTGCAAGTGTGAGTACCAAATCTGCACTCTCCCCTATGATGCCTATTGCACTGGGGACACAATGGCTTCTCTGGATCAAATCGAACTGCCGGTGCTTTAGAACTCGGTTCCATCTTGCCTTTCCATTTAAAACTGCCTTTTCCTCTTTGGTTCGAACCTTGACCTCTTTGAGCAATAGCCTGTTGCCTCGCCTGTCTCTCTCTGGCAATCTCTTTCTCGTCTTGCTCGGCTAACAAGGCTTTAGCCACAATCTCTTTATATGTCACCGCCGTAGACATATTGGCGTCTCTTCTGATCTCTGATCGAAGTCCTCTAATGAAGTGAGCACCCTTGTCTTTGTCACTGGAGGAAATATACGGGGCAAACAGACAGCCCTCCTTGAACTTCAGAATGTACTCATCAACATTCATACCTCCTTGACGAAGCTCTAAAAACTCAGTCACCTTCGAGCTCGAAGTGCATCTGGGAAGTACTTGTCATAGAAAAGATCCGTGAAATCTTGTCACTTCATTGCCGGAACATCAACACCTACCTTGGTAGCATTCCACTAAATATGTGCAGCTTTGACTAACATGAATACTGCACAACCAACTCTGTCTTTTTATTCATAATTGAGATGATCAAAAATCGCCTCAAGTGCTTTAATCCACTCTACTGCCACCAATGGATCAGTGCTTCCTGCAAACTCAGGCGGATCCATTCTCTTGAAAGCAGTAAATATCCCATCGGTTCCAACTGCTGGAGCCACTTGGCCTCTCCCTTGGCCTCTACCTTGGCCTCTACCTTGCAAACGGAGCAACTGTTGAATCTGCTCACTTTGGACCTTGGCTTGCTCTTTCAATAACTTGCCGAACTCGTCGACAACTCTCGATGAGGAGCTATCCTCACCCTCTGAAGCTTTCCTCTTAGGAGGCATTAACTCCTACAATGTGCTTACAAAATACATATCAACTAATAACAATAAATAGATGTAGAAGAAGACATACCCGGACTGTGGAAAGTAGACGATGTCATATGCATTAATCTGAAGAACGCTGCTCTGATACCACTAAATGCAACACCTCTGACCAGTTTTATAAAATAACACAGCGGAAATTAAAAATTTTACTTGAAGGGAGGAAGGATTTAAAATTTTCTTGACATAAAACATTTACAATCAAAAGTATATACATGATCAATAAAGTGTTGCAACAAAATACAAAATATCATTTTTGATCATGTCAAAATAATATCAAAATATTTTCTTCCTCCATCTTTGGTAGGCATATGACCCCCGCTCCAATCAACGACCCGGCTCGTCACTCTTATCTGCATCACATGAAATAACTGAAATGAGTATAAAACTCAGTAAGTGGAACTCTTACATAACAATGGATACATATCATAATCTGTAAAACATTACTTTGAAATAATTAAATACCATCCAACTCTTGAAACTTGAATAATATAGTAGAACATGAACATAACAATGGTATTTCTCTTTTCTCTGTTGGATTGATATCTAAATAGTATCTCTGTCTCCGTACCTATATCCCATCGATATAAATCGATACTCTGTTGAGATATAAGCCTATGGTCGTTGATCAACTAATTGCATGCAATCTCTAACTATGTATCTATCAATACAATAAATCATTTGAACTCTCTTTTGGGCATTAAATCAAACACTTTGCATAATCTTTTCTTTTGTATTCCCTTTTTCACAATTGAGACATATAAAAGCCTCTAATATACAACAAAGTGTATTTATACATAATATGAATCAAATGGAAGGGAATAACGTGTTAAAACCATTGAAACACCATACATATATTATCATGTGAGCACAAGGAAATGAATTCCACTTACTACACTTGGAAACCTTGAATCTAATTTCTTGGTTGAATTCCTCCAACAATAAATCATCAATAGAACCATCAACAACCCAATAATCGCAAACCCATACCATAAAAGCCATAAAATCAACACCATCAACAAACCCATGATTTCTCCCCAACACCAAATCCAACGAATAACTAAATCATAAGCTTACCTTAGCTCCTTGAATCCAAAAGAACCTTGTTCTCACTTCAATACTCCAACTAGATGCTAAAATGAAAGTAGCAAAGATGGAAAATAAGAACCCTAGTCTCCCTTGCTCTGAAGAAACCTAGAGGAGTGGAGGAAATGAGGCCAAAAGTGAACCAACTCATGTATTTAATCACTTAAAATCGAAAACATGCTTTCACTGTTCACGCACCGCGGGTGCGCTAGGCAATATGTACCACTTCCAAAAATCTGATAGCGACGACCGCGGGTGCGCTCCTTTATGGACCACGGGTGCGCTCTGGTCTCTGCCCAAACACCGCAGGTGCGCTTCCTCTAAGACCGCGGGTGCGGTCACCCTACTGTCCAAATACCGCAGGGGCGGTAGCTTCTCTGGCGCGGGTGCACTGTCACTTGAAGCCAACAACAAACTTTGCATCTAACAAATCGAATCGCAACGTCGCTTCTCCTCATAATCTGGTAACACTCTCAGAAAGAAAGTTTCATATCTATATCTAATCTAACCACCCCAATTGGCTCCACATACAAATTACCATGAATTAAACCACAACGACGCTACAATAAAACTACATAACAAGTATAACCAACAATACTATAAACCATAAATCACAACTATTAACATCAAAACTATACTTAATCTTAACCAATGAGTCAATAAACATATTAAATCTTAAATCGTATCATTCACCAGGCTTGGATATTACAGTTTACAAATGAATTTCAACATCGAATTACGATTCATTGGTATTAAAGCATAATCAAAGACTTTATCTATGCTGATTGCATGGGTATACAAATAAAGTATAACGAAACCATTAAAAGTTAAAATTATATTAAAATAAAGATTGTTTATTACAACTGCGTCAATAAAATCTCTAGCCAACCGTTGGATTGCAGGGCATCTACTCTAACAACTTTTGTACTAAATTTAATTATGTTGTGTCTGATATCGATTTTCTTGGGTTACAATCTCAGATCAAATTTTGGGAAATAGATCAGGAGTTGGTTCTTCATCAAGGAAATTCAGATACTGATGAAGAGGATACAGTTGAAAAACCATCCTCAGAACAGAGTAGGACTACACTAAGTCAAATTTCAAATTTTAATATAATTAACTAAATGAATCAAATTTAAAAGGAAAACAAATAATACCATTAAAATTTTTTTTTTCATTTAGTCTGATGCATTTGATCCAAAATAATAATAATCGAGATCGATTAAAATTTGAGGGGAAATTGCGCAAGTAATAGTGTATGTTAGGCTATTTTTTATTTTGACGCTCATTTTTTCTATTGCAATTTTAGATTAAATTTTTTTGTATTGACAAGATGGTCGCGTCCTTATTTGACATAAAATGATTAAAACTAGAAAAATGAATTTATTATACTAAGATTTAAATTCTATTAAATAAATATCAAAGTCAAATTAAGTGAATTTACATGATGAAAATTGTTATTCAAAGTTTAAATAATAAGAGAAGTAAAGGCTCCAAAATAGTATTATTCTCGAACACATAAAATATTTTATCAAGTTTAATTTGAATATAATTAGTAGTAGTAAATTAAAAGTGCCAAAAGATTCATTCTTATTTTTATTTTTAAAATCATATATTAATTTGTTTAAATCGTTTTGTAGGAAAAAAACGAAATAAATGTCGCATTTTATTATCAATTTCATTTCTGTAATGAGAAATTAATTTTCAACTCATTATTACAAATTTCAAAAATAAAAATTCTAAACGTGCAGAGAATCATAAATCAACCATATAATATCTTAAAAGTTAAATATAATTTTTAAAATAATCATTATCAATAATTAGCTAGATGGTTCCACTTGGACCCACTTTTCACTAGAGATGTTAATGGGTCCGGGTTTTATCCAGATTCACAATGGACCCGCGTGTATGGGGTGGGTTTGGTCATATTAAATGGGTCATGGGGCTGGTCTCGAGTCCAATTTTTCAAATCCGTCCGGATATGGGACGGGTTATGTGTCCTATAATATCCGTCCCATACCCGCCCCATATATGTGAATATAAATATTTCTAGGGTTTTAATTTTAGTAATTTTCATTTTTTAGTAGCTCACATCAACCATAACTATCATAGCTATTCATATGTCAACTGTTGCATTTGACTATGTTTTTAGCAATTGTGGAAGAATAGTTGATCATCATCTTAGTAGACTTAATCCAATGACTTTGGAGACATTGATGGTGTAGTAACCCGATTCCTAATTTGAGTTAATTATCGGATTAATTATATTTTCGGTGGGATCGGAAGGACCGAACAAGTTCGGATCGTCCGATGAGTTCGGATCGTCCGATGAGTTCGGATCGTCCGAGCCAGTGTCGGACCGTCCGAGACAGGTGGCTGGACACGTGGAAGGGTTCTGGACACGTGGTAAGGTTCGGATCATCCGATTGGGGTTCGGATCGTCCGAGACAGGTGGCTGTACTCGTGGAAGTCATGCAAGGATCGGATCGTCCGATCAGAGTTCGGACCGTCCGAAGTGTGCCGGATCGGAGCTTCCGAAATGGTTCGGATCGTCCGAACATTGGCTATAAATAGAGGCGCGAGGCTTCATTTGTGACTCGCCAATTCAGAGAGTTCCATAGCATTTCAGTCGTTTCTGTGAGATTCTAGTCTTTTTCCGAGGTTCGGGCACTAGCGGGGAGCTGCTGGTCTTGTAGCGGAGCTGTGCTCTAGTTGGGAGCTAGCGGCATCAGTGGGCTAGCGACGGACGAAGGTTTGGAATTGTATCAGTATTATCTCAGGATTATCTAGTTAAGTCTGGTAGATAAGTTTTAGTGATAGTTTTCACTTGATGCATAGGCTTGGACTAGACCTGTTGTCTGGTTATTCCAGTGGATTAGGATTGCTGTGATAGAGGTACGAAAGTACTATCCGAGATATCCTGGTTGAGTATACATCCTTATATGTGTTGCATTATTATGTGGTGCATTGATATATGTCATATGATGCATGCTATTATGTCACGTTTATTACTGCATGTTGCATTTTATGTTGAGCCGTATCTCCTTCGAGATAGCCTTTACTGTTGAGCTGTATCTCTTTCGAGATAAGCTATATATCTTGTGGGACCGCTCAGCCCTGTCTTGTCTTGTGGACGCATGGACACCGAGAGTACACAGTGGCCGACGGGTCGGGAGGGCTTCGGTGATCCGGGACATTTTAGGTCCACGTCTGTTCTTGCAGTGGATGCAGTGACCCAGAGGTAGGACCGCGCGGCACTATCCACTTGGCGCCTCTAGACTGAGCATTTTGAGATCTTTTGTGATTCCTGTTTCTTGACTACCCTGGTATCATATCATAGCATGTGCATTTCATATAGGTTTGTATACTCATGCTTTTGTACTGGGCGTTCTTATCGCTCACGTCCTCGGTTTTGTTTATCTTGGACACCCCATTCCCACGGGACAGGCCTCAGGTTGGATGGCTCAGGAGGAGGAGGAGGACGTTGAGTAGCCGGTGGAGTTATTTATTCAGTACTCTTTGATTCGATATGGTTGTACCGTATACTTTCTTTTCATTCTGAGTTGTTATGGATTTTCGATGGGGTTGTATAACTATCATTTGTTGACCTTTTCCGCTATTATCTCTGATTGTTATTAATTAAGATAAGTTGCATGCTTAGTTCTTGATTAGTAGGTGATTCTGGAACGGGTCACTACATTTATGGTATCAGAGCATGCTTACGATTTTGGGATATAGATTTCTGTTTTGGGATTTTCGTTGACCATTTTACCCCATTCTATCTTGTAGCGATGGCTGACCACTTTGGTGATGAGAGTAGTCAGGGGAGTGTAGGTCGTTGGGGCGACCAGGATGATCATAGGCGTCATCGTGAGCATCGTCATCGTCGGGATGGTCCTAGGCGTTTTGATTTGCATCGTTTTATTCAGATGGGGCCTAAGCCTCTAGTCGGTGGAGAGACTCCCGATGATGCTGAGGACTGGTTAGAGCGCATGGAGAGTTGTTTCCGTGCATTTCAGTGCACCGAGGAGCAGAAGATAGAGACCCTTAGCTTTCTTCTCGAGGGCCGTGCGCGCAAGTGGTGGCGATCGACTTCTGCGCCGATAGTCCAGTCCCAGGGTAGGGTGACTTGGGCCGATTTCCGTGCAGCTTTCATGCAGCTGTATTTTCCTCCAGCCCTTCGCCAGGCGAAGACGATTGAGCTCCTGAACCTTAAGCAGGGGAGTATGTCTGTTGATGAGTATCAGCAGAAATTCTTCGAGTTGTTACCCTTCGCTCCTCATATCAGTGGCAGTTCTGAGGCCAAGTATGACCATTTCCTCCAGGGTCTTAACCAGGAGATCTTTGACCGAGTCACTGTCTGTGATAATCCTACTTCTTATGATGGGTTAGTGAACCGGTGTCGCCAGGCAGAGATCAGTCTCCAGCGTGGTAGGGCTATTCTTTCTTCTAGACCTCCGAGTACTTTGAGGCCTCGATCTCAGTCGTTCAAGAAATCTGGTTCGTCTTCTTCTGGATCTGGATCTCGATCTAGCGGTGTTTTCCGTTTTGGTAAGAAGAAGGAATCTTGTGCACAATGTGGGAAGAACCATCCATCGGAGCAATGCCGAGCAGCCGCAGGAGCTTGTTATCAGTGCGGAGAGATGGGGCATATTAAGAAGAATTGTCCTCAGTTGCGAGGTGGAGCAGGATCCAGTTCTGGATCTCAGACGACTGTTCAGCAGAGGAGGCAGGGTCAGGCAGTGGGTAGTTCGAATCTTCGACCTCGTGCCCAAGGTCAGGTGTTTGCGCTGAACCAGGATCAGGCTGCAGATGAGACCGGGAGAGTCATAGCAGGTACTTGTTGTTTATGCGGTATTCCTGCTTTTGTTCTTATAGATACCGGAGCATCTCATTCATTCATTTCTGCACGATTTGTTAAGCGTCATAAGTTACCGTATGTTTCTCTAGACGTTATTCTTTCTGTTTCTACCCCGATGGGTCATTCGGTTTTAGCCAAGCGTCTAGTGATGGGTTGTCCCTTAGATTTTGAGGGTAATGAATTGACTGCGAATCTTATGATTCTGGAGATGGAAGACTTTGATTGTATTTTGGGTATAGACATTTTGACTACCTACCGAGCTACTGTGGATTGTTACCAGAAGCTTGTTCAGTTCCGTACGACTGAGAGCTCTAGTTGGTTTTTCTATGGTGAGGGAGCGCGACCTCCGATGCCAGTGGTATCTGCTCTGAAAGCCTGTCGTGCTTTAGAGGCGGGCGGGGAAGGCTACCTCATCTATGCGATTGATACATCCACAGGTAGTGTTGGTATAGAGGATATTCCAGTGGTTTGTGAATTTCCTGATGTTTTTCCAGATGAGATTCCTGGTTTTCCTCCGGTTAGAGAGGTGGAATTTGGCATTGAGTTAATGCCAGGGACTGCACCGATTTCTCGTGCCCCCTATCGTCTTGCTCCGTCAGAGATGAGAGAATTGAAGCAGCAATTACAGGATCTTCTTGATAAAGGTTATATTCGTCCGAGTGTTTCACCTTGGGGAGCTCCAGTTTTGTTTGTCAAGAAGAAGGATGGATCGATGCGATTGTGTATTGATTATCGCCAGCTGAATCGTGTGACGATCAAAAACAAGTATCCATTACCTCGTATCGATGACTTGTTCGATCAGCTTCAGGGTACCTCTGTTTACTCCAAGATTGACTTGCGATCGGGTTATCATCAGATGAGAGTCAGAGATGATGATATTTCCAAGACTGCATTTCGTACTCGTTACGGGCATTACGAGTTTCTAGTTATGCCATTCGGAATGACGAATGCGCCAGCGGTGTTCATGGATCTGATGAACCGAGTCTTTCGTGATTTTCTAGATCAGTTCGTTGTGGTTTTCATCGACGATATCTTGATTTATTCTCACAGTGTGGAGGAGAATGTCCAGCACTTGAGGATTGTGTTGCAGATTCTTCGCGAGAAGCAATTGTATGCTAAGCTGAGTAAGTGCGAGTTCTGGATTGATCGTGTAGTATTCCTTGGTCATGTGATTTCCAAGGAAGGAATTTCTGTGGATCCCAGCAAGATTGAAGCAGTGCTGAATTGGTCACGTCCTACGACGGTGGCCGAGATCCGTAGTTTTCTAGGTCTGGCAGGGTATTATCGTCGCTTCATCGTGAATTTCTCCCAGGTAGCTAGACCTTTGACGCAACTTACTCGGAAGGATGTTCCATTTGAGTGGTCATCTGAGTGCGAAGATAGTTTCAGAGAGCTTCGTCGACTTCTGACTTCTGCACCTGTTTTGGCGTTACCGTCAGGATCTGATGGTTTCAGTGTTTACACCGATGCCTCTTTTCAAGGCTTAGGGTGTGTGTTGACACAGAATGGTCATGTGATCGCTTACGCTTCCAGGCAGCTGAAATCTCACGAGGAGAAGTACCCTATTCATGATCTAGAGTTGGCAGCTATAGTGTTCGCACTGAAGATCTGGCGTCATTACTTGTACGGGGTTAAGTTTGAAATCTTTACTGATCACAAGAGTCTGAAGTATCTGTTCACTCAGGCTGAGTTGAACATGAGACAACGTCGTTGGATGGATCTACTGAAAGATTATGACTGCGAGATCAAGTACCATCCAGGCTCTGCGAATCTCACAGCCGATGCTCTTAGTCGTAAGGTGAGAGCCTCTGCACTTCAGACCAGTGCTATGATTAGTACTATTCAGGATTGTTGTTCGTTGGGATTTAACTTCAAACATCGGAAAGGTATGGAGAGCATTTGTGTTGCTACCATTTTATCTGAGCCAGCTTTGTTCGCTCGGATTCGAGATGCTCAGATGTCTGATCTGAAGACTCAGAGATTAGCTCGGTTAGCGGGTGGAGATAGCGGTTTCCATTATCAGTCTAATGGTCTTCTATGTTTGTCTAATCGGGTTGTAGTACCAGAGGATGATAATTTGAGGGAAGAGATCTTGTCTCAGGCTCATCGAAGCAAGTTGAGTGTCCATCCAGGAAGCAATAAGATGTATAAAGACTTGAGGACACGATTTTGGTGGAAAGGGATGAAGCGCAGTGTTTATCAGTTTGTTTCCAAGTGTCTTGTTTGTCAGCAGGTTAAGGCAGAGCACCGTCGACCTGGAGGATTATTGTTGAATCTACCTATTCCTGAATGGAAGTGGGAGCATATCACGATGGATTTCATTACTCACTTGCCATTGTCTTCGAGGAATAGTGATGCTATTTGGGTAGTGGTGGATCGACTCACCAAGTCTGCTCATTTTCTGCCTTATAACCGTGACTTCACTTTCGATCGGATGGCTCGCTTGTACATTCAAGAGATTGTACGTTTGCATGGAGTGCCAGTCAGTATTGTTAGTGACAGGGATCCTCGTTTTACCTCACGATTTTGGGGTAGTTTCCAGTCAGCATTGGGCACTTCACTGAGTCTGAGTACTGCTTATCATCCGGAGACTGACGGTCAGTCAGAGAGGACTATCCGTACGCTTGAGGATATGTTGCGAGCCTGTGTTATGGATTTCGGACCCGCTTGGCAGGATCATTTGCCTTTGATTGAGTTCGCGTACAACAACAGCTACCATCGTAGTATTGGTATGGCACCATTTGAGGCGTTGTATGGGCGACGTTGTCGTACTCCATTATTCTGGGACGAAGTTGGGGAACGACATGTTGAGGGACCGGAGTTAGTCCAGCAGGCTATTGATAAAGTTGCAGTAATCAAGAAACGGATTAAGATCGCTCAGGATCGACAGGCTAGTTATGCGAACACCAAGCGGCGACCTCTTTATTTTCAGCCAGGTGAGAAAGTGTTTCTCCGAGTTTCGCCTTTTCGCAGGATTTTGAGATTTGGTCTCAAGGGTAAGCTATCTCCGAGATTTATAGGTCCTTTTGAGATTCTGGAATGTGTGGGAGATTTGGCTTACAGGTTAGCATTACCTCCGTATCTGTCTGGGATTCATGACGTGTTTCACGTATCCCTTTTGCGACGATATGTGGCAGATGAATCACATATTTTACATCCATCTGAAGTTCAACTTGAATCGGATTTGTCTTACGTGGAGCGACCAGTTCAGATTCTCGATCGCAAAGATAAGGTGTTGCGGAATAAGATCATTCCTCTTGTCTTAGTTCAGTGGCAGCGTAGAGGCACTGAAGAAGCCACTTGGGAGCTAGAGAGTCGTATGCGTTCGGAGCATCCAGAGCTCTTTTGAGTTGTACTGTAGTTGTACTATGGATGTATGTATGTTTTCCGTTGTAATCCAATTATCAGTTGTGTTTGGCAACAATTGAGATGTAATAACAATGTTGTTATTTCAGTTTTGTTCATCCTATAAACTTGATTTCGAGGACGAAATCTTTTAAGGGGGGGAGAATGTAGTAACCCGATTCCTAATTTGAGTTAATTATCGGATTAATTATATTTTCGGTGGGATCGGAAGGACCGAACAAGTTCGGATCGTCCGATGAGTTCGGATCGTCCGATGAGTTCGGATCGTCCGAGCCAGTGTCGGACCGTCCGAGACAGGTGGCTGGACACGTGGAAGGGTTCTGGACACGTGGTAAGGTTCGGATCATCCGATTGGGGTTCGGATCGTCCGAGACAGGTGGCTGTACTCGTGGAAGTCATGCAAGGATCGGATCGTCCGATCAGAGTTCGGACCGTCCGAAGTGTGCCGGATCAGAGCTTCCGAAATGGTTCGGATCGTCCGAACATTGGCTATAAATAGAGGCGCGAGGCTTCATTTGTGACTCGCCAATTCAGAGAGTTCCATAGCATTTCAGTCGTTTCTGTGAGATTCTAGTCTTTTTCCGAGGTTCGGGCACTAGCGGGGAGCTGCTGGTCTTGTAGCGGAGCTGTGCTCTAGTTGGGAGCTAGCGGCATCAGTGGGCTAGCGACGGACGAAGGTTTGGAATTGTATCAGTATTATCTCAGGATTATCTAGTTAAGTCTGGTAGATAAGTTTTAGTGATGGTTTTCACTTGATGCATAGGCTTGGACTAGACCTGTTGTCTGGTTATTCCAGTGGATTAGGATTGCTGTGATAGAGGTACGAAAGTACTATCCGAGATATCCTGGTTGAGTATACATCCTTATATGTGTTGCATTATTATGTGGTGCATTGATATATGTCATATGATGCATGCTATTATGTCACGTTTATTACTGCATGTTGCATTTCATGTTGAGCCGTATCTCCTTCGAGATAGCCTTTACTGTTGAGCTGTATCTCTTTCGAGATAAGCTATATATCTTGTGGGGCCGCTCAGCCCTGTCTTGTCTTGTGGACGCATGGACACCGAGAGTACACAGTGGCCGACGGGTCGGGAGGGCTTCGGTGATCCGGGACATTTTAGGTCCACGTCTGTTCTTGCAGTGGATGCAGTGACCCAGAGGTAGGACCGCGCGGCACTATCCACTTGGCGCCTCTAGACTGAGCATTTTGAGATCTTTTGTGATTCCTGTTTCTTGACTACCCTGGTATCATATCATAGCATGTGCATTTCATATAGGTTTGTATACTCATGCTTTTGTACTGGGCGTTCTTATCGCTCACGTCCTCGGTTTTGTTTATCTTGGACACCCCATTCCCACGGGGCAGGCCTCAGGTTGGATGGCTCAGGAGGAGGAGGAGGACGTTGAGTAGCCGGTGGAGTTATTTATTCAGTACTCTTTGATTCGATATGGTTGTACCGTATACTTTCTTTTCATTCTGAGTTGTTATGGATTTTCGATGGGGTTGTATAACTATCATTTGTTGACCTTTTCCGCTATTATCTCTGATTGTTATTAATTAAGTTAAGTTGCATGCTTAGTTCTTGATTAGTAGGTGATTC
This sequence comes from Primulina eburnea, assembly GCF_022965805.1. Lineage (NCBI taxonomy): Eukaryota > Viridiplantae > Streptophyta > Magnoliopsida > Lamiales > Gesneriaceae > Primulina > Primulina eburnea. Next base: position 30,665,897 of record NC_133101.1, read on the forward strand.
TGGAACGGGTCACTACAGATGGGCTAGCGAAGATGGTTGTGGGGCGAGATGAAAGGTAAATAAATCACAATTTTATTTTGTTATTGTACTTACATTTTAATTTTTTTTATTATACTTTCTCTCTTTAAATTACATTGTTTACAATTTGAAATTACAATTTTATTTTTTCAATGTACTTTCTCTATTTAATTTTGTAGTTAATTTTTCAAGTAGTTTACCAACTTATCCCACCATTCTTGATGAAAGAGGAAAATGATCCCGAAGAATGTGTCTGAAATATTGCTTACTCACTGATTTTATATTGATCTATTTAAATTATGTTATGAATTATTTTTTGGGATGTCAAGATTTTTTGGAGAGCTAGTAACTTTTTTTAATGTAATTCTTTATGTCGTGAAAATACTTTGTTTGTTATTGTTAAGTGCGGTCGAAGAAATGAATTAATTTTTAACAATGTTATATTTAGAAGCTTGTCTGTTTCATAATTCAGTCATGTGTGTGTATATATATAATATTTTTGTTTTTTAATCAAAGTATAGTGATTTTTTATAGGTTATCTAATTATTGTAAAAATAAACTAAAAATCTAAATAAAAAATTTGTTCACGTTGTCCCATCGCGTACAAAAACAAGGCATATAATGTATACATATTAAGTATTTATATAAAACAATATAATGTATACATACATAAATAATATTAGAGTTTTCTTGTACGTGATGTGTACATATATATTAAAAAATGATCAGACAATTTTAAAATTAAAATCTCTCATTTTGAATAAGATTCAAAATTTATATCAAACCGCAAAAGTAAAAATTGAAAGAGTTTAATTTATTTTTGTCTTCCATCAACCGTGGTTGCTTGTTGATCGCTACCCGCAGACAGTGTCTGACTAATATTATTTGAAAGGCCTGGACGCCGGAAAACTCTGACTTCTACTGGACATATGATGTGAATTGAGTGGAACTCCCATGATTTCGGCTCATATTATTGGGGGAACTCATGGCGACTGTCCACTACATTTCAATATTGATGGGTCGATTTGACACGTGAAAATAAATGGCGTCATATTATTGGGTCCGTATTAAACGTGAGGCGAAATACGGAGAGGTTGCATAGAGATTCAATTGGATTCTACCTTTTAAAAATTATGATTGGCTGATATTATTCGGGATCATAAGTGTTTAATGTGGCTCTACGTGCCCACTAAGGAAATGTGATTTCCTTTTTTCATCAGAGGGTGGTGGAAATGTAAAATAGTGGAAGTGAAATTTATAAAATAAAAACCCATATTTTATATCTTAGAATTATTTTAAAATAATCAACAATTATTATTTTGTTTCCATATCAATATATTTTTGATCTCGTCATGTAATCTATTTTTATTATTAACAAGCTAACCAAATCTAATTTTCAAGACTGGTTGGGATAATTGTTGTGAAATTCTTAGAAAATGACATACACACTAATGTTAATCCTGATGAACTGACAAATCAGGCAAGATGGTAGGACCATAGTATGCAAGATAAAGTGTAACATGCTCGCTTCTATGTCAAATGAACTATAGGGACAGTTGAGGAAATTTGGAATGCTGCTGACATTCGAACGCACGTACAAGAGTTGCATGGTACATGAAACTCATACAATAATGCACACCACTTTCAAGGAGCTCATGACTACACGCATGCTGGGGTTTTTTGCTAATGAGCGTGGTGTACATATGACTGGGCTTAGTGAGAATGTGGTGGGCCCTGGAATATGTGATTCCTAACGAGTTACTTGATGACATCAAATTGTTGTCTTACTCTTCCTCTTTTTGACGCGGATATGTTGAACTTCAATTTGAATAAGATACATGATAGCCTTGAAAAACTAGTCAATACACTTATAACTTATGAGATCATCATAAAACATGAAAATGTTGTTTTTCTAATGGGCCTCTCGTGAGGACGAAAAATGGCCCACAAGGTAAGGGAAAGAAATGTTCTGCCCCTCACAAGAAAAAAAAACCTGATAAGAGGCAAACTCTGAAGGACACTTAAAGGACCTACAAAGCCTAATAAGTTAGAACACATTTATTTCACTGCAAGAGGCCCGGGCATAAGAAATTACATGCCCCAGAAATGTTCTGGAAATGATAAGTGAAGGTCCAAAGTAAACAGGATTTCAACAACAAACAAATGAAAGTTAGATGATCCATATCCTGCACAAATAAGGCACGCTAGACTAAAGAAGGATGCACAAACTAGTGGTAGAAGACATGTTTGACTTGTGAGACATAAATTCTCTACCTACTTGTAAGTCCTGTCTAAAAAGAAAAATGACCAAGACTCCATTCAATGAAAACATGGAACGTGCGCATGCTCTACTAGATTTGATCTACACAGACGTTTGTGGCATGCCTAGTGTTAGCACAAAATATTGGCAATCCTACTTCATTACCTTTACTGATGACCATTCGAGGTATTTGTAAGTTTATTTGATGAAACACAAATCTGAAGCATTTGAAAGGTTCAAAGAATTTAGATCTGAAGTAGAAAAACAACTAGAAAGGAGTATTAGACACTTCGATCTGATTGAGGTGGAGAATACTTGAGTGAGGAATTTTTGGGTTATCTAAAAGAGAATGTGATTATCTCACAGTGGACTCCACCATCAAAACCATAATTGAATGGTGTTTCTAAACGTTGTAATCGAACCTTGATGGACATGGCTAATCCATGATGGGATTCACTGAATTGCCTAAATCGTTTTGGGGCTTTGCGTTTGAAATTGCGACAATGTAGTTGAATAGTGTCCATACTAAAGCAGTGGATAAAATACTATATGAGATAAGGATGAGAAAACTCCCAATTATTCTTACTTAAGAATATGAGGATGTCCTGCTTATGTGAAACAGACAATCGGAGAAAATTGGATAGTAGATCCAATTTGTGCTAATTTGTAGGATATCCCAAGAATTCTGTTTGATATTATTTCTATCGTCCGAATGAAGCAAAATGTTTGTTTCAAGAAATGCCACCTTTTTGGAAAAAGAATTTCTATTAGATAGAAAAAGGCAAGATGATAGAACTTGAAGAAATTTAAGATACTCCCTCAACTGTAGAAGTTGAATTTAATCCCCAACAACCAGTAGTTGAAGTACACGCTCCTAGAAGGTCTGATAGGGTTGTCTGACCACCTGCAAGATATACAATTCTTCATGAACAAGGCCATGATGAGCCTTATGTTGGATGTGATCCAATGAACTTCAAAGAAGCAATATCTGAGACTGATTCATCCAAATGAAATGGACTCTATGCATTCTAACCAAGTCTGGACATTAGTGGATCCACTTGAGGGAATCGTTCCCATAGGATGTAAATGGATCTACAAAAGAAATCTTGCGGCGGATGGGAAGGTATTGATCTTAAAGTCAAGACGGGTTGAAAAGGTTATACTCAAAGGCAATGAATTGACTATGAGGAAACTTTCTCACCAGTTGCTATGTTTAAGTCCATTAGAATACTACTAGCCATAGCAGCATGGTATGAGTATGAGATATGGCAAATGGATGTAAAGAATGCATTCCTCAATGGAGACATCAAAGAAGAAATTTATATGTCTCAACCTGAGGGATACACATTAGTAGGAAGTGAGCATAAGGTATGCAAACTTCAAAAATCAATATATGGTCTCAAACAGGTGTCAAGGTGTTGGAACCTCAGATTTGATAGCACTATCAAAGAATTTGGTTTTCCTAAGAATCCTGATGAACCATGCGTGTACAAGAAAGTTAGTGGGAGTGCAGTGGCATTCCTAGTACTTTATTTTCATGACATCCTACTCATTAGGAATGTTGTAGGATTACTGCAATCAACTAAAGTATGGTTAGTAAGTAAATTTTCCATTAAAGACATGGGTGAAGCGTCCTATGTATTGGGAATAAAAATCATAGAGATAGATCAAAAAGGATGCTGGGTTTCACCCAAGCCACTTATATCGATACCATTATGAAGCGATTCTCTATGGAAGAGTCGAAGAGAGCATACTTACCAATGTGTCATGGTGTTACTATATCTAAAGCTATGTGTCTCAAAACTGATGGAGAGATAGAGATTATGACACGTATTCCATATGCGTCAGCCATTGGTAGTATCATGTATGGTATGATATCAACGCGTCTTGATGTTGCTTGCGCTCTGAGTGTTGCAAGCAGATATCAGGCGAACCCTTGTCCAATACTTTGGAAAGCCGTGAAAGATATTCTTAATTACTTAAGAAGGACTAAGAACTTGTTCCTGGTTTGTGGGGTTGGAGAATTGAAATTGGAAGGCTACACTGATTCTAGCTTCCAATGTGACATAGATGATTCGAAATCGACCTCTGGTTTTGTATTCATGCTAAATGGTGCGGCTGTCTCTTAGAAAAGTTCCAAGCAAGACACCGTTGCAGATTTCACCACTGGCGCTGAATACATTTTTGCATCTGCTGCAGCAAAAGAGGCAGTTTGGATGAGGAATTTTGTCCAAGAGTTGAGCGTAATTCCTAATGGAGTTGATCCAGTCCCCGTGCACTGCGACAACACTGGTGCCATCGCGCAAGCAAAGGAACCAAGGTCTCATCAACGATGCAAACATATAGTGAGGAAGTTCCACATCATCCGCGAGATTGTGGGAAGAGGAGATATATCAGTCGAAAGAGTCGTCTCTGCAGATAACGTTGTTGATCCACTTACAAAGCCCTTTTCAGGACCATTGTTTGAGATGCATCGGGGAGCAATGGATTAAAGTTTATGAGTAGTAGGCTCTAGTGGGAGATTGTTAGAGTAGATGCTCTGGAAGCCAACGGTTGGCTAGAGAATTTATTGAATCAAGTGTAATAAACAATCATTATTTTAATATAATTTAACTTTTTATGGTCTTGTTTTACTTTATCTATATACTAATGCAATCAGCATAGATAAAGTCCATGATTATAATTTAATACAAATGAATCGTACTTCGATGTTGAAACTCATTTGTAAATAATGTATAATCTAAATTCGTTCCTAGTCAATTCAGCGGCCTAAAACATGGATAAAGGTCGCTTGAGCTCGAGACTAGGATCTGTGAAGTTGTGTACCGCGTTTCTTTGTAAGGGCATAGAGATGTCCAAACATGCAGATGGGTAGTCATTTGATGATTATATCGAACTACTCTTTCTCAGACTTTCTAAGTGGTTATCATTCATCGAGATGATAAGTCTATGGTTATGATAGTACACCATTAGTCCTTACGACCTGAGACAACACTAAGGCTCTATATGTTAAGGCAGTGCTTTGACCCGTTTACCGATTCCAGGAGAGTCATCAGGTGGCGAGATTGGGTACAGTTGCAACACATGTACGAGCCAGTGCATTGTAGTCGGGAATTCACCGCTCACCTATGAGTGTGGATATCCTATGTGATCTGATTAAATATGTGGGGCCCTTAACTCCTAATCTTTATTACAATATAATTTGATTAGGGTTAATTAATTACAGCAGAAAACGAGTTTAAAATCTTCTTTATAATGAGCCAAAATATCTTATTTGAATACTAAAAATAATATTTCATCTCATATCACAAAATATGCCCACACATAATCAAAACCAATCACAAACAAACAACTCATATCCTCGGGGATGGACTCGGTATATAGACACACACACACACACACACACACACATATATATATATATACATTGGGAAACAAAACATAAAATCTCAACTAAAACTGTGAATCCCTCCAGAAACACACTCTCCGGTCTCTTGATATCCTGGAGTACCTGTCATTGTCCACATACAAAGACAACAACAACCCCCTATGGGGTGAGCAAAGCTCATTCCGAACAACCACAATACAAACCACAAGCATCTAAACAATGATATATGATATGCAATGCATCTATGTCGTGGAGGTATCAGGTCAATTGCTCACCCACTGAGCATATATCAGAATCAATCGAATTGCTATTTATTCAGTGCTCGAGCTGGCACACCGACCTCAATCAGATATACTCGTATGATAATGTCGACAAAGCGCTATCAAATCCCAAATCTCAATCAATTAGCGGGGCCACTAATGACTATGCTTTAAGGGCCACATAATGCCAAACATAGCATCATGTTCACAAACCCCAGAATCAAATCCAATCATAATAGGTAACCAAGGATCATAGCTCAACGTGTATGTCATGTATGCCATATCAACTCGACAAATAAGACATATATTCTCAATCAAATCAATCAAACATATATCATATGATACAGATACCTGGCGTATGTTACTCGGTCCAACATACCTCAATTCTTCGTTTCCAATTGATGTAACTTGAAGATTTCAGTATATAAACTCTATTTACATCAATAACCCATTCATTTCAATCAATAATTTCATTCAAATTCAATAATATAAGTTTCAAATATATTTTGAAACTTGAAAATTCATATCAAATTGAAATCATAACATAATTCAATTCTGACTTCAAAATGTGGTTCCTTATCGGTTATTCTACCACATATATGGATCTCGAACTCAAATACATGATATTCCCGCATTTTAATATTTAGAGCTGCTGAAACCAAAAGAAACTTACCTAAAAAGAAAGCTCTCAACGTGAGGATTACGAATATATAATTTGTTTCGAGCTTGGACAACGTTTCGAAGTCGATTCGGACGAAAGAAATCAATTTATCTCGTGTGTTTTCGAAGGATTCAGCAGGAAAATGTCTAAAACTTCATTAGTATCTTCCTTTAAACGTGTGCAACAGAGGTATGCGTGCACTGATCTGCCCTCACGCACGGGCCTGCGGAAGTGCACGTCTTCTTCTGTCCGAAACGCTATTTTAGGTTCCGAATTTGCAAAGGTGATCAACATAAAAGTTGTAGCTCTATGTATTGGATTTCATTTTCCCCTGAGCGCACTCAATTTGGATATCTTATACGAGGGTTATGCACACGCTCTCAAAATGTGTCAGTTCAGGAATTGCAACACACACGATACACTTCGGGATGATTTTGCCCCTATTTCCAAATGGATTTGGACAAAACTCAAGACATGAAAGTTTCGGTACTATATATTAGCTTTCTAAGGGAATTAGTCTCATCCCATTTGGAATAATACTCAGATGATTATGCCAAACACCGTAACATGTGTCGCTTTTCTGTCACGGTTCAGCATACTTTTCAAACACAAATCAATTTCTAATACAATATTTCATTATCACAACCTATTTTCTCATTTCCATTGTCATGATATACATCATACACGTAATCAAATGACAGTTTCATAAATTATCGATAATCAACATAAGATTTATGATAATATATTACTCTGTCCTTACATTTCTCCCCCACTTAAAATATTTCGTCCTCGAAATCTCAAGTGTCCATATATTGTGAGGCCCGGGGCCGAAGAGGGCAGGGGGTGATCGCCGGTTCCATGAGGTTGCACGGACAATGAGAGGCTCCTGGCAGGCTTCTAGGTGGAGGGAATATGAATGAACCGATCCCACACTGGAGTGAGAGGGATTCCGAGACTGTTCAATGTAATGGACTGTACAGTTGAAGAGGGCTTAAAAGATTTGATATGTACTACTCATATCAAGAAGGTGCATCTTCTTTTCGGTAGCTCATCACATAAGAATTTCAAAGTTAAGCGTACTTGACTTGGGAAATTTTGGATGGGTGACCCCCTTGGAAGTTTCCTAGGATGCGTGTGAATGAGGACATAAGCACGCTGGAAACACTCGTCTTGGTACAGTGAGGACAGTCGTCGAATCTGTTAGAGTAGGTGCCCGGCAAGCCAAATTGTGGATCCGGTTTTATTTATTCTAATGCAAATTAATCTTTATTTTAATAATATTTTACGATTTTATTCGATTATGGCATTATACTTTATCTGTATACCCATGCAAGCTGCATAGATAAAGTCCTTGAATATAAAATAGGTACCATGAGGTCTGCGTAACAACGTAAGATCATGAAACTCATTAAGAAGTGTACCGTATATTCTAAACAGGTTCCTAGTCGAATCAGCCGCCTAAAACAAGGATAAAGGTCGCTCGAGTTTGAGACTAGCATTTGTGGTGTAAACGCCATGTTTCATTGGCAAGGGCATGGAGATGTCCATTCACACAGATGAGTGATCATATGATGATGCACTGAACAACCTTCCCTCGGACTGTCCAAGTGGTTCTCACTTATCGATTGGAATAGTCCGCAGTTATGGTTGTACACCATTAGTCCTTTGACCCGGGACAATGTAAGGGCTATACGTACTAGCATGCACTTTGATTCGTTTACCGACTCCATTGAGGGTCATCAAGTGGGTGTAGTTTCGAAATACGTAAGAGCAAATACATTGTAGTCGGGGATTCACCGTTCGCCTATGGGTGAAGATATCCTATGTGATCTGATGAGTTAATAGTGCAAGGAGTCTCTGGCCAGAGCAAGAAATGTGCTTTAGGGAAAAGTGTTTTCCTAGATGCACATACCATGCCACTATTAGTACTCAAAGATAAATTGCATCGTAATCGGATTCATATGCAACTCTCGATATACCAATAGTTGCAGATTCGATCGGGATATATGTGTTGAAGGGACCGTACTGTACGCTAACCATGACTAAAGGTTCTTGCAGGCACTATTAGTGATACCTAGGGGATCTTGGGGCGATGCTACTAGACACTCTTACCATGATCCGATGGGTGCAATCAGAAATGAGTTCTGACATTCTTGATCAAGGAGTTGATGAAAAAAATGAGGTTAACTAGGGTAAACCCGAATAAGAATAAATGTTATTCTGAATCACATGAAGATGTGAACCCACGGCTAGCTGTATCCCTGAACCATTGAGGGTCACACAAGTGTCGGATTCTGTGTTCCCGTTGAGATAGTCAAATTCCAAGGAGTTGCAATTTGGCGACTATAGTTTGATGGAGATCAAACAAGGAGCTTATAAAGGAATTTATGAGCTGATTCCATAGGATGGAAGAAATGGAAGTTGACATGATTTCTGGATAAGGAAGGAGAGTGGAACTGCTTGTTTGTAAAGGAGTTCACTAAAACCAAATATGGTAATTGCCATATATGATAAGTTCCAAATTTGGTATATGAAAATTTTGATCTTTGAAATTTTCAATTTTCATTATATGAACAAGATTTGTATCCATGGTACATCGGCACTTTCGGTTCGTCGATCGGGGTTATAATGAGTTCGGAATCATTTATTTAGTGAATTGAGAATTTACTAATAAAATAATTGTGCAAGTAGTAGTGACTACTAACATACACAAATTACCATAAATATTCTAGAGGAGTCTAGAATTAAATTAACTAAGGAATTAGTTTATAAATTAAATAATAGTTATTTAATTTAATATACATCTACATGTATATATTTTATATGGTGATATAAAATATGTGTATATGATATTATTATGTCATGTATTATTAAAGGTTAATAAATACATCATATATATAAAATATATGGGAGTTTAAATATAATGAAATTATTAGAGTTCTTGTGGATTAGGAGTCTCACTCTATATATATAACCACTAGGACTCATAATAAACCTAACCTAGTTTTTGCACACAAAAGAAAAGCAAATCTCTCCTCCCTAGAAAAGATACTCTCGGCCATCAAAAAAAAAAAATATTGTTGGCCTTTTGGTTTTTCTTCCAATCGTCGCACCTTCTCCTTCTTTTGGAAATTCGGAGATTGTAGTCTCAACGCATAAATCGTTTGGATTTTCTAGTGCAAACCAAACGAGGAAAACAGTCGCTGATCGTGGAACTAATTAGGCGATCAATATTGAAGAGCCGTTCGTAGGAATATACAAGAAGGGCTATCTCCGTCTAAACATCGGAATAGTTTGGAGTCCAGCGTTAAGAACGCAAAGGTATAATTCTAAACACCCTATGGATGTTTTTAAACACACGACGCTCAAGATCAAAATTTTTTAACTTCCGCTGCGTCTTGGGTGCGACAATAAGATGTCCCAACAGTGGTATCAGAGCCGGTTATTCACAATCTTGTGTTTTAATTAAATTGTGTTGAGTTTATTATTTCTAACCGCGTAAGAATATTTATGCAAAACGCCCCTAAAATTATTTTTGAAAAATCTGTTTTTGAAAAGAAAAATAAAAATTTGGGTGTGCTTGGAACTGTTCCGGGCAGACGCGCACGCGGCCTCTAAAGATTGCCTGGGAGAGGGAAGTGCAAGAATGCAGCAGAGACTTGGCCCCGGACCATCACTTACCCCGGCCAGAGGGGCGAGGAATTTTCTCTCTCCACAAAGTGTGTTATCATAACACCGAGGACTGCAAGACAATGAAGGGAAATTATGTCTTACCTTCCATCCCGGGACCCAGTCACAACAACAAAGGACCGATATTGACACCTTTGACATCTCGGCAGCCAGGGTCCAGCGCCCGGGGAGGAGCTATGAGGAATAGTCCGGGGAGAGAGCCCGAGAGAAGAAGAGATCCGAGCCTGAGAGAAAAGAATTCACCCCCTGCTACTGGGTTGATTACAATGATAGCGGGAGGCTCCACCGATGGAGACTCCAATCGGGCTCCGAAATCAAGAAGTAGTAGGGAGTGTATTTAGGTAGAGGGGACGAGGAGGAGCGAGGCAGTCATCAGTTTTGGCCCGGAGGATTTGAATGGGGTGAATTTACCCCACAATGATGCCCTGGTCATCCAAGCTCGGGTGGTAAATTATGACATTCTGAGAGTATTTATTGACTCGGGCAGCTCCATAAATGTAATTTTTAAAGATGCCTTTGTGCAGATGGATTTGCAGGGCTATCACTTGGAGATGTGAAAACTGCCCTCTTTGGCTTTGCTGGCCACGTGGTTTACCCAGAAGGGGAGATTATCTTACCACTAACCCTGGGCTCCCAGGATCTCAAAAAGACGGTGATGATTTCTTTCACGGTGGTAGACTCCCCATCACATATAATATCATTCTGGGGAGACCAGATCTGAATGAGCTACGGGTTGTGGCATCTACCTACCACCAAAAGATAAAGTTTCATGTGGGAGTCCGGGTAGGAGAGGTCCGGGGAGATCAACCTTCTTCCCGGAAATGCTATGTAGAGGCAGTCCGGGCTGATCAGAGCAAAACCAAGAGGGAAGGGAAGAGAGCAAGGGTGAATAAAGTGGGAGGAAGAGTGGTGAGAACGGGGAAGTGCATTTTGTAGCAGAGGAGGAGCAGGAGATGATAGAAGTCGGAGCAGACCAGCAAATCCGGTTGGCTCGGGACCTTAGTGCATCCACCTGGGTTAGTTTGATTAACTGTTTGTAAGCCAATATTCATGTGTTTTCCTGGTCCCAAGAGGAGTTGACAGGGATTTCTCCCCTGATATCGGAGCACCAACTGAACATTCTCCCGGAATCTCACCCGGTGAAGTAAAAGAAGAGACACTTTGGTCCTGAAAAAGACAAAGTTATTGATGAGCAAGTGAAAGAACTTCTGAAGGCCGGCCACATTCGGGAAATTCAATTCCCTACATGGCTCTCGAATGTGGTATTGGTGCCCAAATCTACCGAAAAGTGGCGCAAGAGTGTAGACTTCCGCAATCTTAATAAAGATTGTCCCAAGGATTATTATCCCCTACCCAAGATTTATCAGCTGGTGGATTCCACCTCAGGCTTTGAATTGCTGAGTTTCATGGACGCATATCAGGGGTATCATCAAATCCCCCTGGCCAAGAGTGATCAAGACAAAGCCAACTTCATCACCTCGGGAGGTACTTTTTGTTATACTGTAATGCCTTTCGGGTTGAAGAATGCAGGGGCTACCTACCAGCGTCTGATGAACAAAGTATTTGAGAAGCAGCTGGGACGAAATGTGGAAGTCTATATGGATGATATTCTGGGCAAGTCTCGGGAGGTTGTGAGCTTTATTGTTTATCTAGAGGAAACCTTTTCCACTCTCATGCATTACAAGATCAAGCTTAACCCTGCCAAGTGTATTTTTGGCGTAAAGAGTGGAAAATTCTTGGGATTCATAGTGATAGATCAGGGGATCTAGGTGAATCAGGAGAAAGTCAAATATGTGTTGTGCATGCCATCTCCTCGACCTGTCAAAGAAGTACAGAAGCTGATCGGGAGGATTACTTCTCTTTCTTGATTTATTTCCCGGTCAGCGCATAGGAGTTATCCTTTCTTTCAAGTCTTGAGAAAGGCCCAGCAATTTGTATGGGATGAGAAATGTGAACAGGGCTTCCAGGACTTGAAGATTCATCTTGCAGAGCTCCCTGTATTGGTGAAGCCAGAACCCGGGGAAAAACTAGTTTGTTTATCTATCTACTACGGAGTATGCTGTCAGCTCAATTCTAATAATAGAAGAAGGCTCTGATCAGAAGCCCGTCTATTATGTCAGCCATGCTCTAAAAGGACCTGAGCTCCGGTACAATGAAGTGGAGAAGATTGCTTTGGCCTTGATCATGACCGCCCGGAAGCTAAGGCCCTACTTCCTATCACATCAAATCATTTTCCTTACCAATAGTCCTCTCGGTGGGATTATGACTCAATCTGAAGTGTCCGGATAGATGATCAAGTGGACAGTAGAGTTGGGGCAGTAGGACATTGAATACAAACCCCGGGTTGCCATCAAAGCACAAGCTCTGCCAGATTTTTTATCCGAGATGGTCCAACCCAATGAGGAGGAAGTATGGAGAGTATTCGTGGATGGGGAATCTAGTCTTGCTGGGTGTGGAGTAGGGGTGGTGATAATATCTCTCCTGGGAGGAAAGATTAAACTGGCACTAAGGATTGACTCTCGGGTAAGCAACACTGAGGCCGAGTATGAGGTTGTTCTGGCAGGTATACAAGCTGCCCGGGAAGTCGGAGCTTCCCGGATTATTCTGTATTCCGATTCGCAACTCATCACTCAACAGATAAAAGGCGTGTATGAAGCCAAGGACGACAGGATGGTAAAATACTTGCAGCTCATCTTTCCCCTTTGATTAGTGGGGCATGGACATTGTGGGTCCCTTCCCCATCGGCCGGGCTCTGAAGAAATTCTTGCTAGTAGCTAAGGATTATTTTTCCAAGTGGGTAGAAGCTGAGCCCTTGGCTAAAATCACTAAGCAGGAGGTTTTGAAATTTTTGTGGAAGAACAATGGGTGCCGGTTTGGAGTACCAAGAAGACTGATCTCGAACAATAGGAGACAATTTCAGGGCAAAGGAATTACGTCGTGGTGCTGAGAAATGAAGATCACTCAATCTTTTACCTCTGTTGCATATCCTCAAGCTAATGGCCAAACAGAAGTTGTCAATAGAATTATTATACAAGCACTAAAAACAAAGCTACAAGGCAAAGGAAAAGATTGGGTGGAAGAATTACCCAGTGTTCTCTAGGCTTACAGAACTACTCCCGGGCACCCACCCAAGAAACTCCTTTCAACTTGGTATATGGTTCTGAAGCAGTCCTCCCAGTTGAGATCGGGCAAACTTCTTCCCGTGTAGAATCTTACCCGGACAACAATGACCAAAGTTGGGCCATAGAATTGGACTTGGTAGAAGAAAAGAGAGACAGAGCATTCATTCGAATGGAGGCATACAGGAGCCGCGTTATGAAATAATATAACAAGAAGGTCTGGATCCGAGACTTCCAAGTTTGGGATCTAGTCATGAAGAAAGTCAAACCTGCTGGGGATGTTTGGAAGCTGGAAGCTCGATGGGAAGGACCTTAGAAAATCACTCGAAGAGTCAGCTCGGGATCCTTTTATTTAGAAGATGCACTAGGAAATTCTCTAAAAAGACCATGGAATGTATTCAATTTAAAGAATTATTATGCTTAACAGATGTAATTGTTTGGTCGGAGATATAATGAATGGGATGTTTTTCGTAGAAAGAAGTGTTATATATTGTTTCTTGTATCTTAAACTCGGGAGATACCAAGCCCCGGTTTGATAAAAAGCCCAGGGCACTACACCCTGGCTCGGGGAACCACACCTCGACCATTCAAAAGTCCCGGGACATGTTCCCCGGCCCAAGGCTCCATACCTTGGTTCTTAAAAAGCCAATGGCACTACACCCTGGCTCGGGGAACCACACCTCGACCATTCCCAAGTCTCGTGACATGTTCCCCGGCCCAAGACTCCGTACCTTGGTTCTTAAAAAGCCCAAGGCACTACACCCTGGCTCGGGGAACCACACCTCGACCATTCCCAAATCTCGGGACATGTTCCCAGGCCCAAGACTTCGTACCTTGGTTCTTAAAAAGCCCAGGGCACTACACCATGGCTCTGGGAACCACACCTCGACCATTCCCCAGTCTAAGGACATGTTCCTCGCCCCAAGGCTCCGTACCTTGGTTCTTAAAAATCCCAGGGCACTACACCCTAGCTCGGGGAACCACACCTCGACCATTCCCAAGTCCTGGGACATGTTCCCCGGCCCAAGTCTCCGTACCTTGGTTCTTAAAAAGCCCATGGCACTACACCCTGGCTCGGGGATCCACACCTCGACCATTCCCAAGTTTCGGGACATGTTCCTCGCCCTAAGGCTCCGTACCTTGGTTCTTAAAAAAGCCCAGGGCACTACACCCTGGCTCGGGGAACCACACATCGAATATTCCCAAGTCTCGGGACATGTTCCCCGGCCCAAGGCTCCGTACCTTGGTTCTTAAAAAGCCCAGGGCACTACACCCTGGCTCGGGGTACAACACCCGACCATTACCAATTCTCGGTAAATGCTACCCGACCTAGGGTTTCCGCATTCATTATCCGTACAAAGTAAATCTTTTAAAAGACCTATATCTTGGGCATTTATTACAAGGGTTGTTATTCAGGTCTAGGAGCTTATCAGCCCGATCACTAACTACGATTCCCGGTTTGTTCTCCATAATTGTAAAAATTTCAAATTTTGACAAGTGATCATATTGCCAGGGTCTTGGAAGACTTATCATATATCGTTAAGTCACAATGAAAAGAAAGAAAAGAGAGATTTTCATAAAATCCCGGAGGCCAAGATCTACAAAAAGAAAGAAATACAAAAATACAACCCTATTCTACGTTTGTAGGTTGCTCCCCGGCCTCCTCAGTTTCCTTATCTGCAGCATCATTCCGGGGAAGGGAGTCAATGGCCTTGTCGATATCGGTAAAGCCCTCCCTGCCTTTCAGTATAAAGCCATCTTCCTCAAACTGCTCCTGGCACTTCTCGAAGCCGACTTTGAAGTAGTTGTATGATCTATCTTCAACAGCCGCTTGGAATTCCGCAGATTGAAGGAAGACATCCCTCCATTCCTCTTGAATCAGCTGTAAGAGCTTGAGTTTGTCCTCAGCAGCCACAACCCGATGTTGCTATAGGGTAGCTTCATCCTCAAGATAAAGGACCCGGGACTCCAGGAACTCAATTTGCCTCTGAGAGGCCTTTTCCCGGGCTAAACCTTCATCCCGGGCGCGCTGAGTGGAAACCAAATGATGATTGGCCATTTCCAAGGAGGCTTGGAGACCGGCAGTTTTCTCCTCATGAAGCTTTTCAGCTCGGGCAATCTCTCCTCGAAGATGGTCGTGAATTTCTTGAGCCGCCCGGGCTTGCTTACTTTTCTTGGTAGCCACTACAGCCACCTCCTCGAATACCGAGACTATCATTTGAGCGGCCTAAACAATAACAAAAGTCAAAATTATTCATAAATATATATGCAAAAGATAGGGAGGGAAAGAGATTTACAGAAAGGAGCCGGTTCGATCCCTCGAGAAACCTACCGCTGGCAGGGACACTTTTCAATATATCGCCTAAGCAGGGCTAATTATCTGCTTAAAGCGCTTAACGCCGCTGGCATTAGTTCCCTAAAAAAATATATTAGCCTGGGAAGGCTGATTGGTTGGAGGAAGCTCTGGATCGGGTTCTTCATTGGACTGTTGGCGGAGAGGAGGAGATCAGGCAGATCGGGAGGTACCCTAGTCCACCCTCGGGGAGGATCTTCAAGGATGACCAGCGCAGGGGCTGCAGCAGCTTTTTGTTTCCTCTGGCTAAGAGGAATTAGGTCTTCAGTCTCCTCCGAGTCACTCATCACTCGGGAAGTGTCATCCTGTTGAGGGTCTTCCCGGGAAACTTCAACTCTCCGGGCTGCCTCCTCTGCAGCCCGCTGCCTTTCTACTTCAGCAGCTGCTTGGTGAGCTGCCAGTTCCTTCTCCCGGTGTGGGGACCCGGGCTCTAATTCTTTTCTTTGGGATTAAAACGGATCATTAATATAAAAAGTGGGTCAAATTTTTGCTTTTAACATTAATGCTAATGTTATATAACTCAAGCATACCCATAGATATTAACAACATAATCTATAACAAAAGATACAAATATGTCTGGTTCCAAACCATATTCGACAACTAGTAACTAAATACAGTACATGCCAAAGTACAACTACTAGTTCTTCTGCTATGCCCGAGATCACCACGCTATGTCCATCTCTTATCCTCTGCGTGACCCAGATCCTGCCCCACCTGTTGTTATGCACACATACAGACATAACAACAGCCGGAAAACCGGTGAGAACAAATCCCAGTATAAACATGTATACATGCATATAATCAATTAAACATGAAACATGCTATCATGAATGACATCATATGCACATGCAATGCAATGCGAATCAAACCATGTCTGGACTCGACTCGACTAGAACTCTAGGGATCCCGGTGTGAATAAGACGTCACTACCTACCCTCCAATCGGGGTAATGAACGTCTCATTCCTAGACTTCGGTCTGAGCTGTATCAACGGCGGCAATAAGAGTAATACCTACTCCTATGCTGAGATACACCGAAACGTCTAGCTATTTGACAATGCCTGTCAAAGACTCTCCTATCTTAGATGCAATGAATATCAATATGTAAACAAAGTATAATCATATTCATATCTGAATGTCACACTGATCATACATGCTTGAATACAATTCTGACATCAAAGCATAAACATGTTAAAATATTGAATATAATGCTATACACAATTCATAAACATGTTACAATATATCTAATAATACTAGTATGTGATTTTGGTTGGGAAACTCAAATAATATCTTATTTGAGTTACATCTCCCCAAGCAAAACATGACTTATACCTTTCTTTGCTAAACCTTTAACGATGTCGAGGTCTCGATGTCGAAGTGAGGTAAGATGAATCTGAAATGGAATGTTGATACACAATTTATCAATTACTAATCCAAATCAACACCTATACTATCAATTCATTAGTACATTTCAACACCATCGACGGCATAACGGCGTATTTCTCGATACCGGTCAATCCAATTCTCACTAATCAACATTGTATCATTCTAAATTCATGATTATTCTCATAAACATAAGATAATACTCAGATCTTGTATAATCTTAGCTCTAAACATGCTGGAAAAGAGTAGTAATCGCATCCAACATCCGTTATTCGATCCGGTTGCGTTTCTATGATAACAATTCTCTCAAGAACACATATATATAAGCATATCAGCATTTCCCCAATATGTAATTCTCAAAATATGCTAGAATTGAACA
The DNA here is from genome assembly GCF_022965805.1 of Primulina eburnea. Taxonomy (NCBI): domain Eukaryota; kingdom Viridiplantae; phylum Streptophyta; class Magnoliopsida; order Lamiales; family Gesneriaceae; genus Primulina; species Primulina eburnea. The sequence continues at coordinate 30,683,406 of NC_133101.1, forward strand.
ATACTTACCTCAACTTGTAGTAAATAAGGAGAGGAGTTCAACACTAAAATCGGATTAAAGTTTGGGTGGCTAAAACTTGAAAAAATCACAATTCAAAGCCTTGAAGAAAGTTGGAAGCTCTTCTTCCTCTGAAATCACGATTTTTGTTGCTGAATGAAGAGAATTTCGAGACAATTCTATATATACTTTGCATGATTTGATACACATGGCTCATCCTTTGAAGCACACGTCTCGCGCATATGCGCGGCATTACTCGCGCATGTGCGCGAGACCTACTGTCTCGGCAATTCAACACCTCGCGCATATGCGCCACTCGACTCGCGCATATGCGCCACTGCTTCTGAATGCGCCACGCATGTGCGCCACTACTCTCGCGCATATGCGCCAATGTTTCTGGACCGACCGCGCCTATGCGCGACTAAACTCGTGCATGTGCGCCATAGCTGCTGGAAGGATCGCGCATATGCGCGCATTATCTCGCGCACGTGCGCCGAAGCTACTGGAATTTACGCGCATGTGCGCGCATATCTTCGCGCATGTGCGCTGGAGCTTCGACCTTTCTCCTCTCTTTTGTACATTTTGCCTTCCTTTTTAAATCCAATAAAATACATCTATAATCATCTTAATTCTTAACAATTCTGTCTGATTATGATCACTAAATCTTCGAGCCTTACATTTCTCCCCCTCTAAGAAATGAGTTCGTCCTCGAAATCGCATGCCATTTTATCAATGCAAGTACAAAAGTAATCACATCAATACTAAACAAATACTTACATCATTGAAATAACTCGGGGTGTTTCTGTCTCATGCTGGCTTCTGTCTCCCATGTCGCTTCCTCAATGCCATGACGACTCCACTGAACTTTCACGAGTGGAATATTCTTTGTTCTGAGCTTCTTTTCTTTCCGATCAAGAATCTGTATCGGTTGTTCCACATAGCTCAATGTCTGATCAAGTTCAGCTTCGTCGGGTTGAATGACATTAGAAATGTCTGACATTTATTTACGCAACATCAATACATGAAAGACATCATGTATCCCAGATAGAGCAGGAGGAAATGCAAGTCGATAAGCTCGATCGCCAATCTTCTCAAGAATCTCGTAAGGACCAATGTATCGAGGAGATAGTTTCCCGCGTTTGCCAAACCTTACAACGCCTCTGAAAGGAGAAATCTTTAAGAATACTCTATCTCCGCCTCAAATACTAACGGTCTACGTCTGATATTGGCATACTTTGCTTGTCGATCTTGTGCTGTCTTCATCCTCTTCTGAATAAGTTTCACCTTCTCTGTCATGTCACGAATCATATCTGGCCCAAGTTCTGGTACCTCTGAGACGTCATCCCAGTATAGCGGAGATCTGCACTTCTTGCCATACAAAGCTTCAAACGGTGCCATCTCGATACTCGTCTGATAGCTATTATTGTAAGAGAATTCGCAAAGAGATAGAGAATCTTGCCAACTAGTGCCAAAATCTAGCACAACGGCTCTCAACATATCCTCTAATGTCTAGGATAGTCCGTTCTGACTGTCCGTCTGTCTGAGGATGATAAGCAGTACTCAGGTGTAATGTCGTACCTAAGGCCTGCTGTAAACTATGCCAGAAGTGTGAAGTGAATCGTGGATCACGATCTGACACAATAGACTTCGGCACTCCATGTAATCTGACTATCTCTCGAACATATATCTCCGCCATCTGATCGTGTCTGTAAGTCATTCGGTACGGGATGAAACAAGCTGATTTGGTCAATCTGTCGATAACGACCCAAATTGCATCACAGCCTCGGGAAGATCGGGGTAACTTCGTCACAAAATCCATGGAAATGTGATCCTATTTCCATTCCGGAATAGACAAACTCTGAAGTAACCCTCCGGGCTTCTTCCTCTCAGCCTTCACCTGTTGGCAGTTCAAGCATTTAGACACATACTCTGCGATGTCTGACTTCATCTGCTTCCACCAGAACTGGGTCTTCAGATCATTGTACATCTTCCTGCCACCAGGATGGATGCTAAACCGACTACAGTGTGCTTCGGACATAATCTGATGCTTCAAATCTGAAACATCTGGCACAACAAGACGGTTATTGACGTACAAGATAAGCTCACGCACCTGATATTCTGACAGATGCCCTGATTAGACCATTTGAATCGATCTTTGCACATTCTGATCAGTTCGTTGTGCTTCCTTGATCCTCATAATCAAATTGGGCTCAACTTGGATCGTAAAAAGTCGTAGTGGCTTACTATCTGTATCAAATTCTAATCCAGATGTACAGCAATTTTCAACTAACTTGTTAACACCTATCGTCGATAAGGACAAAGAACATACCTTACGACTCAAGGCATCTGCTGCTGCATTTGACTTCCCTGGATAATATTTGATTTCACAGTCAAAGTCTTTCAGAAGATCAAGCCATCTACGCTGCCTCATGTTCAGTTCTGATTGAGAGAATAGATACTTTAGGCTTTTGTGATCGGAGAAGATCTCAAATTTCTCGCCATAGAGATAATGACGCCAAATCTTTAATGCAAATACGATAGCCGCCAATTCCAGATCATGAATGGGGTATCGTACCTCATGTGGCTTCAATTGTCTCGAGGCGTATGCGATCACATGGCCTCGCTGCATAAGAACACATCCCAAACCTCTATGAGAAGCATCACAATATACAACGAAATCACCCGTACCTGAAGGTATCGTCAGTACTGGAGCACTGGTCAGCCTTTTCTTCAACTCTAGAAAGCTAGACTCGCACTCCTCTGACCAAACAAATGGTGCATTCTTTTGCGTCAATTGAGTTATTGGCTTTGCAATGCTGGAGAAATCCTTGATAAATCTTCTATAGTATCCGGCTAGGCCCATGAAACTGCGTATTTCTGGTACAGAAGTCGGTCTTGACCAACTGATCACAGCTTCCACTTTACTCGGATCTACAGAAATACCATCTCCAGATATGATATGCCCCAAGAATACAACTCGATTCAACCAAAACTCACACTTGGACAATTTAGCATACAGTCGCTCGTTTCTCAACGTCTGTAAAACAATTCTGAGATGATCTGCATGCTCATTCCTGGTCTTAGAATACACCAGAATATCATCTATGAAAACGATCACAAAATCATCTAAATACCTCTGAAACACTTGATTCATCAAGCCCATAAATACCGCTGGAGCATTTGTTAAACCAAAAGGCATGACAATAAATTCGTAATGTCCATACCTGGTTCGAAATGCTGTCTTCGGTATATCTACATTTCGAACTCGAAGCTGATGATATCCGGATCGCAAGTCAATCTTAGAATACACAGAGGATCCCTGCAACTGATCAAATAGGTCATCGATCCTAGGCAAAGGATATTTGTTCTTGATCGTTGCCTTATTCAACTGCCGGTAATCGATACACAACCGCATCGATCCATCTTTCTTTCGCACAAATAGCACCGGAGCACCCCAAGGAGATACACTAGGTCGGATATATCCCTTGGCTAGAAGATCTTCCAACTGTGCCTTTAGTTCTTTCAACTCTATCGGCGTCATCCTATAAGGAGCTCTCGAAATAGGAACGGTACCTGGTGTAAGATCAATACTAAAGTCTACCTCACGAACCGGAGGTAATCCTGGGATCTCATCTGGAAAAATATCAGCAAATTCCCGCACTACTGGTATATCTGCCAACGCCGGGCTCGACTTTTGCATATCTACAGCATAAATAAAGAAACCATCTGCTCCTTTCTGTAACAATCTGTTCATAGTAAGAGCCGAAATCAAGGGAATCCGAGATCTGGAACCCTTCCCGTAGAATTTCCACTCGTCTGTCATTTCGGGTCTGAATCTGACAATCTTGTGGAAACAATCCACGGTAGCTCTGTACTTTGTTAGCATGTCGATACCGACTATACAATCAAAATCAGCCAGACCCAACACTATACAATCTAGGTCAATTTCATGCCCCTCAAACTGTAGAATGCAATGTCTAACCGTAGTTACTGATATCAAACCACTTCCTAACGGAGAAGTAATAGACACGACATCTAGTAACGATTCAACAGGCAGAGAATGCAATAATGCAAATCGTTCTGATATGAATGTATGTGATGCACCCGTATCTATCAGTATATAAGCAGGATAACCGCAAAGAGAACAGTTACCTGCAATGACATCATCTGGGGCATCCTGTGCTTGCTCTTCAGTCAAGGCAAACACCTGAGCCTGTTGTCTCTGAGGCTGACTCCCTGGCTGGCCACCTCTAGCTCGAGGCTGGGTCTGTGCTGGTGGCGGCTGAAATGAGTGAACAGATGGAGCTTGCCTCTCAGGCTGAGTCACGGAGGCAGACGATCCTGCAGCCTGGAATCTCGATGCACCACTCCTTTGAGGACAGACCTTGGCATAATGCCCCTATTGTTTGCATACGTTACACCTGCCCACTACACCTTGACATTGTTCTGTGGCATGCTTACCTCCACAAGTACTGCAATATCCACTTGCCACCTCTAGACTCTGGCCCAAGCCTCTCTGTCTTGACCCGCTGGAGCTCGAAGAACTGCTCCCTGCCCTCTTAAACTGTTTACCCTTTGCTTTCAACTGATCTTTGCGTCCGCTGCTGCTACCACCACTTTCGAATCGAGGAGAAGGAGTTTGGGATGGAGGTAATGGCGGTCTCGGACTCGGAGCAACATACGGAACACTCCGTTGCCTAAGCAATCCTGCTTCTGCTCCTTTGGCACGGTTCAATGCTTCAGCGAAACTATTGGGTCTCCAAGTATTGACCAATGTAAAGACATCAGGATTTAAGCCGTTTATAAACTGATCTGCCATGGCCTCATCATTGCCTGAAACGTGAGGTGCAAAGCGAAGCAAAGAAGAAAATTTAGCAACGTACTCTTCAATGTTCAATTGCCCTTGCCTCAGGTTTGCAAATTCAGCGCCTTTATCTTTACGGTAGGATACAGGGAAGAATCGCTGATAGAACTCCGTCTTGAATGCTTTCCATGTAACCTCGGTGTCACGCTGTTCTAGTACTCTCCTTATATTCACCCACCAATACTTAGCCACATCTTGCAGTTGATGGCCAATGAGTTTCACTCGTTTCTCGTCACTATATTCCAGAGACTCGAATAACATCTCGATGTCCTCAAGCCAACTTTCACACTCGATGGCATTCTCGGTACCTTTTAATGTGGGAGGTCGAAAGGATTGGAATCGCTTCAGCAACGTCTCCATAGGGGTCGCCGTAACATCCATAGGATCTCCGGATGTGCTCCCCTGTTCTGGCGCTGCTGGTCGTAGAGGTACGGCTGCTCTTCTAGGAGGCATATCTAATGAACCAACGGATTAGTAAACAAGATATACTACTGTCTCAGCCATCCTCTAGTCAGTTACCTCTGATCTAGAATCGGTTCTGATTCAGTCTTTACTAACACATGCTGTAATACAAGTCAGATAATCATACAACATGCAATAATGAAAGCACTAAATCATGCTAGCACATCATAAAGCAAGGAAGAAGACTCGATCTACCCCGCTCATTCTATTCAGTTACCTCTGATCTAGAATCGGTTCTGATTCAGTCTTTACTAACACATGCTGTAATACAAGTCAGATAATCATACAACATGCAATAATGAAAGCACTAAATCATGCTAGCACATCATAAAGCAAGGAAGAAGACTCGATCTACCCCGCTCATTCTATTCTATCTCAATCTATAGAACCTATGGCTCTGATACCACCTGTTGTGGGGACCCGGGCTCTAATTCTTTTCTTTGGGATTAAAACGGATCATTAATATAAAAAGTGGGTCAAATTTTTGCTTTTAACATTAATGCTAATGTTATATAACTCAAGCATACCCATAGATATTAACAACATAATCTATAACAAAAGATACAAATATGTCTGGTTCCAAACCATATTCGACAACTAGTAACTAAATACAGTCCATGCCAAAGTACAACTACTAGTTCTTCTGCTATGCCCGAGATCACCACGCTATGTCCATCTCTTATCCTCTGCGTGACCCAGATCCTGCCCCACCTGTTGTTATGCACACATACAGACATAACAACAGCCGGAAAACCGGTGAGAACAAATCCCAGTATAAACATGTATACATGCATATAATCAATTAAACATGAAACATGCTATCATGAATGACATCATATGCACATGCAATGCAATGCGAATCAAACCATGTCTGGACTCGACTCGACTAGAACTCTAGGGATCCCGGTGTGAATAAGACGTCACTACCTACCCTCCAATCGGGGTAATGAACGTCTCATTCCTAGACTTCGGTCTGAGCTGTATCAACGGCGGCAATAAGAGTAATACCTACTCCTATGCTGAGATACACCGAAACGTCTAGCTATTTGACAATGCCTGTCAAAGACTCTCCTATCTTAGATGCAATGAATATCAATATGTAAACAAAGTATAATCATATTCATATCTGAATGTCACACTGATCATACATGCTTGAATACAATTCTGACATCAAAGCATAAACATGTTAAAAGATTGAATATAATGCTATACACAATTCATAAACATGTTACAATATATCTAATAATACTAGTATGTGATTTTGGTTGGTAAACTCAAATAATATCTTTTTTGAGTTACATCTCCCCAAGCAAAACATGACTTATACCTTTCTTTGCTAAACCTTTAACGATGTCGAGGTCTCGATGTCGAAGTGAGGTAAGATGAATCTGAAATGGAATGTTGATACACAATTTATCAATTACTAATCCAAATCAACACCTATACTATCAATTCATTAGTACATTTCAACACCATCGACGGCATAACGGCGTATTTCTCGATACCGGTCAATCCAATTCTCACTAATCAACATTGTATCATTCTAAAATTCATGATTATTCTCATAAACATAAGATAATACTCAGATCTTGTATAATCTTAGCTCTAAACATGCTGGAAAAGAGTAGTAATCGCATCCAACATCCGTTATTCGATCCGGTTGCGTTTCTATGATAACAATTCTCTCAAGAACACATATATATAAGCATATCAGCATTTCCCCAATATGTAATTCTCAAAATATGCTAGAATTGAACAATACTTACCTCAACTTGTAGTAAATAAGGAGAGGAGTTCAACACTAAAATCGGATTAAAGTTTGGGTGGCTAAAACTTGAAAAAATCACAATTCAAAGCCTTGAAGAAAGTTGGAAGCTCTTCTTCCTCTGAAATCACGATTTTTGTTGCTGAATGAAGAGAATTTCGAGACAATTCAATATATACTTTGCATGATTTGATACACATGGCTCATCCTTTGAAGCACACGTCTCGCGCATATGCGCGGCATTACTCGTGCATGTGCGCGAGACCTACTGTCTCGGCAATTCAACACCTCGCGCATATGCGCCACTCGACTCGCGCATATGCGCCACTGCTTCTGAATGCGCCGCGCATGTGCGCCACTACTCTCGCGCATATGCGCCAATGTTTCTGGACCGACCGCGCCTATGCGCGACTAAACTCGCGCATGTGCGCCATAGCTGCTGGAAGGATCGCGCATATGCGCGCATTATCTCGCGCACGTGCGCCGAAGCTACTGGAATTTACGCGCATGTGCGCGCATATCTTCGCGCATGTGCGCTGGAGCTTCGACCTTTCTCCTCTCTTTTGTACATTTTGCCTTCCTTTTTAAATCCAATAAAATACATCTATAATCATCTTAATTCTTAACAATTCTGTCTGATTATGATCACTAAATCTTCAAGCCTTACACCCGGGCCGCCTTCTCAGCTGCCCGTGTCTTGAAAAAGGCTGCCAGCATTTCGGAATTATCTGCATAAGAAAAAACAGGGTTATAAGAGATTAACAAATGAACTAAGAAATAAATGTAGAGGAGAAGGGAAGAAGAGTTACCGGGTTGAGAGCCCAAGCCCGCCACCTCGTCAATCACCCGGTCTAAGGGATCCTCAACCCGGGCACTCAACTTATAGGCCAGATGGTTTTAATAGATATGAGGGTGGAGGAGTATGAATACTTACGCCCCTCTACCAACGTTTGACTCACGAGAAAAGGTACTTCGAATTTGTAGGTTGAGGGGAGGGCAGGTTGATGAGGAAGGGAGGTGAGAAACCCAGTTAGACAAGGAAGAGGACCCGGGAGTTGAATAAAGAAAAAGATTCCTTTCCATCCTTTCTGAGATGAAGGGATATCATCAAGGAATCGGGCATTCAATCGAGCAGTCAGGGAGAATGTATTATCCCCAAACCGGCAAAAAATATAATAATGAAGAATCAGGGGGGAGATGGCTAAATTATTCATAATAAAGAGGACATAGGTGGCTGCCAAAATCCTAAAGGTGCTAGGATGAATCTGGTAAACTGGTACGCAAAAAAAACTTGGCAACCGCAATATAAAAGGGATGAATAGGAAATCGGAGACCATTCCTAACTTGGTCCCGAAAGAACATGGTATATCCGAGAGGGGGTCATCTGCCCGATCCAAGGGACCGGGAATCAGAATGGAAAAATTAGAGGGGATGGACCCCGAAGCTCGGAGCTCCTCATCCGCCCCCGAGCTCAAGGTGCTACACATAGAGGAAAACAAAAGAGTGCCCGAGATCTCGGTTGCATATGGAATCGGGACCCCGGCTTCACCCTTACCCTTGCTCTTGGCAAGAGCTCGGGAGTGGCTAGAGGTGGGAATTTTAGAGGAGAATGGTTTGGTTTGATTGGCCATTGGTTTTTTAGGAGGCTGAGTGATAGAACGGAGAGGTGGAGACAGAGGGGAATCAGAGCGCAGCGCGGTGGACTCATCACTGGGAGTGCCGCGCGCATTAGCTCCAGAAGTTGAAGACATGGAATTAGACATAGTTTTGAAGGAGAAAACATACAAGTTTTGAGGGAAGAAAGCGGTAGAAGATCATCGGAAGTAGGTGGTTTTGCACGGAGGAGCTTCGAGGAAAAATTTTGCAAGAGCATTGCTGCAGTTTTGAATTTGAAAGTGATATTTGCAAAATAGGTTGGCCACTATTTATTGAAGAAGGGAGTTGATCTCCACCGTTGATTTGAATCAAATAGGATGGTTGAGATGAACCTTGGAAATTGTGTGGGAAGATGAAGGGACACGCAATTATTAAGGTGTCAGACTTATCGACTTTTCGGAAATATGAAATGTTTCTGACTGTTGGAATGGAAGGGCACGCGCCATTATAACACCACATTAATTTCCCGAGAATACTAAACGAAACAATACCTAAAGCCCCGGAGATATGAGGCCTGACATCTTATTTAAAGCCCGGGAGATATGAGCCTCGACATCTCATTCAAAGCTCGGGAGATATGAGGTCCCGACATCTCAGTAAAAACCCGGGTTGTATCAGACCCCGGTATCCCATTTCATATATGAGATATTTGAAGCCCTCGATGCTCTTACACATTCCAGGTTATGTTCCTACAAAAGAACAAGCACACCTGGTCGGGACAGCGAGTCAAGCTCTAGCCCGACTATTTTAGGGATGGGTGGTGATACCCCATAAGGATCCGGGTCATTGATGACTCGGGTACCATCAAGAACCCGAGTACCATGTGGTTTCCCGAAGTGTTCACCAAGCAGCCTGGTCTCTCACTCAACCACCCGGGCACTTCATTTCTTCCCAGGCAATCATCATAGCCCGGGCTGTCACACAAGTACCCGGGTAACCAACTACCTGGGCCTCCTCGAGAATTGCACCACACTCAAATATGATTGATACAAGCCGTCTAATCTGTCTGAACTTCTTGGACTTGGAGTATCCTAGAAGTCTTCAGAGGCTAGTCTGGGCAAACGACTTACCATACTTAGTAGGTGGCACAAGAATCGAGGTAACTACCCATTTTATATTATAAATAACAGATATTAATGTCATTTAATGATTCTGAATCTTTGAACTCTCAAGCATTACACATATTTTCTCTCAAATACTGCTTGTGTTTACCTGAAAAACCTGCTGACTTAAGCATCGGAGTGGCTACGCCGGACACCCCTCTAGTGCCCATTCACGAGTTACTTTCTTGTTTGCAGGTGCTGTCACCACCATTATCTTCACTCAAAATTACCAAACACTATAAATACTTGATTTGATCCATTGGAGCTCCTTACCCGGCTCATCCATTATAGCGAGATCACATAAGTATATTATATTGAATCTCTGCAATAGAAGTCGATCTACTCCTAAGCAACATCGATATAACCAAATATCCCATGTCTAGGCACCTCTGCCCAAGCCTTGGTACATCTGCCAATGACTAGTTCTCGACATCTATCTTATATTCTTTGCTTTTCTATAAATCAATAGAATAGCATACACATTCAAGTATTAAAAAGGTATTAAAACAATAACAAACAAGTATGTGGTTTAGGAAAACTCAAGTCAAATCTAACTCGAGTCGTATCTCCCGGTTAACATTGATTTATACCTTTCTTTTATCGGGTTCTGGCTTTAATCTGTCTTCGAAGCCTTCGATATCAATCTTGAATGACATATTCAAGGAATACAATATCAACATATATCCCAATCAATACCAGATATAATCAGAACTCAATCTAATTCTGTTTCGACTGCATAACATCGCAATCTCGATATATCTCGGCAATACAATATCAATATATATACCATTCCACAACTCATAATCAGTCAATAAACATCATTTTGATACCAAATCCGTATAATCTCCATCAAATCAAATCTGAAAAATCATAACAATTCCATACGGTATCCGTTCTTTGATCTGGTTTCGATTATACGATAATAACAATCTCAGAAACAGATAATATCAATCATATTCTGATTCCTTCAATATCATATTTTCAAATCATAACAAAACATAATAAAACTTACATCTTGTGAAGTCTTTGTCGAAGGGAACACAACATTGAACTCGGATTGAAATTCTGACGGGTGGATCTTGCGCAAATTGAATTCTAGTATCACGAGAATTTAAAGCTTTCCCTGGAGCTTCTCTATTCTTTCTCTTGAAATCTGAATAAGTTTCATGAATTTTCCATATATGTAATGCATGGGAGAGAACAAGTGGCTTAATATTCTTGATGCACGTCTCGTGCATATGCGCGATCTCCCTCGGCGCATCTGCGCGAGAACTACTGGTCTCGACGCATCACACTTCAAGTACTCGCGCATATGCAGGCCTTGTCTTCGCGCATATGCGCGAGGTCCTCTGCCATGCTCGCGCATATGCGCGGCTCGTGTCACGCATATGCGCGAGACCTTCTGTCCTCACGCATACGATATCACAGGCTATCTCAAATCTTGCCTTGAAGTGGTCTTTCTATTATCACATCAATTTATCAATCAATAATCTCAGATTACCAAAATAAAATCTCAGGCATTACATTTCTCTCCCTCTAAGATATGATTTCGTCCTCGAAATAACAGTCAATAAAATCATATCAAATAAGAAATGTATAACAGAAGCTAAACAGAAAAATCACATAAATGAAATAACTCTGTGTATTTCTGCCTCATATCTGATTCAGTCTCCCAGGTAGCTTCTTCGATGCCATGACAACTGCACTGAACTTTCAAAAGCGGAATAGACTTCGTTCAGAGTTGCTTTTCTTTACGATCAAAAATCTGGATCGGCTTTTCAAAATAACTCAGAGTCTCATCCAGTTCTGCCTTGTCTGGCTGAAGAATATGTGAAGCGTCAGGAAGATATTTCCGCAATAAAGATACATGAAAGACATCATGTATTCTAGATAACGACGGAGGTAATGCGAGTCAATAGGCACGATCTCCTATTTTCTCGAGAATCGCGTACGGCCCAATATATCGTGGAGACAACTTCCCTTTCTTGCTAAATCTGACAACACCTCTGAAAGGAGAAATCTTCAGAAATACTCGGTCTCCTGCCTCAAATACCAACGGTCGTCGTCAAATATTGATATATTTGGCCTGTCTGTCTTGAGCTGTCTTCATTCTCTTCTGAATCAGATTCACATTCTCTGTTATTTCTCGAATCATATCAGGCCCAAGTTCAGGAACCTCAGAAATATCATCCAAATAAAGAGGGGATCTGCACTTCTTGCCATACAACGCTTCAAACGGAGCCATCTCAATACTCGTCTGATAGCTGTTATTGTATGAAAATTCACAAAGAAGCAAAGAATATTGCCAACTAGTGCCAAAATCTAGCACTACAGCTCTAAGAATATCCTCTAGTGTCTGGATAGTCCGTTCTGACTGTCCGTCTGTCTGAGGTTGATATACGGTACTCAGATGTAACTTCGTACCTAGATCCTTATGTAAACTTGGCCAAAAGTGCGAAGTAAACCGAGGATCACGGTCTGATACAATCGACTTTGGCACTCCGTGCAATCTGACCACTTCTCTGACATAAATCTCAGCCATCTGGTCATGTCTGTACATTATCTTGTACGGAATGAAACATGCTGATTTTTTCAATCTGTCAATCACGACCCAAATCGCATCACAACCTCGGGAGGAATGTAGTAGCTTCGTCACAAAATCCATGGAAATGCGATCCCATTTCCATTCAGTAATAGACAAGCTGTGTAACAAACCTCCTGCTTTCTTTCTTTCGGCTTTCACGTATTGTCAATTCAGACATCTGGATACAAATTCGGCAATATCTGCTTTCATTTGTTTCCACCAAAACTGTCTTTTCAAATCATTGTACATCTTTCTGCCGCCAGGATGAATACTGAATCGACTGCTGTGTGCTTCTGACAGAATCTATTGTTTCAAATCTGAAACATCTGGCACAATAAGACGATTATTCACATATAAGACATTCTCACGAATCTGATACTCTGATCGATGGCCTGATCTGACTATCACAATCGAATTCTGAACATTCTGATCCACTTTCTGAGTGGCTTTAATTCTCAAAATCAGTTCTGGTTCAACTTGAATGGCATAGAGCCTCAAAGGTTTAAATCTGTTTCAAATACTAATCTAGAAAAACAACAATCTTCAGTCAAATTTGAAACACCAATAGTCAATAAGGATAAAGAACATACCTTTTGACTTAGTACATCAGCTGCTGCATTGGATTTACCAGGGTAGTACTTGATTTCACAATCAAAATATTTAAGCAAATCAAGCCATCTTCGTTGCCTCATATTCAGTTCAGACTGTGAAAATAAATACTTCAAGCTTTTATGATCAGAATAGATTTCCAACTTCTCAACGTATAGATAGTGTCGCCAAATCTTCAATGCAAAAACAATGGCCGCCAATTCAAGATCATTTATTGGATAGCGAGCCTCATGTGGTTTCAATTGTCTTTGGGCTTAGGCAATGACATGTCCTCGCTGCATCAAAAAATAACCCAATACTCTATGAGAAGCATCACAATAAACAACAAAATCACCAGTACCTGACAAAATAGTCAACACCAAAGCACCGGTTAATCTCTTCTTCAAATCTAAGAAACTGGATTCAAACTCCTCTGACCAAACAAACGGTGCATTCTTCTGAGTCAATTGAGTAATCGGTTTAGCAATACTCGAAAAATCTTTAATAAATCGACGGTAATATCCTGCTAAACCCATAAAACTGCGTATCTCTGGCACTGATGTCGGTCTAGGCACACTGATCACAGCCTCAACTTTGCTAGGATCGACAGAAATACCATCTCCAGATATAATGTGACCCAAAAATACAACCCGTCTCATCCAAAATTCACATTTCGAAAGCTTGGGATACAGTTTCTCAGCTCTCAAAGTTCTCAAAACAATTCTCAATGTTCAGCATGTTCAGTCATATTCTTTGAATATATCAGAATATCGTCGATAAAAATAATCACAAAATCATCAAGATACTTCTGAAATATACGGTTCATCAGACCCATAAATACAGTTGGAGCATTCGTTAAACCAAATGGCATGACTATAAACTCATAATGGCCATACCTGGTTCTGAACACTGTATTCGAGATATCAGAATCTCTGACTCTTAGATGATGATATCCAGATCTCAGATCGATCATGGAATACACAGAAGAACCTTGCAACTGATCAAATAAATCATCGATACGAGGCAAGGGATATTTATTCTTTACCGTAGCCTTGTTCAGTTGCCGGTAGTTAATGCAGAGTCTCATTGAACTGTCTTTTTTCTGACAAACAATACTGGAGCACCCCAAGGAGAAACACTCGGTCTGATGTACCCCTTGGCCAGTAAATATTCCAACTGATCTTTCAACTCTTTCAATTCAATCGGTGACATTTTGTATGGAGCTTTAGAAATAGGAACTGTACCTGGTACCAATTCAATACTGAATTCTATCTCTCTGACTGGAGGCAAACCCGGAATCTCATCTGGGAAGACATCAGCAAACTCACATACCGCTGGCAAATATGATGGGCTCGATTTCAGTACATGTACTGAATACACAAAGAATACCTCTACTCCTTTCTATAATAATCGAGTCATAGATAACCCGGATATCAAAGGAATTCTAGATTTAGAACCTTTACCGTAAAATTTAAACTCTTTAACCATTTCAGGTCTGAATCTCACAATCTTATGGAAACAATCTACGGTAGCTCTGTACTTGGTCAGCATATAGATACCAATAATGCAATCAAAAATCAGACAATCCAAGTACAATACAATCTAACTCAATCTCATGCCCGTCATACTGTACATACAATGTTTAACAGAATTCATTGATATCAAACATGTCCCCAAAGGAGAAGAGACATATATTAAAATAGATAAAGACTCAACAGACAATGCATGTATCAATGCAAATATCTCAGAAATAAATGTATGAGATGCACCCGTATCTAACAATACATTAGCAGGATAACCACAAAGAGAACAGTTACCTGCAACAACATCATCTTGCTCTTCCTGTGACTGTTCTTCAGTCAAAGCAAATACCCTGGCCTGCTGTCTAGGAGGCTGGCTAACTGTATGGCTTCCTCCTGGACTTGGTTGTGACTAGGTTGGTGCTGGATGGAAAGAAAGAACAGCAGAGGATCGTCTATCAGGCTGTGCCATTGATCCAGATGATTCTGCTCCCTGGGATCTTTGAGAACCACGTTGTTGACAAACTCTGGCAAAGTGTTCTTGCTGTCTGCAGATGTTGCAACTATCAAACTCCCCTTGGCATTGCTCGGTCGGATGTCTTCTGCCACAAGTTCTGCAATATGCCCCTGTATAACTCTGTCTGGAACCATTGGAGCTAGAAAAACTGCTGCCAGACTTTTTAAATTGTTTCCCTCTGGCTTTCAACTAATCTTTCTTTCCACTACTACTGCTACCACTATGAAATCTGGAGGCGGTTGGTGAAACTGTGGAGTATATGGTTGCTGTTGTTTCTGTACTGGGGCAACATATGAAGCTCCCTTCTGTCTAATCAGACCCGCTTCAGCTCCCTTGGCTCTGTTCAAAGCATCTGCAAAATTATTCGGTCGCCCGGTGTTCACCAATGTAAGGATCTCAGGATTCAGCCCATTGATGAACTGATCAGCAATAGCTTCGTCATTCTCAGCTACGTGTGGAGAAAAACGTAACAAGGTAGAGAAGTTGGCCACATATTTTTCTATATTCAGCTGATCCTGTCTCAGATTAGCAAACTATGATCCCTTGTCTTTTCTATATGACACTGGGAAAAATCTTTGAAAAAATTTAGTTTTAAAGATGTTCCAGGTAATAACTGTACCTCGATGATTCAAAGCCCTCTTTGTTGTAAGCCACCAATTCTTCGCAACATCATGCAACTGGTGCCCAAACAGTCTGACTCGACGCTCATCAGTGTAATCCAATGAATCAAACAGCATCTCAATGTCATCTAACCAACTCTCACAACCAACAGAAGTATCAGTGCCTTTCAAATTCGGCGGTTTAAACGACTGAAACCTCTTCAGTAATGTTTCCATCAGTGTTGCTATAACGTCCATCGGATTAGCTGAGGTATTACCCTGTTCTGGGATTCTTCGAGGAGGCATATCTGATTATCAAAAGGGTTAGTAATCAAATTTGACAAATCTGCCTCAGTCCCCTTCTGATCATCTTACCTCTGATCAAGTATCTGTTCTGATTCATTCTCAAACAATACATATTTCCAATCAAATTAGATAATCAGGTAAACATGTATTTCATAGCAGTAAAACATGCTAGCACAATAAAGGCATGAAAGAAAACTCAATCTACCCCGCTCACTCTCTTCTATCTCAGTCTAAGGAACCTATGGCCTTGGTACCTACTGCTCTGATACCATCTGCTGTGGTGACCCAGACGCTAATTCATTTCTTAATCGTCTTTGGGAATAAATGGATCGATTAATTAAATTTGGTCTAAATTTTTTTAAATACATAAGTTCGGAACATATAACAATACGATTTTAACTGTCGCGAAGCATAAGCAATTACCCGACCTTCTTGCATAAGTACACACCCTAAAACTCCCTTTGAAGTGTCACTGTACACTGTGAAGTTCTTGCCATCTTCAAGAAGTATTAATAGTGGTGTAGTTGCTAGTTTTGTCTTCCTAGTTTCAAAACTCTTCTCACATGCTTCATTCCAAATAAATTTCGAATTTTTCTGAGTAAGTTTGGTGATTGGAATGGCTATCGAAGAAAAGTTCTTACTTCGGTTACTGCTTGCGGTTGAGGCCAATCCTTGATTGCATCTACTTTTTTAGGGTCTACTGACACCCTAATTCAGAAATTACATAACCTAGGAACACCACACTTTTTGACCAAAATTCACACTTCTTGAATTTGGCATATAGTTCCTTTTCTCTCAGTTTTTGCAACGTGAGACGCAAATGTTCTCTGTGTTCTTCCTCACTTGGTGAGTATACCAAGATATCATCGATAAAAACAACCACAAACTTGTCGAGATATGGTTCAGGAGAATTTGTTAGACCAAAAGGCATTACTGTAAATTCGTAATGTCTATATCTTGTCCTGAAAGCAGTTTTAGTGATATCCTCAGTTTTGACTTTCAGCTTATGATAACCAGATCTTAGATCGAGTTTTGAGAAAATTCTGGCTCCTTTTAGCTGATAAAAAAGATCGTCTATTCTTGGGAGTGGGTACTTGTTCTTTTGGTGATCTTGCTTAACTCCCGGTAGTCAATGCATAGCCTCATGCTTCCGTCCTTTTTCTTTACGAACAACACTGGGGCTCCCCATGGAGATGCACTGGGGCAAACCTGCTTCTTGTCCAGTAATTCCTGAAGTTGCTCCTTTAACTCCTTTAATTCAGCTGGAGCCATTCGGTATGGTGCCTTTGAGATTGGTGCAGCACCAGGGACCAAATTGATTTCAAATTCTACTTCCCTATCGGGTATCTCTGTGGGGACCCGGACGCTAATCATCTTTGGGATTTAAATTATCAATTAAGATAAAACAGGGTCTAAAAATTTTTCGTTTTAAGATATAACTGCGGAAGGTAATGGAATCTAAATACTATACATGTCTATATATAAAAATACAAATTCAGTAGAAAAGTACAACAAGCTAATTTCAGGTTCAACTACTAAAGTCCAGTAATAAAACCAAGTCTACTGTAAGTCCCGAATCACCACGCTACACTCGTCTTCTCTCATCATCCTCTTGACCCTGATCCAGCCCCACCTGTTGTCATGCACACATACAAAACAAGACAACAGCCAGATAACTCCGGTGAGAATAAATCCCAGTATAAAACATGGTAAGCATGTATATAAACAAACTAATTCATAAAACATGCCGTCATGTATAAATACAATATATTTCATAATCTATGAAATTAAGCATGCAACTCAAATCAGATAAACATGCATATAAACAATCTAAATCATAAAAACATACTAGCACAACTGAAAGCAATAACGATGGGTCCCATGATCTAGGAGCCACATCCATATAAGTATGAAGTCCTAATCAAATCATGTCTAGACTTGACTCGATCTATAACTCTAGGGATCCCGGGGTGAATAAGACGTCACTAGCTGTCACCTACCCTACCAATCGAGGTGCTGTACGTCTTATTCCTAGACTTCGGCCTGATCTGTATCCACATCTACAAAGGGGCGGTGATCTTCCCCAGAGCTGAGATATCGCCGAACGTCTAGAGTCTGCCTGATCTCCAGACTGCCCTATCTTAATGCATGACTAACAATTTATAATCATAACATAATCATATAAAACATAACAAGAGTATAGTATGTGATTTAGTGGGCAACTCAACGCGATCTCGCTTGAGTTGTTCTTCCCGAATATCACATGAATTATACCTTTGTCTTCCTGATCTGATGAAGACAACGTCTCGAAGTCGAATTTGTCCATATCTGATCTGTCCATATCTGATCTGAAATGACAATAACCAATACACTGTATCAATGTGTAATCCAATTCACAATCTGTCTGGTCAATATCTGAATAATCTACAATCTGATTCATATCAACAGTATCACAAGATAACAGAAACCAATACTGAATCTGATCAATCTGTACCCACTGATGTTTAGACGGTATAACAATACAGTCTTGTAACCCCGTCAGTCTTAACATCCCAATTATAATATCAGAATTCCTAATAAATCTCAGTACAATCTATAACCTCAATATCTGTACACTTTAAAATGAATAACAGCATAATTCTGATAGCAATCTCAATCAAATCAACTCTAAAATTCATAACAATTCCATAAACAATCTGTTTCTAAATCTGACTTCGATTCTACAATATCTACGGTAGCAGAAATCCCATATCTGAATCGTATTCAATTTTAACAACATCATAAATTCAAATCTTGTCTAAACGTAATAAAACTTACGTCCAGTTGTAGCCTGTGTTGATAGGAACACGGTACCGAAGTCGGATTTCAATTTGGATAGACGGTTCGCTCGCAAATCAATTTCTAAAATCAAGAACAAAGCCTTTCTCCCATTTCTCGATTTTTCCTCTGAAATCTGAAGGAAAACGAGCTCTATATATATATATATATATATACTTACACTCACATGCAGCAAAGCACATGGCTCGTCCCTCGCGCAACACGTCTCGCGCATATGCGCGACAATCATCGGCGCATATGCGCGAGACACAAATCTGTGGCGCGTGTCTCGGCAGCATCTTCCGCGCATATGCGCGCCATCTTTCGCGCATGTGCGCCACAGCCTCTGGACGCTCCGCGCATGTGCGCGCACCCCCATCGCGCATGTGCGCGAGACTTTCTGCTCGGCACTCGTTGGCTAGCGCATATGCGCGACACACCTCCGCGCATATGCGCCCAACCTACTGGACCTCCCGCGCATATGCGCCAGCATCTTCGCGCATATGCGCCACTGGTTCTGGCCTTGCTGCGCATGTGCGCGCATTATCTTGCGCATGTGCGCGCAAGCTTCGGCCAGCTCCGCGCATGTGCGCCAATCCATACAGCGCATGTGCGCGAGGCTCTTTCTTGGCACACACATTTATACCTTTCTCATGTGTTCTAGTCCGATCCGTCCCGTCTATAATTATCGCGATTAATTCAATAAATCATTCCGGATTAATCTCCGATTACTGTAATCATATCCCAATCATTTCAGATTTCGGTAATTAAATTCTCGGGCATTACATTTCTCCCCCTCTTAGAACTGAGTTCGTCCTCGAACTCACCAATTATCAACCCAAATCTATCAGAAGAACTGTAGAACAGAGTTTAACATCCAAACTCATTCCACTAGCCGAATCAATCCCATATTACTGGCTATACAACACCCGTATACGCCACTTGCAATCCATAACAAAGCAATACCACCTGTAGTTGCTATTCCATCTGTTTATTCCGCTTAAGGACATATTCCATCCTCGGTTTCAGGTACCACTCGTCATCATCCGACATTGGTTTCCTACATTATCCTATTCTGAATTATCTTGATAACTAGTGCTAACATTCCGCACTAGAGTTCTATCAATATTTTTCAATATCTGAACAAGACACTCCGACTACCTGTCAATTTGTGAACAATCTGCCAGAGAGAGAGCTGATGATATAATCTATCACAAGTACACACTTAATCGTAATCATAGTCTGATATACTCTACTCGAAATCATCATTCTAGTCAATCTGACTATTTCTTTGACAGGGATCTCTGTCACTTAGTTCTGTTTGTACATCATCTTTACAAACTACTGGATATAGATTGAACAATCTATCAATCACGATCAGACCATATCCCAATCTGAAGAAAATGGCGGTAATTTCATTACATCAGTCTTAGAAATGTACTTCCATTTCTATTCAGGATTATACTAAGTCGGTAATCATCTTCTGATTCCTAGCTTTCTGGCTTCTTTTGTTAGCGATCCAGACATATCAGTACCATTTTTTTACCAACCTTTCGGTACAAATTCGGTTATAACTGATCAAATCTGTCTATACCAACACTATTTGTTCGAGTATCATACATTCTGAAATATCTGAATGAAAACTGAATCCCCTGCGGTGCATTTCTGACACTACTTGTGACTTCAGATTCGAACTATCCGGTATAAACAATCAGTTAATAATATAAAATAATGAAGAAATACCTACCTGGCATTTGGCTCTGACTACCCATATCAAAAGCTATAAATAATTCTGAAACATTCTGACATCACACAATAGAAGTAGTCTGTCTGATACAAACACAAAGTCACATATCTGTTACTGTAAACAATACTCTGCTCTGATTTCAACTGTTTACAATAAACTGTATTACACTGATTCACAATAACGGTAATATCACATCGAATTCTGAATAGAAAGAACTTATACAGATCTAGTGAGTTTAAAAAAAACTCATAACATAATAAATTCTGGCTGGCTGACCAAATCTTCATACTGCCCAGATCAACTGCTATATCTCATCTGCAAATAGAATATACTCCTAACCAATATAAAATGTCTCAAATACTGATTTAGAACAATAACAATACTCAGCAGATATACAGCAATACGAGAATAAGAAAATCAGAAGAAGACAATCTGCTCAAACCAGCTAATAAAATTCTGACATCTTTGACATTCTGTTAATTTTGACATTCCTGATACCGCATAGTCTGAATATAAACCTGTATCAATAACTGTATGCCGGATTCCTACCTGACCCATTGCTGTATACCATAATCACAGTTCTCGGAATATTTAACCCAGTCTTCAAATATTCAATATAAACAATCAGATGCTGTGGATATATCCCGGAATCATAGATATAACAAGCATAATTCTTCAAAATACCCCTGAACACATAATCGGTCAATCTAGAAACAGAACTAAAATGTCTTCAAGAGAAATACACAATCAACTGGATTCTTTAGCCCATACTTTAATCTGTCAATTCTTTCAATTCTTTCTGATAGAGAACCCATCTGACATCTTATCTAAGAAAACACCAGTTAACTATGATATTAATATCAAATTTTAGGCTCAATTTCAGTGGATTTACTGAATACATAAGGATGCCATCTGTTCTTTTCTGTAATAATCGAGTCCTAAACCCTACAATTTTCTGAGGACTTCTGGATCGAAAATCCTCATTTATCAACTAGATCTGGTCTTAATCTTACCATTTCTGGAACACATTCTACGATATTTCTGTACTTGTTTAGCATATACATGTCAATAATGCAATCCAAATCAGACAATTACAAGTACATCATAATCTAATCCAGTCCCATCCTCATCTAACTGTAGTATATAATATGTCACAGAAATTTCTGATATCAACATATTCCTCAACAGCCAAGGAATCAATACTACAGTATACACAGACCCAACAGATACAGCATATCTCCATACTACTCATTCACAGATACTAATAACGAATGCATTAGTATATATCAATACGTATGCAATATAATCATAAAGAATGGTACCTGTTGTAACTACTGGGTCTGTTTTTCACGCATTGCCACCCGATGGTCCTGCTCCCCAGAATCTTTGGGAACCCTTCTGAGGACACACTCTAGCAAAATGCCCATGCTGTCCGCAGATATTGCATCTACCAGTTACTCCCTGGCATTGTTCGGTGGGATGTCTCCCTCCACACCTAGCGCAATAGACTCCAGTATAACTCGGACTGGAACCACTGGAACTGGAGGAACCACTGCCTAACTTCTTGAACTGTTTCTTCCGAGCTTTCAGATAATCTTGCTTTCCACTCGTGCTGCCACGTTCAAATCTCGAAGGGGATTGTGGTGTCTGGGGTTGCTTCACACACAACCTCGTTAATTGTCGAATCAGACTCTCTTCTGCTCTCTTTGCTTTACTCAAGACATCAGCAAAGTGATAGGGTCGCTGTAGATTCATGAATGCAACTATCTCCGAATTTAATCCTCTAACGAATTGACTCACTACAGCTTCGTCATCTCTAGCCATATGAGGAGCAAAACGCAACAGAGTAGAAAATTTAGCAGCATAATCATCAATATTCAATTGACCTTGACTTAAATTCTCAAATTCTGCTTTCTTGTCTTCTCGGTACGAGGCGGAGAAAAATCTTTGATAGAATTCAGTCTTGAAGACTTCCCACGTGATCACAGTACCACGTAGTGCTAATACTCTTTTGATTGTAATCCACCAACTTCTGGCAGCCTCTTGTAATTGGTGAAATACCAATTTAACTCTTTGGTCATCTGTACAATCCAGTAGATCGAACAATATCTCTATGTCCTCAACCCAGTGCTGACACGTTTCAGGCGTCTCTGTACCACTCAGAATCGGCGGCTGAAATAACTGAAACTCTGCCAACTTGGTTTCCATCGGAGTCGCTGACACATCTATCTGCGGTTCTGGTATATATGGCTGCTCATACGAAGTACTGCCTGTTTCCAAAATCCTTCGGGGAGGTACATCTGATTACCACAAACATTAGTAACCCAATAATACAAATATGTGCCAGTCTTTTCTGATCATGATCATCTTACTGCTGATCATGAATCCGATCTGATTCATATTTAAGAATACATAATACCAATTCAAATCATATAATCAGGAAAACATGTGTCTTTAAGCAGTAACACATAGTCTCATGCTAGCACACAATGTCAATCAACATTAAAATCAATCTCAGGCTAGCACACACATGCAAGGAAAGAAAATTCATCTACCCCGCTCATTCTCTTCTATCTCAATCTAAGTCAATCTAAAAGATCTATCAGTTCTAACTATCTCAATCTAAAGATCTATCTCTAAAGGATCCTCGCTCTGATACCACCTGTTGTGGGGACCCGGACGCTAATCATCTTTGGGATTTAAATTATCAATTAAGATAAAACAGGGTCTAAAAATTTTTCCTTTTAAGATATAACTGCGGAAGGTAATGGAATCTAAATACTATACATGTCTGTATATAAAAATACAAATTCAGTAGAAAAGTACAACAAGCTAATTTCAGGTCAACTACTAAAGTCCAGTAATAAAACCAAGTCTACTGTAAGTCCGGAATCACCACGCTACACTCGTCTTCTCTCATCATCCTCTTGACCCTGATCCAGCCCCACCTGTTGTCATGCACACATACAAAACAAGACAACAGCCGGATAACTCCGGTGAGAATAAATCCCAGTATAAAAAATGGTAAGCATGTATATAAACAAACTAATTCATAAAACATGCCGTCATGTATAAATACAATATATTTCATAATCTATGAAATTAAGCATGCAACTCAAATCAGATAAACATGCATATAAACAATCTAAATCATAAAAACATGCTAGCACAACTGAAAGCAATAACGATAGGTCCCATGATCTAGGAGCCACATCCATATAAGTATGAAGTCCTAATCAAATCATGTCTAGACTTGACTCGATCTATAACTCTAGGGATCCCGGGGTGAATAAGACGTCATTGGCTGTCACCTACCCTACCAATCGAGGTGCTGTACGTCTTATTCCTAGACTTCGGCCTGATCTGTATCCACATCTACAAAGGGGCGGTGA
Organism: Primulina eburnea; assembly: GCF_022965805.1. NCBI lineage: Eukaryota > Viridiplantae > Streptophyta > Magnoliopsida > Lamiales > Gesneriaceae > Primulina > Primulina eburnea. The sequence goes on from NC_133101.1 coordinate 30,707,323, forward strand.
TCTTCCCTAGAGCTGAGATATCGTCGAACGTCTAGAGTCTGCCTGATCTCCAGACTGCCCTATCTTAATGCATGACTAACAATTTATAATCATAACATAATCATATAAAACATAACAAGAGTATAGTATGTGATTTAGTGGGCAACTCAACGCGATCTCGCTTGAGTTGTTCTTCCCGAATATCACATGAATTATACCTTTGTCTTCCTGATCTGATGAAGACGACGTCTCGAAGTCGAATTTGTCCATATCTGATCTATCCATATGTAATAGCCGAGCCCGGTGTACGGTACGGTTTAAGCTTTATTGTGTTAATTGGGTTATGTGATTAGATGATTATAGTTGTGTTTTGGGCTATAGTATTATTGGTTATTATTTATTTGAGGTGTTAGTTGGTGTTGATTGTTCGTTTCAGCGTTTCGAATCGATTTTTAGTTGTTTTGTTACTGTTCATTGCCGTGAGTAGAGTGCACCCGCGCTCTTAGATGAGTGCCCCCGTGGTGTACTATTCATGATTTTGGATTTGGAGGGCCGTGGCATCACCGCACCCGCGGCAGTGCAAGGACCGCACCCGCGGTGAGACCGCACCCGCGGTAATTGTAGCACCGCACCCGCGGTGTTCGTGCATGGGATTTATTTTGGTTGCCGTGAGCTTAGCGCACCCGCGGTGCTTGTGTGACCGCACCCGCGGTGTAAGTATGGGCGAGATATTTAGTACCTTTTTGATTGAGTTGACTTCATTCCATACCTTATCTTATCTTCTTTTCGAGATTTTCTCTCCTTTTGGCAAGGGTTTTCTCCATTTCTTTTGTTTCCTATCTTTGTTTCTTGGAGTTATTTGGATTTCCGACTTGAGATCATCGTTCTCCGTGGTATAAGGAAGCTTAGGTAAGTTTTTGGTGCGATTCTAATGAGGTTTCGAGTTAAGGGTTATTGTGGATTTGATGTTTTGATGGTTCTATGGATTATTTAGCATGGACTCTTGGATTTAGTCTTGATATTGGTGTTATTTATGGATTATTGTTGTAGGTGGTGTACCAAGAGTATAGTTGGAGGTGTTCTATTGGTTTGTAAGTGGAATTTCATCCCTTGTGCTCACATGATATTATATGTATTGTGTTTTTAAAGGTTTCAAAGTGTTATTCCCTTCCATTGATCCATTGTTATGTATTGATTTCATTGATTATCTATTGGAGGCATTGATGTCTCACTATTGTTAAAAAGGGAATACAAGTGATATTATGAGATTGCGAAACGACGGCTTTAAATGATATTCAGAGTTCAAATGTTTTATTGGATTGATTAATCATAGTCAGAGCATTGCATGCAATTAGATGATCATCGACCATAGGCTTTTATCCCCTCACAGTTATCGATTTATATCGATGGGATATTGGCAACCACAGTCACAGATACTATTGATATCAATCCAACCATAGAAAAGAGAAATACCATCGTTTTGCTATCTATTGCCATTGCTATTGCTACAGTTATTGCTACGTTATTCATGTTTCAGAGTCGATGGTATTTATGATTTAAAAGCCATGTTTTACAGAGTATACTATGTATCATTGCTATGTAAGAGTTCCACTTGCTGAGATTTATTCTCATTTCAGTTATTTTCATGTGATGCAGATAAGAGCGACGGACCGGGACGTTGACTGTGGATGAGGGTCATATGCATACGAAGATTGGAAGGATGATTATTTTGTACCATTTTGTAACATGATCACACTAATGATATTTTGTATTTTGTTATGTCATTGGAATGATCATGTTGTTATTTTGTAAACAATTTTATAAAATGTATTTTGAAACTCCTTCCGTTTGAAAGAAAATTTTTAAATTCCGCTGTATTTTAATTGTATCGGGTCAGGGCGTCACATTTAGTGGTATCAGAGCGGTGTTCTTCGGACCAATGCATATGACTTCGTCTACTTTCAACTGTCCGGGTACGTTTTCTTGCATCTATCCATTGTTATATATATTGATTGGTGTCTTGTGAGCAATTGTAGAGTATGCCTCCTAAGCGTAAGGCGGCAGAGGGTGAGGATAGTTCTTCCTCGAGAGTTGTCGACGAGTTCGGCAAGTTGCTTAAGGAGCAGGCTAAGGTGCATAGCGATCAGATTCAACAGTTGCTCCGATTGCAAGGAGCAGGACAGGGTCGAGGCCAAGTGAGAGGTCAAGTTGCTCAGGCTGTTGGCACTGATGCCGTCTTTTCTTCTTTTAAGAGAATGGACCCACCGGAATTCGCAGGTAGCACCGATCCTCTAGTTGCTGTCGAGTGGGTCAAGGCGCTTGAAGCTATCTTCGATCATCTCCAGTATGAGGACAAAGACAGGATTAGCTGTGCAGTGTTCATGTTGGTTAAGGCTGCCCGCATTTGGTGGAATGCTACGAAAGTTGGAGTTGATGTTGCGACACTGAAGTGGTCAGAGTTCACTGACTTGTTCTACGACAAGTATTTCCCCGACGCACTTCGAGCGAGGAAGGTTACGGAGTTCTTGGAACTTCGACAGGGGAGCTTGGATGTTGGCCAGTATATCCTGAAGTTTGAGGAGAGTTGCCTATTTGCTCCGTATATTGCTTCGAACGACAAGGACAAGGGCGCTCATTTCATTCGAGGCCTTAGAGCTGAGATTCGCCGTGATATCAACATGTCTAAAGCTGTTACTTTCAAGGAGATTGTGTCCAAAGCATTGTTGGCCGAGCAAGACGAGAAGGACATCGCCAGGGAGAGGCAGGAGAGACACCAGGCCATTGCTCAGAGAGGCCAGGGTTCGAATCAGAGGAGCAGGGATCGTTTCAAGGGCAAGGGCAAGATGGAGCCGAGTTCTAGACCACCGCCAGTTCCATTTGATCCCGAGAAGCCACTGTGTCCAAAGTGTGGTAAGCATCATCGAGGAGAGTGCAGATTGGGCACTCATACTTGTTTTCGTTGTGGCGCGGCGGGCCACGTTGCCAGGAATTGCCCGAGGGGAGATAGCCAAGGGAAGGTGCAGGGTCGTATCTTTGCGATGACCAAGGAAGGTATTAATCGTGATTCTTCATTGATCTCTAGTACTATTTTGATTTCAGGCAGAGTAGCTACTACTTTGATTGATACTGGTGCTACTCATTCTTTTATGTCTGATTTGTTTTTGAGATCTTTGGGTATAGTTCCTTCTGTTCTTCCCATTCAGCTTAATGTTGTTTTACCTTCGGGGGATGTCTTGTGCCCGACATCAATTGTCTTTGCGTGCCCTGTTCGTATTGAGGAGCGAGTTGTATTCGCTGATTTGATTGTTATCCCTATGGTTGCCTTCGATGTTATTCTTGGCATGGATTGGCTTTCGACTTACCGTGCAGTTATCGATTGTGTTGCTAAGAAGGTGACTTTTACAGATGATGGCCAGGGAGGAGAGCTCGCCAGCACAGGTACTTCGCTGGTCCTTCCTTTTATTTCTTGCTTTGAGGCTGAGAGATTGTTGTGTAGAGGTTGCGATGGGTTTCTTGCTTCTATTGTGGATGTTGATAGATTGATTAAGTTGAATGTAGATGATATTGATGTGGTGAGGGAGTTTGCTGATGTGTTTGAGGATGATGTTCCGGGTTTGCCGCCGGATAGAGATGTTGAGTTTGTGATTGATTTAGCTCCAGGTACGGTTCCTATTTCTAAGGCTCCGTACCGGATGGCCCCTACCGAGATGAAGGAGTTGAAGACTCAGTTGCAGGATCTTTTAGACAAGGGCTTTATTCGTCCGAGTTCTTCGCCTTGGGGAGCTCCGGTTCTATTTGTCAAGAAGAAGGATGGTTCTTTGCGACTGTGTATCGACTACAGGGAGCTTAACAAAGTAACTGTCAAGAACAAGTATCCGTTGCCTCGGATAGATGATTTGTTTGATCAGCTCCATGGTGCTACTATGTTCTCGAAGATTGATCTTCGGTCTGGCTACTATCAGTTGAAGGTTAGGGAGTCTGATATCCCTAAGACAGCTTTCCGGACCAGGTACGGTCACTATGAGTTTCTTGTCATGTCTTTTGGGTTGACCAATGCCCCTTCAGTCTTCATGGATCTGATGAACCGTGTGTTCAAGCCTTATCTGGATAGCTTCGTTATTGTTTTCATAGACGATATCTTGATCTATTCCAAATCCAGAGAGCTTCATGCAGAGCATCTCAGAGTGGTGCTTCAGTTGTTGCGAGAGAAGAGGTTGTTTGCCAAGCTGAAGAAGTGTGAGTTTTGGTTGGATCAGATTTCTTTTCTAGGCCATGTGGTTTCGAGAGATGGCATTGCTGTTGATCCGTTGAAGATAGAGGCGATTCGGAGTTGGCCTATTCCTACCACTGTTTCTGAGGTACGCAGTTTCCTCGGTTTGGCGGGTTACTATCGTCGTTTCATTTCAGGTTTCTCCAAGATTGCCCTGCCATTGTCCAATCTGACGAGGAAGACTGTGAAGTTCGAGTGGTCTATCGATTGCCAGAGTGCATTTCAGGAGTTGAAGGACAGATTGACAACAGCTCCTGTTCTTTCTTTGCCCAGTGGTTCAGAGGATTTTGTGGTCTATACCGATGCGTCGAAGAGAGGCCTTGGTGCAGTGTTGATGCAGCGAGGTAAGGTCATTGCCTATGCGTCTCGCCAGTTGAAGGATTATGAGAAGAATTATCCGACGCACGATTTGGAGCTTGCAGCTGTGGTTTTCGCCCTTAAGATTTGGAGACATTATCTGTATGGCGAAAAGTGTGAGATTTTCACAGACCACAAGAGTTTGAAGTATCTGTTCTCGCAGAAAGAGCTCAATATGCGACAGAGGAGGTGGTTAGAGCTTGTCAAGGATTACGATGTGACGATCAGTTATCACCCAGGGAAGGCGAATGTTGTGGCTGATGCTTTGAGCCGCAAGTCGAGTGCTTCATTGAGTTCTTTGATTCAGAGACCATTGTTGATGGATTTGCAGAGAGAGGAGATTGATCTGGTGATTCCAGGGACCATTGTTCGCTTTTCAGCGTTGGTCATTCGATCTACATTGACGGACAGGATCCGTAGAGAGCAGTCGACTGATGTTCAGTTGGCAGAGTTGAGAGCTAGAGCCGAGGCTAGAGGGAATTCAGAGTTTAGTCTGAATGGTGATGATTTGGTAACTTTCAGAGGCCGCATTTGTGTTCCTTCTGGCGACGATATTCGTAGAGATGTCTTGACAGAGGCTCATACCGCACCTTATTCGATTCATCCAGGCAGTACGAAGATGTATCAGGATCTTCGTCGACTCTACTGGTGGCCAGGTATGAAGAGAGATATTGCTTTGTTCATTTCTCAGTGCCTTACTTGTCAGCAGGTAAAGATTGAGCACCAGAGACCTGCTGGGACATTGCTTTCTTTGCCGATTCCTCAGTGGAAGTGGGAGCATATCACTATGGATTTCGTGACTGGTTTACCCAGGACGCAGAAGGGTTTCAATTCCATTTGGGTTATTGTTGATAGATTGACCAAGTCAGCGCACTTTCTCCCAGTCAAGACGACGTATTCGATGTCTCAGTATGCCGAGGATTACATTGCAGAGATTGTTAGACTTCATGGGGTTCCGGTGTCGATTGTGTCTGATCGTGACCCCAGGTTTACCTCAGAGTTCTGGAAGAGTTTGCACAGAGCTATGGGTTCTCGATTAGCTTTCAGTACAGCTTATCATCCTCAGAGCGACGGTCAGTCAGAGAGAGTCATTTAGATTCTGGAGGATATGCTCAGAGCTTGTACTATTGACTATTCTGGTAGCTGGGATTCCAAGTTGCCTCTTGTGGAGTTCACGTACAACAATAGCTACCAGGCGACGATTGGCATGGCACCGTATGAGGCACTTTATGGCAGTAAGTGCAGATCCCCTTTGTTTTGGGATGAGGTTGGTGAGAGGAAGATGTTGGGTCCCGAGTTGGTCCAGCAGACTGCCGATGTTGTTGCAGTTATCAGAGAGAGGATGAAGACTGCTCAGTCCAGACAGAAGAGCTATGCAGACGTTCGTCGTAGACCTTTGCAGTTCGAGGTTGGCGATCATGTTTTTCTGAAAATAGCACCTCTCAAGGGTGTGATGCGATTTGGCAAGAAGGGCAAGTTGAGCCCTAGATTCATTGGTCCATTCGAGATATTGGACAGAGTGGGTGACCGAGCCTACAGATTAGCCCTACCGCCCGATCTTGACAGAGTCCATAATGTGTTTCACGTATCGATGCTCAGGAAGTATATTGCAGATCCTTCCCATGTTCTTCGCCATGAGCCATTGGACATGACGCCGAGTCTGACTTACCATGAGATTCCGATTCAGATTCTGGATCGCACAGTTAGAGTTCTGAGGAACAAAGAGATCGGCATCGTTAAAGTCCTTTGGAGGAACCATTTGATTGAGGAGGCTACGTGGGAACCAGAGACTGAGATGAGAGAGAGGTATCCTGAGTTGTTCGTGCCGTGACGTCAATTTCGAGGACGAAATTCCTCTAAGGAGGGGAGATTGTAATAGCCGAGCCCGGTGTACGGTACGGTTTAAGCTTTATTGTGTTAATTGGGTTATGTGATTAGATGATTATAGTTGTGTTTTGGGCTATAGTATTATTGGTTATTATTTATTTGAGGTGTTAGTTGGTGTTGATTGTTCGTTTCAGCGTTTCGAATCGATTTTTAGTTGTTTTGTTACTGTTCATTGCCGTGAGTAGAGTGCACCCGCGCTCTTAGATGAGTGCCCCCGCGGTGTACTATTCATGATTTTGGATTTGGAGGGCCGTGGCATCACCGCACCCGCGACAGTGCAAGGACCGCACCCGCGGTGAGACCGCACCCGCGGTAATTGTAGCACCGCACCCGCGGTGTTCGTGCATGGGATTTATTTTGGTTGCCGTGAGCTTAGCGCACCCGCGGTGCTTGTGTGACCGCACCCGCGGTGTAAGTATGGGCGAGATATTTAGTACCTTTTTGATTGAGTTGACTTCATTCCATACCTTATCTTATCTTCTTTTCGAGATTTTCTCTCCTTTTGGCAAGGGTTTTCTCCATTTCTTTTGTTTCCTATCTTTGTTTCTTGGAGTTATTTGGATTTCCGACTTGAGATCATCGTTCTCCGTGGTATAAGGAAGCTTAGGTAAGTTTTTGGTGCGATTCTAATGAGGTTTCGAGTTAAGGGTTATTGTGGATTTGATGTTTTGATGGTTCTATGGATTATTTAGCATGGACTCTTGGATTTAGTCTTGATATTGGTGTTATTTATGGATTATTGTTGTAGGTGGTGTACCAAGAGTATAGTTGGAGGTGTTCTATTGGTTTGTAAGTGGAATTTCATCCCTTGTGCTCACATGATATTATATGTATTGTGTTTTTAAAGGTTTCAAAGTGTTATTCCCTTCCATTGATCCATTGTTATGTATTGATTTCATTGATTATCTATTGGAGGCATTGATGTCTCACTATTGTTAAAAAGGGAATACAAGTGATATTATGAGATTGCGAAACGACGGCTTTAAATGATATTCAGAGTTCAAATGTTTTATTGGATTGATTAATCATAGTCAGAGCATTGCATGCAATTAGATGATCATCGACCATAGGCTTTTATCCCCTCACAGTTATCGATTTATATCGATGGGATATTGGCAACCACAGTCACAGATACTATTGATATCAATCCAACCATAGAAAAGAGAAATACCATCGTTTTGCTATCTATTGCCATTGCTATTGCTACAGTTATTGCTACGTTATTCATGTTTCAGAGTCGATGGTATTTATGATTTAAAAGCCATGTTTTACAGAGTATACTATGTATCATTGCTATGTAAGAGTTCCACTTGCTGAGATTTATTCTCATTTCAGTTATTTTCATGTGATGCAGATAAGAGCGACGGACCGGGACGTTGACTGTGGATGAGGGTCATATGCATACGAAGATTGGAAGGATGATTATTTTGTACCATTTTGTAACATGATCACACTAATGATATTTTGTATTTTGTTATGTCATTGGAATGATCATGTTGTTATTTTGTAAACAATTTTATAAAATGTATTTTGAAACTCCTTCCGTTTGAAAGAAAATTTTTAAATTCCGCTGTATTTTAATTGTATCGGGTCAAGGCGTCACACCATATCTGATCTGAAATGACAATAACCAATACACTGTATCAATGTGTAATCCAATTCACAATCTGTCTGGTCAATATCTGAATAATCTACAATCTGATTCATATCAACAGTATCACAAGATAACAGAAACCAATACTGAATCTGATCAATCTGTACCCACTGATGTTTAGACGGTATAACAATACAGTCTTGTAACCCCGTCAGTCTTAACATCCCAATTATAATATCAGAATTCCTAATAAATCTCAGTACAATCTATAACCTCAATATCTGTACACTTTAAAATGAATAACAGCATAATTCTGATAGCAATCTCAATCAAATCAACTCTAAAATTCATAACAATTCCATAAACAATCTGTTTCTAAATCTGACTTCGATTCTACAATATCTACGGTAGCAGAAATCCCATATCTGAATCGTATTCAATTTTAACAACATCATAAATTCAAATCTTGTCTAAACGTAATAAAACTTACGTCCAGTTGTAGCCTGTGTTGATAGGAACACGGTACCGAAGTCGGATTTCAATTTGGATAGACGGTTCGCTCGCAAATCAATTTCTAAAATCAAGAACAAAGCCTTTCTCCCATTTCTCGATTTTTCCTCTGAAATCTGAAGGAAAACGAGCTCTATATATATATATATACTTACACTCACATGCAGCAAAGCACATGGCTCGTCCCTCGCGCAACACGTCTCGCGCATATGCGCGAAAATCATCGGCGCATATGCGCGAGACACAAATCTGTGGCGCGTGTCTCAGCAGCATCTTCCGCGCAGATGCGCGCCATCTTTCGCGCATGTGCCCCACAGCCTCTGGACGCTCCGCGCATGTGCGCGCACCCCCATCGCGCATGTGTGCGAGACTTTCTGCTCGGCACTCGTTGGCTAGCGCATATGCGCGACACACCTCCGCGCAAATGCGCCCAACCTACTGGACCTCCCGCGCATATGCGCCAGCATCTTCGCGCATATGCGCCACTGGTTCTGGCCTTGCTGCGCATGTGCGCGCATTATCTTGCGCATGTGCGCGCAAGCTTCGGCCAACTCCGCGCATGTGCGCCAATCCATACAGCGCATGTGCGCGAGGCTCTTTCTTGGCACACACATTTACACCTTTCTCATGTGTTCTAGTCCGATCCGTCCCGTCTATAATTATCGCGATTAATTCAATAAATCATTCCGGATTAATCTCTGATTACTGTAATCATATCCCAATCATTTCAGATTTCGGTAATTAAATTCTCGGGCATTACAATCTCACCAGGTAAATCCTCGAGAAAAACATCAAGAAATTCTTGAACAATTGGAATATCTTCCGTCTTTGGGACCTCTTCTACTTTGATCTCATCGATCATTGCTAGATAAATTTCTTCTCCTCCTTATATGGCCTTCCAGACATGAGGCCGATAAAAGAGATTTTCTTTCTTTGGATTTTCCGTGATATATGACTTCCTCTTTAGTCGGAGTCTGAAGTCTAATATCTTTCTTTTGAAAGTCCCCTATGGCATGGTTTTTAGCTAATCAGTCCATTCCAAGAATGATGTCAAACTCAACCATATTGAGTTGAATCAATTCCACTTCAAAATTTGTTTGCTGATACAAATTTTACAATTTCGATACACTTTGTGGGTCTCAATTATTTTGCTCGCCGGTGTTTCCACTCGTAATGGTTCACTAAGACTATCATGCTAAAGTTTAAGCTTCTTAGCAAATCTTCTAGACACAAATGAGTGCGCAGCACCACAATCAAACAAAGTATATGAAGGTATTTCATTGAGTAAGATAGTACCTGCCACCACTTCATTGGTGTTATCAGCTTCTTCCTGAGTTATTGCATACACCCGGGCATTAGTCTTGTTTTCATTTGGTTTGTTGGGTCACGTCCCTTTGTCTTTGTCGTCTTGACATTCCTTGATTCGGTGACTGTAATGCCCGAGATTTTATTTGATAATTTACGATTATTGATTTATAATTTAGTGTAATTATGGACGGAAAGGATCGGACCGGGAAAGATGAGAAATACATGACATGTGTGCGAGGAACAGTACCCCTCGCACATATGCGCGACACTGATGCGCGCATATGCGCAAAGTGGGCAGAGGAATATGCGCGAGCTGTGCGATGTTTCAAAGTCATTTCCAGAGAATATGCGCGACAAGGTGGCGCGCATATACGCGAGCTGTCGAGAAACTAAGGGCGGAGACCAGTAGGTCTTGCGCATATGCGCCGACTGAGGTCGCGCATATGCGCGAGACGTGCTGCACTTAGGGGAAGCCACCTATCTTTGGCATGCAATTTGATATATAAAAATTGTTAAGAGTCCTTCATTTCCTCAGAAAGGAACCGAGAGTCTCCAAGGGAATTATCAAACTTTTGGTACGAGAATTTGAGTTGAAGAAAATTCGCCCATTCGATTTTGAATCTAAGTACAGCAATATGTTTCTATCGACGCAGGCTATAATTGGACGTAAGTTTTCTTAAGTTTTGTGATGTTTTGAAATTGTGATATTTCCAGAATCGGATATGATTCATATATGATGTTCTTGGCATGTTAGACATCGTAGAATCGAAGTCAGATCGAAAAACAGATTGATTATGAAATTGTGATGATTTTTCAAATTATATTGATTGATATTGGAAAGATTTGGATTATTAATTGATTACAGATTGTATTGATATTTGTTATGGACTGTAATTAATATCTGGTGATATTGTATTGATGAGGATATCGGGATTGTTACGTTACGCCGTTGATTTTGAGTTAGATTCAGATTGATCAGATCTGATATTGAGTTGAGCAGTATATTGATATTGTACTTCTCGATATTATCATTTCCAGATTGAGTATTGACAGACTTCGAATACCAGACTTGAACGTTGTCAGAACTGCAACTAAATAAAGTTATATGTCAATGTCGAACCGGGAGAATGACACGAGTGTGATATACTTGAGTTTCCTAAACCACATACTTATTGTTATTGTGTGCATTGATTTAGATTGATTTGCTTGTTCTATTGATTTATAGAAGGCATGTATTAGATGATTGATCTTGTGACAGACGGGCCTGATGGTAATGGAATCGTCACTGACCCATTGCACATTGTCACTGAATAGTGATTGGCGGAGATGCCAAAGTTTGTGACGGATAGGTCAAGACACTGGATATTTGGTTTATATCGATGTTTGGTTAGAGTTGGATTTACTTTTTTATTGAAATTTGATATAGGTGTGACACCCTGACCCGTAACGATAAAATAATACAGCTGAATTTAAAATTTTCTTACACTGGAAGGAGTTTCAAAATACATTTCATAAAAATGTTTACAAAATAAAAACATGATCATTCAAATGATTTAACAAAAATACAAAACAATTATTCCTATGATCATGTCCCAAAAATACTAGCAAAAACGTCATCCTTCCAATCTTCGTATGCATATGACTTCTGACCACAGTCAACGTCCTGGTCCGTCGCTCTTATCTGCATCACATGAAATAACTGAAATGAGTATAAAAACTCAGCAAGTGGAACTCTACATAGCAATGATACATAGTATACTCTGTAAAACATGACTTGAAATCATAAATACCATCAACTCTGAAACATGAATACTATAGCAATAATCTCTAGCAATAACATAGCAATAGGATGGTATTCTCTTTTCTCTGGTTGGATTGATATCAATAGTATCTCTGACTGTGGTGCTCGTATCCCAAATCGATTATAAACCGATAACTCTGAGGGATATAAGCCTATGGGCGTTGATCAACTAATTGCATGCAATGCTCTGGCTATGTATTTATCAATCCAATAGAAACATTTAAACTCTCTCTTGGCTTTAACAATCACTTTGAAACTCTTTCTTTTCTCTTTTATTCCCTTTGAACAATAATGAGACATAAAAGCCTCCAATATGCATAGCAATGGAATTAATACATAACAATGAATCAATTGAAGGGAATAACACATTAAAACTTTTGAAACACAATACATATAACATCATGTGAGCACAAGGGATGAAATTCCACTTACAAACCAATAGAACACTTCCAAACTATACTCTTGGTACACCACCTACAACAATAATCCATAAATAACACCAATATCAACTCTATATCGAAAAATACAAGTCAAATAATCCATTAAACCAACAACAACATCAACCTATAGCATCTCATTTCCAACACCATGATATAACTCAACCAAAAACTTACCTTAGCTTCCTCTCACTACGAAGAAGCTCGATCTCAACTCGGAAATCCAAACAAATCCAAGAATCAAAGGTAGGAAGCAATTGAAATGGAAGAAAACCCTTGTTCTAGAGAGGAAATCTCGAAAATGGAGGAAATGAAAGGATAAGGTATGGCCAACAACTCCAAAAAGTAACTTAAAAACTCGCCCATACCTAGACCGCAGGTGCGCTGATACTAATACCGCGGGTGCGCCTAGCTCACGGCACAACAAAATAAAATCCATGCACGATGACCGCGGGTGCGGTGCTGCAATTATTGCGGGTGCGGTCACCACCGCGGGAGCGGTCTCAACACTACCGCGGGTGCGGTGTCCTCTCGGCAAAAACCACAAAATCCAACATAAATGACCGCGGGTGCGGTCCTTGCAAGAGTGCGGGTGCGGTATCCTTTCGGCCAAGAAACAAACCAAAGCAACTAAAATCAATCCGCAACGCTGAAACGACGCAACCAACAACATCTAATACAACAACCAAGCCACAAACAATAATACCAACTAAACTATGGCCCATAACACAACTCAAATCATCTAAATCATAAAACCCAATAAACACATAAAGCTTAAACCGTACCGTACACCGAGCTCGGCTATTACAATCTCCCCTCCTTAGAGGAATTTCGTCCGCGAAATTGACGTTACTGAACGAACAACTCAGGATGCTTCTCTCTCATCTCATCCTCTGGTTCCCACGTAGCCTCCTCGATCAAATGGTTCCTCCAAAGGACTTTAACGATGCGATCTCTTTATTCCTCAAAACTCTAACTGTGCGATCCAAAATCTGGACCGGAATCTCTTGGTACGTCAAATTCGGCGTCAAGTCCAATGTCTCGTGGTGAAGAACATGGGAAGGATTCGCAATATACTTCCTGAGCATCGATACATGAAACACATTGTGAACTCTGTCAAGATCTGGCGGTAGGGCTAATCTGTAGGCTCTGTCACCAACTCTGTCCAAGATCTCAAAAGGGCCAATGAATCTAGGACTCAACTTGCCCTTCTTACCAAATCGCATCACACCCTTGAGAGGTGCTATTTTCAAGAACACGTGATCACCAACCTCGAACTGCAACGGCCTACGCCGAACATCTGCATAGCTCTTCTGTCTCGACTGAGCAGTCTTCATTCTCTCACGGATAACAGCAACAACATCGGCAGTCTGCTGGACCAACTCGGGACCCAACATCTTCCTCTCTCCAACCTCATCCCAATACAAAGGAGATCTGCACTTCCTGCCATAAAGAGCCTCATACGGTGCCATCCCAATCATCGCTTGGTAGCTATTGTTGTACGTGAACTCCACAAGAGGCAATTTAGAATCCCAGCTACCTGGATAATCGATAGTACAAGCTCTGAGCATATCCTCAAGAATCTGAATGACTCTCTCTGACTGACCATCGCTCTGAGGGTGATAAGCTGTACTGAACGCTAACCGCGAACCCATAGCTCTGTGCAAACTCTTCCAAAACTCTGAAGTAAACCTGGGGTCACGATCAGACACAATCGACACAGGGACACCGTGAAGTCTAACAATCTCTGCTACATACTCCTCAGCATACTGATTCAGGGAGTACGTCGTCTTGACTTGAAGAAAGTGCGCTGACTTGGTCAATCGATCAACGATAACCCAAATGGAGTTAAAACCCTTCTGCGTCCTGGGAAGACCAGTCACGAAATCCATCGTAATATTCTCCCACTTCCACTGAGGAATCGGCAATGACAACAATGTCCCAGCAGGTCTCTGGTGCTCAATCTTCACCTGCTGACAGTAAGGCACTGAGAAATGAACATAGCAATATCTTTCTTCATACCTGGCCACCAGTAGAGTCGACGAAGATCCTGATACATCTTCGTGCTGCCTGGATGAATCGAATATGGCGCGGTATGAGCCTCTGCCAAGATATCCCCCCGAATATCATCGCCAACAGGAACACAAATACGGCCTCTGAAAGTCACCAAACCATCACCATTCGAACCAAACTCTGAGTTCCCTCTCTCCTCTGCTCTAGCTCTCAACTCAGTCAACTAAACATCAGTCGACTGCTCTCTACGGATCCTGTCCGTCAATGTAGCCCGAATAACCAACGCTGAAAGGCGAGCAATGGTTCCCGGAACTACCAAAGAAATATCCTCTCGATGCAAGTCCATCAACAACGGCCTCTGAATCAAAGAACTCAAAGAAGAATTCGACTTCCGGCTCAAAGCATCAGCCACAACATTCGCCTTCCCTGGGTGGTAGCTAAACATCACATCATAATCTTTGACAAGCTCTAACCACCTCCTCTGTCGCATATTGAGCTCTTTCTGGGAAAACAGATACTTCAAACTCTTGTGGTCTGTGAAGATCTCACACTTTTCGCCATACAAGTAATGTCTCCAAATTTTCAAGGCGAAAACCACAGCTGCTAGCTCCAAATCATGTGTCGGATAATTCCTCTCGTAATCCTTCAACTGGCGAGAAGCATAGGCAATGACCTTACCTCGCTGCATCAGCACTGCACCAAGGCCTTTCTTCGACGCATCGGTAAAGACAACAAAGTCCTCAGAACCACTGGGCAATGAAAGAACAGGAGCTGTCGTCAATCTATCCTTCAACTCTTGAAATGCACTCTGGCAATCAATGGACCATTCGAACTTCACAGTCTTCCTCGTCAAATTGGACAATGGCAGGGCAATCTTGGAGAAATCTGAAATGAAACGACGATAATAACCCGCCAAACCAAGGAAACTGCGTACCTCTGAGACAGTAGTAGGAATAGGCCAATTGTGAATCGCCTCTATCTTCAACGGATCAACAGCAATGCCATCCTTCGAAACAACATGGCCTAGGAAAGAAATCTGATCCAGCCAAAACTCGCACTTCTTCAGCTTGGCAAACAACCTCTTCTCTCTCAACAACTGAAGAACCACTCTGAGATGCTCTGCATGAAGCTCTCTGGTCTTGGAATAGATCAAGATATCATCGATAAAGACAATGACAAAGCTATCCAGATAAGGCTTGAACACACGGTTCATCAGATCCATAAAGACTGAAGGAGCATTGGTCAAGCCAAAAGACATAACCATAAACTCAAAATGACCGTACCTGGTCCGGAACGCTGTCTTAGGGATATCAGACTCCCTAACCTTCAACTGATAGTAGCCAGACCGAAGATCAATCTTCGAGAATACAGTAGCACCATGGAGCTGATCAAACAAATCATCTATCCGTGGCAACGGATACTTGTTCTTGACAGTCACTTTGTTAAGCTCCCTGTAGTCGATACACAATCGCAAAGAACCATCCTTCTTCTTAACAAATAGAACCGGAGCTCCCCAAGGCGAAGAACTCGGACGAATAAAACCCTTGTCTAAAAGATCCTGCAACTGCGCCTTCAACTCCTTCATCTCAGTAGGGGCCATCCTGTACGGAGCCTTAGAAATAGGAACCGTACCTGGAGCTAAATCGATCGAAAACTCAACATCTCTATCCGGCGGCAAACCCGGAACATCATCCTCAAACACATCAGCAAACTCCCTCACAACATCGATATCATCTAAATTCAACTTAATCAGTTTATCCACATCCACAATAGAAGCCAGAAACACACCACAACCTCTACACAGCAACTTCTCAGCCTCAAGACAAGAAATAAAAGGAAGGACCAGCGAAGTACCTGTGCTGGCGAGAACTCCTCCCTGGCCATCATCTGCAAAAGTCACCTTCTTAGCAACACAATCGATAACTGCACGGTAAGTCGAAAGCCAATCCATGCCAAGAATAACATCAAAGGCAACCATAGGGATAACAATCAAATCAGCGAAGACAACTCGCTCCTCAATACGAACAGGGCACGCAAACACAATCGATGTCGGGCACAACACTTCCCCCGAAGGCAAAACAACACTAAGCTGGAGGGGAAGAACAGAAGGAACTATACTCAAAGATCTCAAAAACAATTCAGACATAAAAGAATGAGTAGCACCAGTATCTATCAAAGTCGTAGCTACTCTGCCTGAAATCAAAATAGTACTAGAGATCAATGAAGAATCATGATTAATACCTTCCTTCGTCATCGTAAAGATACGACCCTGCATCTTCCGTTGGCTATCTCCTCGTGGACAATCTCTGGCAACGTGACCTGCCGTGCCACAACGATAGCAAGAATGAGTGCCAAATCTGCACTCTCCTCGATGATGCTTGCCACACTTAGGACACAGTGGCTTCTCGGGATCAACTGGAACTGGCGGTGGTCTAGGACTCGACTCCATCTTGCCCTTGCCCTTGAAACGATCTCTGCCCCTCTGATTCGAGCCCTGGCCTCTCTGAACAACAGCTTGGTGCCTCTCCTGCCTCTCTCTAGTGATGTCCTTCTCATCCTGCTCGGCCAACAATGCCTTGGACACAATCTCCTTGAAAGTCACGACCTTGGACATGTTGATATCCCGACGAATCTCCGCTCTAAGGCAACCCTCCTCGAACTTCAGAATATACTCATCCACGTTCATGCTCCCCTGACGAAGCTCCAAGAACTCCGTAACCTTCCTCGCTCTAAGTGCGTCTGGAAAATACTTGTCGTAGAACAAATCTGTAAACTCTGACCACTTCAGTGTCGAGACGTCAACTCCAACCTTGGTCGCATTCCACCATATGCGAGCAGCTTTAACCAACATGAAAACCGCACAACTGATCCTGCCTTTGTCATCGTACTGGAGATGATCGAATATAGCTTCAAGCGCCTTGACCCACTCGACAGCCGCTAACGGATCAGTGCTATCCTGCGAATTCCGGTGGATCCATCCTTTTGAAAGCAGAAAAGACGGCATCACTGCCAACTCTCTGAGCTACTGGAACTCTACCTTGGCCTCTACCCTGTCCTGTTCCTTGCAATCGAAGCAGCTGCTGAATCTGCTTCACTATGAACTTTAGCCTGCTCCTTAAGCAACTTGCCGAACTCATCGACAACTCTAGAGGAAGAACTATCCTCACCCTCTACTGCTTTCCTCTTAGGTGGCATACTCTACAATTGCTCACAAGACACCAATCAATAGATAACAATGAATAAATAGATGCAAAGAAAACATACCCGGACAGTTGAAAGTAGACGAAGTCATATGCATTGGTCCGAAGAACCGGTGCTCTGATACCACTAAATGTGACACCCTGACCCGTAACGATAAAATAATACAGCAGAATTTAAAATTTTCTTACACTGGAAGGAGTTTCAAAATACATTTCATAAAAATGTTTACAAAATAAAAACATGATCATTCAAATGATTTAACAAAAATACAAAACAATCATTCCTATGATCATGTCCCAAAAATACTAGCAAAAACGTCATCCTTCCAATCTTCGTATGCATATGACTTCTGACCACAGTCAACGTCCTGGTCCGTCGCTATTATCTGCATCACATGAAATAACTGAAATGAGTATAAAAACTCAACAAGTGGAACTCTACATAGCAATGATACATAGTATACTCTGTAAAACATGACTTGAAATCATAAATACCATCAACTCTGAAACATGAATACTATAGCAATAACTGTAGCAATAACATAGCAATAGGATCGTATTCTCTTTTCTCTGGTTGGATTGATATCAATAGTATCTCTGACTGTGGTGCTCGTATCCCAAATCGATTATAAACCTGTGGGGACCCGGACGCTAATCATCTTCTTAATCACCGTTGGGCAAGAATATAGTATGTGATTTATTGGGCAACTCAAATGGTGATCTCAATTGAGTTGTTTCTTCCCGAATATCACATGAATTATACCTTTGTCATCCCCGTCCGAGGAAGACGAAGTCTTGAAGTCCAGTCTGTCCATATCCGATCTGAAATGACAATATAAATACACTGTATCAATGTGTAACTCAATTCACAATCTGTTCTGATCAATACTCAATTCAGTATACAATCTGATCAATGTCTGAACAAGATACAATCTGAGTCATATCAATAATATCACAATCTAATCGAAATCATATCTGAATCTGATCAATCTAAATCAACTGATGTTTCGACGGTATAACCATACAATCTGAATACCCCGTCAATCTGAACATCACATATATACTACCAGAACTCATAATCTGAATATCGGTATATTCAAAATCAGTAATACACAATTCTGATATCAAAATCTCAATCAATATCTTTCACAATTCATAACAATCACAGAAATAGTCTATTCTGAAATCTGACTTCGATTATACAATATCTACGGTAGTATAAACGCCATATCTGAATCACATACAGTTCTGACAATATGATATTTCTAAAACATCTCAAAACGTAATAAAACTTACGTCCTTGCGTAGCTCCAATCGAGAGGAATACGATGCTGCGTTCAGATTTGAATTCTGATACACGGATTCTTCGTAACTTAAAAATTCTAAGCTCAAGAATATCAAGTTCCTCCCCAATCTCTCGATTTTTTTCTGACGAATGAAGGGGATTTCGTTTGACACCTATATATACTACATGCATAATTGAAAACGTGGCATAGTTCTTGCACGGCACGTCGCACCGCGGGTGCGGTCCTTGCTGCACCGCTGGTGCGCTCCGTGCTCTGATCCCTATCCATTTTGCAAAAGCTGAGACCGCGGGTGCGGTGTTATCATTACCGCGGGTGCGGTGTGGCTACGGAAATTGCACTTCATTTTCTTCACATGCACCGCGGGTGCGATCGTGCTGGCACCGCGGGTGCGGTCTTGCAAACTTCTAAATTTCTAAGTTTTGATCTTTGCAACACCTTATAATCTTGTCTTTTCTTCCCTCAATACATGTCATGCATTCTTATATCTTCCGAGTCTCACGTTAACAAAGATTAATAATCTTGGTTTATCAATTCGATAATTCTCGGGCATTACATTTCTCCCCCTCTTAGATCTGAGTTCGTCCTCGAACTCGCAACCAATCAATCCCAATCTAATAGAGTAAATGTATAACAGAGTTTAACATCCAAACCCGTTTTACTAATATCATTCTGTGGTGTCTTTCTTTGATCAAACTCTGATTCTGGTCTGGAATCAGAAGTCGAGAATTATAATATCATAATCCTTCTTCAACTCGTTCTAGCCGAATCAATCCCGCATTACCAGCTATACAACATCTGTATATGCTAATCTGCAATCTATAACAAAACAATACCATCTGTAGTTGTTATCCTATCTGTTTATCCCAATCTAGAACATAATCAAGCTTCATTTTCCAATACCAATTGTCATCATCCGACATTGGTTTCTTAAATCTATCCATTCTGAACTATCTTGATAGCTACTGTCATAATAATCTATATCAACTAGTACTAACATCCAGTACTAAAGCTCTACCAATATTTGTCAATATCTGGTAATATACTCTGACTATCTGTCAATCTGTAATAAATCTGCACAAAAGAGCTTAGGATATAATCTATCACAAATATAATTCCATCAAAATCACCATCTGATATCATCTAATTCTTGCATTCACGTCAATCTGACTATTTCTTTGACATTGATCTATGTCATCTGGTTCTGTTTGTACGTAATCTGGTACAAACTGATAGATATAGATTGAATAATCTGTCAATCATAATCATATCATATCATAATCTAAAGAAAAGGCGGTAATTTCATTACGAAAGCCATAGAAATGTACTTCCATTTCTATTCAGAACTATACGAATTCTGTAATAAGTTTCTGATTTCTATCTTTTTGTCTTCTTCTGTTAGCAATTCAGACTTGTCAGTACAATTTCTGCCAACATTTCTGTACACATTCTGTTATAACTGATCTAATCTGTTTATATCACTACTGTCTGTTCGAATATCATACATTCTCAACTATCTGAATGAAAACTGAATCCATAACTGTTCAGTTCTGACGTTATTTGTGAATTCAGATTTGAACTATCATGTATAAACAATCAGTTAATAACATAAAATAAAGAAGAAATACCTACCTGGTATTCGGCTCTGACTATCAATATCAAAATCTGTAAACAATTCTGAAACATCTGATGTCATAAAATAATCAATTTGATACAACACAAAATCACATATCTGTTAATATGACTGATGTTCTGTTCTGATTATTACAAACAAGTTCTGAACATTCTGATCACATGTCTGACTGTTTACACTAATCTGTATCAAACACTGATTCACACTACCAGTAATATCACATCAGGTTCAGAATAGAAAGACCCTATACAGATCTAGTGAGTTTAAGAAAACTCATAAAATAACAAAATCAGGCAACTGTAAATTCTGGCTATCTGACCAATCCTCATACTGCCCAGATCAACTGCTATATCTTATCTGCAATAACATATGCTCCCAACAATATAAGATATCGCACAAATAAGGATGTAGAACAATAACAATACTCAGCAGATATATATAACAATAAGAGAATAAATAATCAGACTAAGATAATCTGCAGATAATAAATTTCTGACGTTTCTAGAATTCCTGATCTTTCTGTCTTAACTGTCTAAATCAACCGATCTTCAGATACTGCATATTCTGAATAAACACTGTATCCATAACTGCATACCGGATTCATACCTGACCCATTTCTGTATACAATGATCATAGTTCTCTGAATATTTAACCCACTCTTCAAATATTCAATATAATCAATCAAATGCTGCAATATATCAATAAATCATAGATATACCCAGGATAATTTTCAAAATACCTCTGAACATAAAATCTATCAATTTAAAAACAGAACTGAACTATCTTCCAGAGAAATACTGAATCAACTGGATTTCTCAGCTAATGTTCTTTTATCTTTCTGATATCAAACACATCTGAAATCTTATCTAGGCAAACACCAGTCAACTATTGTATTACTAGCAACTCTGTCACTGCTAGACTCGATTTCAATGAATCTATTGAATACATAAAGATACCATCTGTTCCTTTTTGTAATAATCGAGTCATAAACAGTACAATAATTTAAGGAATTCTGGATCTAGAATCCTTACCGGAAAATCTCCGTTTATCAGCCAGATCTGGTCTGAATCTTACCGTTTCTGGCACACATTCTACGATATTTCTGTACTTGTTTAGCATATACATGTCAATACTGCAATCAGAATCATATAACACAAGTACATCACAATCTAGTTCAATCTCATTCTTATCTAACCGTGGTATATCCTATGTCACGGACATTTCTGATATCAACATATTCCTCAACAACCAAGGAATCAATACTACAGTAACCACAGATCCAACAGGTATAGCATATCTCCATGCTACTCAATCACAGATACTCATAAATAATGCATTAGTACATATCAATACCTATGCATATAATCATAAAAGGAATAGTACCTGTTGCGAATTCTGGGTCTGTTCTTTAGTCATTACCACCAATGACTCTGTGCTTTAAGATCTTCGAAAACCTTTCTGGGGACAGACTCTAGCAAAGTGTCCCGGCTGTCTACAAATATGGCAATTACCAGTCACTCCCTGGCATTGCTCTGTGGGATGTCTCCCCCCACAAGTCCTGCAATACACCCCAGCATAGCTCGGGCTGGAACCACTGGAACTAGAGAAACCACCTCCTAATTTCTTGAACGGTTTCCTTTGAGCTTTCAGCAAATCTAGCTTTCCACTCGTACTACCACGTTCAATTCGAAGAGAGGATTGCTGCGTCTGGGGTTGCTTCACACACAACCTCCCTAGCTGTCTAATCAGACTCGCTTCCGCTCTCTTTGCTCTACTCAAGATATCAGCAAAATGGTAAGGTCGCTGCAAATTCATCAATGCAACTACCTCCGAATTCAATCCTTTGATGAACTGATTCACTACAGCTTCATCATTCCCAACTAAATGAGGAGCAAAATGCAATAAAGTAGAGAACTTTGCAGCATATTCATCAACATTCAGTTTTCTTTGGCTCAAATTCTCAAATTCTGCTCTTTTGTCCTCCCGGTATGAAACTGGGAAAAATCTTTGATAGAATTCAGCTTTGAAGACTTCCCATGTGATCACAATACCACGTTGTGCTAATACTCCGTTAATTGTAATCCACCAACTTCTTGCAACCTCTCGTAACTGGTGGAATACCAGTTTAACTTTCTGTTCATCTGTACAACCAAGGAAATCAAACAATATTTCTAAGTCATCCAACCAGTTCTGACAGTCTTCAGATGTCTCGATACCACTCAAAATCGGCGGCTGGAATAACTGTAATTCTACCAACTTTACTTCTATCTGGGTTTCTGATGCATCTATCTGTTCAGAAGAAGTATTACCCCTTTCTGGAATTCTCCGAGGCGGTATATCTGAATATCAAACAAATGAGTGCACAATCTATACAATCTGTCTCAGCCCTCCTCTGATCATATACCTCTGATTCAGACTCGGTTCTGATCCAGGCTTAGGAAGTACATGCTGCAATGAACTCAGATAACAAGCAACATGTAATAGGGAAAGTAATAAATCATGCTAGCACACACAATGTAAATCAACATTGAAATAAATCTCATGCTAGCAATCACATGCAAGGAAAGAAAATTCAATCTACCCCGCTCATTCTCTTCTATCTCAATCTAACTCAGTCTAAAGGATCTATCAGTTCTGACTATCTTAATCTAAAGGATCTATCGCTAAAGGACTCTTCAGTTCTGGAACCTAAGGCTCTGATTATCTCATCCTAAAGGATCTATCGCTCTGATACCACCTGTTGTGGGGACCCGGACGCTAATCATCTTCTTAATCACCATTGGGATTTAATTATCTGTTCTGATAAACAGGGTCTAAAATTTTTCTTTTTAAATTATAACTGCGGAAGGTAATGGAATCTAAATACTATACATGTCTGTATATAAAAATACAAATTCAGTATTAAAATACAATAATTTACAACATTCTAATCTAAGGTTCACTACTAAAGTTCTAGTAGTAAAATCCAATCTACTGTAAGTCCGGAATCACCACGCTAAACTCGTCTTCTCGCATCATCTTCTCGACCCTGATCCAGCCCCACCTGTTGTCATGCACACATACAAAACACGACAACAGCCGGATAACTCCGGTGAGAATAAATCCCAGTATAAAACATGGTAAGCATGTATATACACAAACTAATTCATAAAACATGCGATCATGTATAACACAATATATTTCATAATCTATGAAATTAAGCATGCAGCTCAAATCAGATAAACATTCATATAAACAGTCTAAATCATAAAACATGCTAGCACAACTGAAAGCAATAACGATGGGTCCCATGATCTAGGAGCCACATCCATATAAGCATGAAGTCCTAATCAAATCATGTCTAGACTTGACTCGATCTATAACTCTAGGGATCCCGGGGTGAATAAGACGATCTATCACCTACTCTCCAATCGGGGTGACGGTACGTCTTATTCCTAGACTTCGGCCTGATCTGTATCCGCATCTACAATAGGGGCGGTGATCTTCCCCTAAGCTGTGATATCGCCGAACGTCTAGTAGTCTGCCTGATCTCCAGACTGTCCTATCTTAATGCATGAATACACAATCTGTAAACAATCATAATCATTCCAATGCAATGCAACATGATCTGTACACAAAGCATAGCAAGATTTGCATACAAGTTCTATAAACAAATCTATAAACAAGAATATAGTATGTGATTTATTGGGCAACTCAAATGGTGATCTCAATTGAGTTGTTTCTTCTCGAATATCACATGAATTATACCTTTGTCGTCCCCGTCCGAGGAAGACGAAGTCTTGAAGTCCAGTCTGTCCATATCCGATCTGAAATGACAATATAAATACACTGTATCAATGTGTAACTCAATTCACAATCTGTTCTGATCAATACTCAATTCAGTATACAATCTGATCAATGTCTGAACAAGATACAATCTGAGTCATATCAATAATAACACAATCTAATCGAAATCATATCTGAATCTGATCAATCTAAATCAACTGATGTTTCGACGGTATAACCATACAATCTGAATACCCCGTCAATCTGAACATCACATATATACTACAAGAACTCATAATCTGAATATCGGTATATTCAAAATCAGTAATACACAATTCTGATATCAAAATCTCAATCAATATCTTTCACAATTCATAACAATCACAGAAATAGTCTATTCTGAAATCTGACTTCGATTATACAATATCTACGGTAGTATAAACGCCATATCTGAATCACATACAGTTCTGACAATATGATATTTCTAAAACATCTCAAAACGTAATAAAACTTACGTCCTTGCGTAGCTCCAATCGAGAGGAATACAATGCTGCGTTCAGATTTGAATTCTGATACACGGATTCTTCGTAACTTAAATTCTAAGCTCAAGAATATCAAGTTCCTCCCCAATCTCTCGATTTCTTTCTGACGAATGAAGGGGATTTCGTTTGACACCTATATATATACTACATGCATAATTGAAAACGTGGCATAGTTCTTGCACGGCACGTCGCACCGCGGGTGCGGTCCTTGCTGCACCGCGGGTGCGCTCCGTGCTCTGATCCCTATCCATTTTGCAAAAGCTGAGACCGCGGGTGCGGTGTTATCATTACCGCGGGTGCGGTGTGGCTACGGAAATTGCACTTCATTTTCTTCACATGCACCGCGGGTGCGGTCGTGCTGGCACCGCGGGTGCGGTCTTGCAAACTTCTAAATTTCTAAGTTTCATCTTTGCAACACCTTATAATCTTGTCTTTTCTTCCCTCAATACATGTCATGCATTCTTATATCTTCCGAGTCTCACGTTAACGAAGATTAATAATCTTGGTTTATCAATTCGATAATTCTCGGGCATTACAAAACCGATAACTCTGAGGGATATAAGCCTATGGGCGTTGATCAACTAATTGCATGCAATGCTCTGGCTATGTATTTATCAATCCAATAGAAACATTTAAACTCTCTCTTGGCTTTAACAATCACTTTGAAACTCTTTCTTTTCTCTTTTATTCCCTTTGAACAATAATGAGACATAAAAGCCTCCAATATGCATAGCAATGGAATTAATACATAACAATGAATCAATTGAAGGGAATAACACATTAAAACCTTTGAAACACAATACATATAACATCATGTGAGCACAAGGGATGAAATTCCACTTACAAACCAATAGAACACTTCCAAACTATACTCTTGGTACACCACCTACAACAATAATCCATAAATAACACCAATATCAACTCTATATCGAAAAATACAAGTCAAATAATCCATTAAACCAACAACAACATCAACCTATAGCATCTCATTTCCAACACCATGATAGAACTCAACCAAAAACTTACCTTAGCTTCCTCTCACCACGAAAAAGCTCGATCTCAACTCGTTAATCCAAACAAATCCAAGAATCAAAGGTAGGAAGCAATTGAAATGGAAGAAAACCCTTGTTCTAGAGAGGAAATCTCGAAAATGGAGGAAATGAAAGGATAAGGTATGGCCAACAACTCCAAAAAGTAACTTAAAAACTCGTCCATACCTAGACCGCGGGTGCGCTGATACTAATACCGCGGGTGCGCCTAGTTCACGGCACAACAAAATAAAATCCATGCACGATGATCGCGGGTGCGGTTCTGCAATTACCGTGGGTGCGGTATCCTCTCGGCAAAAACCACAAAATCCAACATAAATGACCGCGGGTGCGGTCCTTGCAAGAGTGCGGGTGCGGTATCCTTTCGGCCAAGAAACAAACCAAAGCAACTAAAATCAATCCGCAACGCTGAAACGACGCAACCAACAACATCTAATACAACAACCAAGCCACAAACAATAATACCAACTAAACTATGGCCCATAACACAACTCAAATCATCTAAATCATATAACCCAATAAACACATAAAGCTTAAACCGTACCGTACACCGGGCTCGGCTATTACAATAGGATACCAACATCTGAAAACCGGGATCCCTAAACTTCGAATGAGTCTAGTCTGAGATATGGAGTCATGAGTTGATTTACAGATTTATATTGAATTATGCTTTCAGATTTTGATTCATATTACTTATATATGTTTCATGCTTTATATTGATTATATGATTGCATGTATCGTTGATTTATACTGGGATGTATTTCTCGCCGGAGTTATCCGGCTGTTGTCGTGTTTGTATGTGTGCATGACAACAGGTGGGACAGGATCAGAATCGAGGAGATGAAGAGAGAGATCATGATTAGAGTGGAGACTACGGACTTGGATTTTATATAGGGTTTGAACACTTGATATATAGTTGTTAAACCTTAGTTTTAAATGACTGTATATGGTACAAGACTTGTACTTTGTTTTCGATGTATATATTCGAATGAATTCCATTACGTTCCGCATTTGACACTTGTATTTTAAAAAAAAAAATTAAAACCTATTTATTATAATTTATTTAATTATTCCCACAGACAATTAAGAAATGAATTAGCGTCCGAGTCCCCACAACAGTTGTTATTAGAGCGATAGATCCTTTAGACTGAGATAGGAGCTAGTGTGCGGGGTAGAATGAGTTTTCTTTCCTTGCTTTTGATTGCTAGCATGTTCTACTGCTTTATAATGCATGTTTATCTGTTTATCCGAATTGATTTGGAAACTTGTGTTATTCATAATGAATCAGAACCGACTCTTGATCAGCAGTAAAATGATCGGAGGAGGACTGAAACAGATTTGTTGTATTTAATTGCTAACCCTTTTGATAATCAGATATACCTCCTCGAAGAGTAACAGAACAAGGGTAGCACTTCGAATCCTCCAATGGATGTGACAGCAACACCGATGGAAACGTTGCTGAAGAGATTTCAGTCGTTCCTTCCATCGACTCTGAAAGGTACTGAGACTTCAGTTGATTGTGAGAGTTGGCTAGATGACATTGAGATGCTGTTTGAATCCTTGGATTACACCGAAGAGCCGAGAGTGAAACTGATCGGGCACCAGTTGCATGATGTTGCAAAGAATTGGTGGATTACGACGAAGAAAGCATTGGAGTATCGAGGTAAGACTATCACCTGGAATGTCTTTAGAACTGAATTTTATCAGAGATTCTTTCCAGTGTCGTATAGAAAGGACAAGGGAGCAGTTTGCAAATTTGAGACAGGGTCAGCTGAACATCGAATAATATGTGGCCAAGTTCTCTACATTATTGCGATTTGCTCCACATGTGTCCGAGAATGATGAAGCTGTTGCTGATCAGTTCATTAATGGTTTAAATCCTGAATATTTACATTGGTGAATACGGGACGACCGAACAATTTTACTGATGCCTTGAATAGAGCCAAGGGAGCCGAAGCCGGTCTGATGAGATAGAAAGGAGCTTTGTTTGTGCCTTCAGCACCGAGACCACAGCAACCACCTCCCTGATTTGAGAGTGGCAGAAGCAGTGGGGGAAAGAAAGAATTCTTGAAATTCAGAGGGAAGCAGTTTAAGAGATCTGGAAGCAGTTCATCCAGTTCTAGTGGCTCGAAACAGATCGGTCAGGGCCAGAGTTATATAGGAGCCTTTGCAACACTTGTGGGGGAAAACATGCCACAGACAGTGCCGAGGAGTGTTTGGCAGTTGCTGTATTTGTAGACAGCGGGGACATTTTGCTAGAGTTTTTCCCCAGAGAGATTGTCAGAGATCACAGGGTGCCGAATCATCTGGATCAGTAGCTCAGACTGGTAGATGACCACCATCTGTAGTTCACTCTTTCCAGCCAACACCAGCCCAGTCACAACCTAGGCCAGGAGGAAGTCAAACAGTTAGCCAGCCTCCTAGACAGCAGGCCACAGTGTTCGCCTTGACTGAAGAACAGGCTCAGATGCACCAGATGATGTTGTTGCAGGTAACTGTTTTATTTCTGATTATCCTGCATATGTATTGATAGATACTGGTGCATCGCATACATTCATATCTGAGCAATTTGCATTGATGCATTCATTGCCTATTGAGTCATTATCTGCTGTAGTGTCTGTCTCTTCTCCTTTGGAGATAGGTTTGATATTAGTGAAGTCTGTGAAACATTGTATGCTACCGTATGATGGGCATGAGATTGAGTTAGACTGTATTGTGCTTGGATTGTCTGATTTTGACTGTATTACCGGTATCGATATGTTGACCAAGTACAGAGCTACTGTTGATTGCTTCCACAAGATTGTGAGATTCAGACATGAAATGGCTGATGAGTAGAAATTCTATGGTAAGGGTTCTCGAGCCAGAATTCCTTTGATATCTGCTATGAATATGATTCGATTATTGCATAAAGGAGCAGAGGGGTTCCTTGTATATTCAGTTGATTTACTGAAACCGAGTCCATCATTGGTTGATTTGCCAGTGGTGTGTGAGTTTGCTGATCTCTTCCCATATGAGATTCCTGGTTTGCCT
Source organism: Primulina eburnea (assembly GCF_022965805.1). NCBI lineage: Eukaryota > Viridiplantae > Streptophyta > Magnoliopsida > Lamiales > Gesneriaceae > Primulina > Primulina eburnea. Next base: position 30,736,002 of record NC_133101.1, read on the forward strand.
CCGATTCGAGAGATAGACTTCATCATTGAGTTGATGCCAGGTACAGTTCTGATTTCGAGGGCTCCGTACAGAAAGGCACCGATTGATTTGAAAGAGTTGAAGATAGTTGGAGGATTTACTAGCCAAGGGGTATATCAGACCGAGTGTGTCTCCTTGGGGTGCTCCACTACTTTTTGTGAGAAAGAAAGACGGTTCGATGAGACTCTGTATCGACTACCGGCAACTGAACAAAGCAATGGTAAAGAAAAAATATCCCTTGCCTCGTATTGATTATATGTTTGATCAGTTGCAGGGTTCTTCTGTATATTCCAAGATCGATCTGAGATCTGGATATCATCAGCTGAGAGTCTGAGATTCTGATATCTCGAAGACAGCATTCAGAACCAGGTATGGACATTATGAGTTTATTGTCATGCCGTTTGGTTTGACTAATGCTCCAGCTGTGTTTATGGGTCTGATGAACCGTATATTCCATAGGTATCTTGATGATTTCGTTATTATATTCATTGATGATATCTTAATTTATTCGAATAATATGATTGAACATGCCGAGCATTTGAGAACTGTGTTGAAAATTCTGAAGGCTGAGAAATTGTATGCTAAACTGTCGAAATGCAAGTTTTGGTTGAGACAGGTTGTATTCTTTGGTCACATTATATCTGGAGACGAGATTTCTGTTGATCCTAGCAAGGTTGAGGCGGTGCTCAGTTGGTCGAGACCGACTTCAGTACCCGTGATTCTTAGTTTTATGGTTTTGGCCGGATATTATCGTCGATTTATTAAAGATTTCTCAAGTATTGCCAAGCCTATTACTCAGTTGACTCAGAATAATGCTCCATGTATTTGGTTAGAAGACTGTGAGTCCAGTTTTCTTGAGTTGAAGAAAAGACTGACCAGTGCACCGATTTTGACTATTCCATCAGGTACTGGTGACTTTGTTGTTTATTCTGATGCATCTCACCGAGGATTGGGTTGTGTTCTGATGCAGAGAGGGCATGTTATATCTTATGCCTCGAGACAGCTGAAGCCACATGAAACTCGAAACCCAATTCATGATCTTGAATTGGCTGCCATTGTATTTGCTTTGAAGATATGGCGACACTACCTTTACGGTGAGAAGTTTAAAATTTATTCTGATCACAAGAGCCTGAAGTATCTATTCTCACAGTCCGAGTTTAATATGAGGCAGCGAAGATGGATTGATTTATAAAGTATTTTTATTGTGAAATCAAATACTATCCTGGAAAGTCCAATGCAGCAGCTGATGCACTGAGTCGAAAGGTATGTTCTTTATCCTTATCGACGATTGGTGTTTCGAATTTGATAAAAGATTGTTGTTTGTCTGGATTAGCCTTTGAAAGAGATTGTCAGCCTCTGAGATTATATGTTGTTCAAGTCGAACCAGAGCTGATTTTGAGAATTAAAGCGGCTCAGAAAATTTATCAGAATGTGCAGAACTCGATAGCGATGGTCAGAGCAAGGCATCGATCAGAGTATCAGGTTCGTGACAGTGTACTCTATGTGAATAACCGTATTGTTGTGCCGAATGTTTCAGATTTGAGACAACGGATATTGGCAGAAGCGCACAACAGTCGTTTTAGCATTCATTCTGGTGGCAGGAAGATGTACAATGATTTGAAGACACAATACTAGTGGAAACAGATAAAAGCTGATATTGCTACATTTGTATCCAAATGTCTGAATTTCCAACAGGCGAAAGCCGAGAGGAAGAAACCAGGAGGTTTACTGCACAGTTTATCTATTCCTGAATGGAAATGGGATCACATTTCCGTAGATTTTGTGACGCAGTTACCGCGTTCCTCAAGAGGTTGTGATGCGATTTGGGTTGTGATGGTCAAAACAAATAATTAATCAAATAATTCTGGATACAATCGATGCCTAATCTAAAGTTCTTTCCCTACTCGTCTATAGCTTCACTGTCTCCTACTGCATCATTAATTTCTTCTTCTTCAATAGGATCTTCTTCTTGGTTAGCTTCGAGTTCCTCTAAGAGCTCCTCCATATTGATCATGTTATTCTGTAGCTGATCGATATGATTTTGCAATTGTATGTTGTGATGGTCAAGGTTGTTTACTTGATCCTGAAGGTGTTGTATTGTTAATTGGTTTACTTTTTCGTCGATTTCTTGTTTTTCGATTCGTTCCTGAAGACGGCACTGACGGGCCTGACGGGCTGACGGGCCTTGAGTAGCACGTCCTCTCACTATCTCTACTCTCTCCAGCAAATCCTTGTTGAGTGAAGCTGAGCGTGCGATGCGAGCTGAATCAGTTTGTATCTGTAGAAGTTGCCTCTCAGCAAAGTCCAAATGATTAGTCAATCGATGTACGTCAGTCTCAAGTATGTGTCTGATCTCACTAAGCTCCTGCTTTTCCAATTTTTTCTTAGCCAGTTGTGCCTTCAAAGTCGCAATCTCTCTATCCTAGTTATCTATTGTAAGCTGGCGCATGCGAAGGGCAGCCTGAGCGCGAGTACGTAGAGCAGCCATTTCCTAGCATAAAAATCGAGGTAAAGCATCAGAATCATATAAAGGATAGAAAGGCACAAATAATAGAAACAAAATTGTCGTGGAAAAATTATGATACTAAGAATTGCGAAGCAATTGAAGGGATAGATTTTTGAAGTCTATTCGAAATTTAGGAAACAGATGAAAGTTGGACTCAAATTGGGGTGTACTAGGCTTTTGCCGAAGTTTCTATCAAAATCCCAGCGGAATTATGAACCTGACGGCTCTGATACAACTTAAATGTCAAGCCCCGTGTCTGAAGCATCAGTGATAATCGGAATTGTTTAATTACTTGAAAACAATTAAGCCTCGTATCAAAACAAACCAGTGTTTTTCATAAAATAATATTGTCCTTACAATGACAATGAAATGGTATTACATCAAAGTTTTTTTTTAAAGGCGGAAATAAAAGGACAGTAAAATCTTGAATCTTGGCCTCGATCGTCATTTCACCAACCCTAGAAAGCTTCTTGCTCTTCCTCATTGATTTGTTATTCATTTTATATATGAAATTTCTAAGGGGTGAGTGTTTTGGGAAACCCTTAGCAAGTGGGCGGTCGATCGATTTCCAATGATACACATAGAGAACTTAGTTTCCTTAAAACATCTCTTTAACAAATTTCAAAACTTATTACCCTTAACATATCGTGACAGAAACGAAGCGAATATAAGACAGAAGTTAACAGATGATTCAAAATAATTCAGAAGCAAATCAGATCATTTCAGAACAATTCACAGACAGACATAACACTGTTACTCATCTCATTTCTATTGTCAAATTGTCGCCAATATGTTAGTCCTCTAAGGGGTGAGGCTAGAACATGGTTTTATACCCACCAATGGGGGCTGTAACAAAACATGGTTTTATACCCACCAATGGGGGCCAGACAGAACTACAATTCTCGTCCCGTTTCAATTTGAATCGTAACAGTGCAATCACAGAATTCAGAATGTTTTGGACAGAACTTATAAGAACTTTCAGATATCAGAGTTTCAAATGAATTCAGTAGAATCAACGAATTTCAAAGCATATAAGTAACACATAATCGATCGAAATTTTGAACAAAACAGTTAGCAGTTTTCAAAAATATGAATATACATATAAGCATGTAATATTATGTATATCAAAGTTTGAAATACAAAATATTACGTAGCAAAAACCCATTTACCGAACTTGCAGATTCTTGTACAAAATCTACTCTTGAAAATCGAGCAGCACTTCGACGTAAACTTAACAAATGCTGTCTTCAATTGAGCAGCACTTCAACGTAGGATTTCAATAATTGACTACATGAAATTTTCTTCCTCTTCTTTGCTTAGCTTGGCCAAAATTTTGGAGGGTTTTGTGGAGGGTGAGGGCCGAAACTTGGAGTCTTTTTGGAATGGTTTTTCTATCACCTTGATGTCATATTTATTGGACAATCCAAGGCTCTTCATCTAGCCCCTTGGCCGAAAATTGGAGTCCAAGATTAGCCATAATTGTAGTCCAAAATCTCATGCATTCTTCAAGAGTCACCTTAGTTTTCTATAGGGTCATTTCCTGCATCATTAATGTGTCCTGGTCTCCTAGCTCCTCCCTTATCTCCTTGATGGTTTAACTAAAAGGTCATCTCTTGTATATTAAGTTTGTCCTAACCTTTAACTTTTCCCTTAGCACTTTCATTGGTTATCTCAAAAGTCATTTTGTAGAACCCGATAAATCAGATTACGTATAAGCCATGCATAATTGTTATTATTTAAATTAAAAATAATTTTAATGGAGTGTTTAGTTCATTTTAAAATTTTTTAAGTCATGATCATTTATTTTAAATCGCAGAAGTTTAGTTTTATCTTTTCGGTTAAATACGTGAGGTCGGACTGAAGTTGGAGTATTGAGATAAAATTTAATAATAAGAAAATATTCGTAAATTTAATTTAAGCCAAGAAATAATTTATTTTAATGATAGAGGATGTTTTAATATTTTATTTAAGTAATTAGACTTAATTTATTAATTAACTCTCTCATGTCCAATATTTAGTTAATAGCCTAAATTAAAATGTGTAGCCAATTGGAATAAATTTATCTAGGTATAATTTATTCAATTAATTATAACCTAACATTTTAATAATTTATTCTATAGACTAAACCATGACATGCAAGATTTTATCCCAATTTAATTTATTAATTCAATAAAAATACTTAATGGGTGTATAAAACTTTAAGGATTTAAAATACATTATTTAACCAATATCCTTGCCTTGTTTTTTTGTTAGGAATCTCGGCCATCACCTCCCCCCTAAACCTCCCTCAATCCAATAATATCACACCTCATTTCCATATCTCACAAGCAACTAGGATAGAAAGATTTTATTTGCCATTCAAACTCCCCATTTAATTGGCAACCTTCACCTCCATTACTTAGCCATTCTCCCTCACCCTCCATTCAAAAATTTCACAACATAACAGCAGATAGAATCGAGAATTAGCAACAAGAAAACAAGAGAGAAAAGGAACTCCGTCTCCGCCGCGCCGTGTTCGTCGTATTGATTTGTTTCTTTCAAAAACAAATTTTCAGGCATGATTGTATTGTTCATTTCTCTTCACTCAAGTTCTATAAGTATTTTAAAGCATCACATGTTCATGATTTAAGAGCGAAAAACCGAAACATGACAGCAACTTTACAAAAAATTATGTGCAGCCCCTTTTCGGTTTCTCCTTGGTTCCTTTGTGCTTCACGATTTGAATTGTTTTTGTGATTTAAGGAGGTTGGCTCGGTTCAAGGAACTCAAGGCTGCATCTAGGCATGGTTTAGAGTGTGTTAGCAAGGTGTTGGTTCATTAACTTAAGCCCATACACTCAAGACAAATACATGACAGCAAACACTTTCTTAGTTGCAACTTTTGGCCACGTTTCTTGTTTTCTGGTTGGTAAAGGTGTGTTCAATCCATGGCTGCCCTAGTGTAAGGCTCGAGATTCATTAGTCTTCATTAATATGATACTCAAAGATATGAAAATACATGACATGCAATGAGGGGAGCCAAGACATGAGAAATTAGAGTTTTGAGTAGAAGATAGACCGCACCCGCGCTTAGAAAGGGAGTGCACCCGCGGTCATGAAATGTGAATTTGTGAAGGTGAGGCCGAAGCCACACCGCACCCGCGGTGCTAGAAGGACCGCACCCGCGGTCGATGTCCAGTAGGGTAGGAAATTTTATTCGAAGCAAGACCGCACCCGCGGTCAAGGAGGGACCGCACCCGCGGTCGTCGAATTTCAGAAAATGAAAGTGTTGCCGAAGCATGAGCGCACCCGCGGTGCACCCGCGGTGCAAGAGGACCGCACCCGCGGTGCTGCATGCAAGAAATCCACCTTGTTCCTTGTTGTGACACATGGCATATATATATATAGAATTGAGCTGAATCACTCTTTCTTCAGATTTGCAGGAGAGAACCAAGAGTTATTCCAAGAGAAAAGAAAGGATTCTTGCATTTTGAAGCTAGATTGTGCAAGATTTAGCCATCCGAATTATATTCCGAGTTCGGTTTTGAGTTCCTCTCATCAAGGGCTACAAGAGGATGTAAGTTTCATTCACTTTCAACATGATTTGAGATACTGATGTTGGAAAAATCTTGATATGCTTGTAAATATATGTTCTTATGAGTATAAGCAACGTATATTCGTAAACGGATCGAGAAAATGATACCCTACGTGATTGTTATGAATTTTAGCATGTCTTGGATTGAAAAGATAGAGATTTCAGAAGTGATATGAGCTTATGATGTATAGATTGTGATGAATATGAGTTGAGGTTATTAATTATTGATATATGTTGAGAGTTGGATTGACCGGTATCGAGAACTACGTCGTTATGCCGTCAAATGATACCAAAATCAAATATTGAATTGGATATGTGTTTATTGAGTTAGAGATTGATAAAATGTGTATCAATATTGCCATTTCAGATTGAAATTGACTGATTCGTCATCAAGGCTTCGACTACGACAAGAAAGGTATAATTCATGTGATTATAGGGAAGATACGACTCGAATCAGATTTGATTGGAGTTTCCCAACAAAATCACATACTAGATTTATTATTGTATCTTTTGATATGTTTTGAATTGGGTATAGGTTTATATTCAAATCTCCTGATATGATAATGCTATGTTTATAGATTATAATCAAGCATTGAGATAGGAGAGTCATTGACAGGTTTGTCAAACTAGACGTTCGGTGTATCGACGCATAGGAGCAGACTTCCTCCGATTGTAGACATTCGATACAGACATGACTGAAGTCTAGGAGTAAGACGTACAGTTACCCCGATTGGGAGGGTAGGTAACAGACAGTGACGTCTTATTCACCCCGGGATCCCTAGAGTAGAGTCGAGTTGAGTCACGACATGATTTGATTTGCATTGCATGCTAATATGGATTGGTTTCATAGACTATGGAACCTATGATTTATGTTACATGTTTGAGATTGTGCTTTATGATTTTATTATGCATATGCATGTATACATAATTTATACTTGGATTTGTTCTCACCGGAGTTTCCGGCTGTTGTTATGTCTGTATGTGTGCATAACAACAGGTGGGGCAGGATCTGGGTCATGACAGAGATGAGTTCGAGATAGCGTGGTGACTACGGGCGCAGAAGATCACTAGTGGTGTCAGACTGGACTTGTACTACTTGTAGTTCATGATTTGTATTAAACCCTAGTTGTATGATTGTACCCGAACAAGACATGTTGGATGTTTATAGAAATAAATAAAGAACTTGTGCTTGTTTATATACATTGGAATGAATGTTAAAAAGCAAAAATTGGACCCACATTTTCTCACAGATCCATTTAATCCCAGACAGAATTTAGTTAGAGCCCGGGTCCCCACAACAGGTGGTATCAGAGCAGTAGTTTCTGTAGACTGAGATAGAATAGAATGAGCGGGGTAAATCGAGTCATCTTCCTTGCTTATATCATGCTAGCACATATTATGATTTATTGCTTTCCTTATTATATGTTGTATTGTATCTGAGTTGATTTACAGCATATAATTGCCAAGACTGAATCAGAACCGATTCTGGATCAGAGTTATATGATCAGAAGAGGGGTGAGACAGCTTGTATAGACTGTGTACTAACTTGTTTGATAACCAGATATGCTGCCTCGAAGGATACCGCAACCAGCTGCAGGACAAGTGCCAGAATAGGGGAGTACGTCAAGTACTCAGATGGACGTAACCGCTACCCCGATGGAGACTCTGTTGAAGCGGTTTCAGTTGTTCTGACCCCCGACTTTGAAAGGCACTGAGAGTGCAGCGGATTGCGAAAGCTGGCTGGATGATATAGAAATGTTATTTGAATCACTTGCCTATTCAGATGAACGTCGAGTGAAGCTGATTGGGCATCAATTACAAGAAGTGGCCAAGAGTTGGTGGCTTATGACGAAACGAGCCCTAGAACATCGAGGTATTGATATTACTTGGAAAGTATTTAAAGATGAATTTTATCAACGTTTCTTTCCAGTATCTTACCGAAAACACAAAGGGGCAGAGTTCGCCAATTTGAGACAGGGGCAATGGAACGTAGAGAAGTATGTCGCCAAATTCTCTTCCTTGCTTCCATTTGCACGACATGTAGCAGGGAATGACGAGGCAGTTGCCGATCAGTTCATAAACGGTTTGAATCCGGATATCTTCACCTTGGTGAACACGGGGCGACCCAACACCTTTTCTGAGGCGTTGAATCGAGCGAAGGGAGCAGAGGCTGGCTTGATTAGGCAGCGAGGAGCTTCATTTAATGTTCAGGGTCAGAGACCGACGCCACCGCCCGCCGTACAGTTTCCACTACCTCTTCTTTGATATGATAGTGGAAGCAGTAGTGGCAAGAAAGAGTATTTGAAGGCTAAGGGTAAGCAGTTTAAGAGAGCAGGGAGCAGTTCGTCGAGCTCCAGTGGATCCCGACAGAGAGGTCAGAGTCAGAGCTCAGAGTACCGTGGTGTTTATTGTAGTTCGTGTGGTGGTAGGCATGCCACTGAGCAGTGCCAGGGAGTGATGGGCATATGTAACTATTGTAGACAGCCGGGACACTTCGCCAGAGTTTGTCCCCAAAAAGGTGCCCAAAGATTTCAGAGTGCAGGGTCATCAGCTTCCGTAGCTCAGCCCGAGAGGCAAGCTTCGTCTGTCCATTCCTTCCAGCCCACGCCCACACAGTCCCAGCCTAGAGCCAGAGGTGGCCAGCATTGAGCCAACCTCCCAGACAACAGGCTCAGGTGTTTGCATTGACAGAGGAGCAGGCACAGGATGCGCCAGATGACGTGATTTCATGTAACTGTTTTCTTTGCGGTTATCCTGCATATGTATTGATAGATACAGGTGCATCACATACATTCATATCAGAACGTTTTGCATTGTTGCATTCCTTGCCTGTCGAGTCAATGTCTACTGTAGTATCTATTTCTTCTCCGTTGGGAAGTGGTTTTATATATGTGACTTCAGTTAGACATTGTATACTACAGTTTGAGGGGCATGAAATTGATTTGGACTGTGTTGTACTTGGTTTATCTGATTTTGATTGCATTGTCGGAATTGACATGTTGACTAAGTACAGAGCTACCGTAGACTGTTTCCACAAGATTGTCAGATTCAGACCTGAGATGACAGAGGAGTGGAAATTCTATGGTAAGGGTTCCAGATCTCGGATTCCCTTAGTATCTGCTCTGACTATGAGTAGATTGTTGCAGAAAGGAGCAGAAGGTTTCCTTGTTTATTCTGTAGATCTGCAAAAATCGAGCCCGGCATTGGCAGATTTGCCAGTAGTACGGGAGTTTGCAGATGTATTTCCTGACGAGATTCCAGGGTTACCTCCAGCTCGAGAGGTTGATTTCAGCATAGATCTTATTCCAGGTACCGTTCCTATTTCGAGAGCTCCGTATAGGATGGCGCCGATAGAGCTGAAAGAACTGAAAGCACAGTTAGAAGATCTTCTAGACAAGGGATATATCAGACCTAGTGTATCTCCTTGGGGCGCTCCAGTGTTATTTGTACGAAAAAAAGACGGTTCTATGAGATTATGTATAGACTACAGGCAACTAAATAAGGCAACGATAAAGAACAAGTATCATTTGCCTAGAATCGACGACTTATTTGATCAGTTGCAGGGATCTTCTATCTATTCCAAGATTGATTTGCGATCGGGATATAACCAACTCAGAGTTCGAGATGTTGATATACCGAATACAGCATTCCGAACCAGGTATGGATATTATGAGTTTGTTGTCATGCCTTTTGGTTTAACGAATGCTCCCGCGGTGTTTATGAGTTTGATGAACCGCATCTTTCAGAGGTACTTGGATGAGTTTGTGATTGTTTTTATTGATGATATTTTGGTGTACTCTAAGAATTTGAATGAGCATGTCAATCACTTGAGAATTGTGTTGCAAACACTGAGAAATGAAAGATTATATGCTAAGCTGTCAAAATGTGAGTTTTGGCTGAGACAAGTTGTCTTCTTGGGTCATATCATATCTGGAGATGGTATTTCTGTGGATCCGAGTAAAGTTGAAGCTATTACCAGTTGGCCGAGACCGACTTCTGTGCCAGAGATACGCAGTTTCATGGGTCTAGCAGGGTACTATAGAAGATTCATCAAAGATTTATCCAGTATTGCGAAGCCGATTACCCAATTGACACAGAAGAATACGCCATTTGTATGGTCAGAGGATTGTGAGTCTAGCTTTCTAGAGTTGAAGAAGAGGGCTGACCAGTGCACCTGTCTTGATGATTCCTTCAGGTACGGGTGATTTCATTGTATATTGTGATGCATCTCACAGAGGGTTGGGGTGTGTTCTTATGCCGCGAGGTCATGTGATTGCTTACGCCTCGAGACAGCTGAAGACTCACGAGACTCGATACCCAATTCATGATCTTGAATTGGCGGCTATCGTATTTGCATTAAAGATTTGGCGTCATTATCTTTATGACGAGAAATTTGAGATCTACTCCGATCACAAGAGCCTGAAATACCTGTTTTCTCAATCTGAGTTGAACATGAGACAGCGTAGATGGCTCGATTTGTTGAAAGACTTTGATTGCGAAATCAAATACTATCCAGGGAAGTCAAATGCAGCAGCAGACGCCTTGAGTCGAAAGGTTTGTGCTTTATCCTTATCGACGATAGGTGTTTCGAGTTTAGTTGAAGATTGCTGTTTTTCTGGATTAGCATTTGATACAGGTAGTAGACCATTGCTACTTGCTTCGATTCAAGTTGAGCCAGACTTGATTATGAGGATCAAAGAAGCACAGAGAATTGATCCAAATGTGCAGAAATCGATTGATATGGTCAGATTAGGGCATATATCCGAATATCAGGTACGTGATCAGGTACTATACGTGAATAAACGTCTTGTAGTGCCAGATGTTTCAGAATTGAAACAACAGATATTATCAGAAGCACACTGTAGTCGGTTCAGCATTCATCCTGGAGGCCGTAAAATGTACAATGACTTGAAGACACAATTCTGGTGGAAACAGATGAAGACAGACATTGCAGAATTTGTGTCTAAGTGCTTAAATTTTCCAACAGGTGAAGGCTGAGAGAAAGAAGCCCGGAGGTTTACTTCAGAGTTTGTCTATTCTAGAATGGAAATGGGATCACATTTCCATGGATTTCGTGACGAAGTTACCTCGATCTTCCCAGGGCTGTGACGCGATTTGGGTCATTATTGACAGAATAACCAAATCAGCGTGTTTTATTCCATACCGAATGACATACCGACACGATCATATGGCAGATTTATATGTCAGAGAGGTTGTCAGATTGCATGGTGTGCCGAAGTCTATCGTATCAGATCGTGATTCACGATTCACTTCGCACTTTTGGCATAGTTTGCAGCAGGTTCTAGGTACGAATTTACATTTGAGTACTGCTTATCATCCTCAGACAGACGGACAGTCAGAGCGGACTATCCAGACATTAGAGTATATGCTGAGAGCTGTAGTACCAGATTTTGGTACTAGTTGGCAAGATTCACTGCCATTATGTGAATTCTCATACAACAACAGCTATCAGACGAGTATTGAGATGGCACCGTTTGAAGCTTTGTATGGCAAGAAGTGCAGATCTCCGTTGTACTGGGATGATGTATCTGAGGTACCAGAACTTGGGCCTGATATGATACGTGAGATGATTGAGAAGGTGAAGATCATTCAGAGAAGAATGAAGACGGCACAGGATAGACAAGCCAAGTACGCCAATGTCAGACGTAGACCGTTGGTATTCGAGCAAGGAGACAGAGTGTTTCTAAAGATTTCTCCTTTCAGAGCCGTTGTCAGATTTGGCAAGCGTGGAAAATTGTCTCCTCGATACATCGGTCCTTACGAGATTCTCGAGAAGATTGGCGATCGAGCATATCGACTTGCTCTTCCTCCTTCTTTATCTGGGATACATGACGTTTTTCATGAATCGATGTTGCGTAGATATATGCCAGATATTTCCCATGTCATTCACCCTGACGAAGCGGAGCTTGATCAGACTTTGAGCTATGTCGAGCAACCGATACAGATTCTTGATCGGAAAAAAAAACAACTCAGAACGAATACTATTCCGCTAGTGAAAGTTCAGTGGAGTCGACATGGCATCGAAGAAGCGACTTGGGAGACAGAAGCAGATATGAGACAGAGACATCCCGAGTATTTACATGATGTAAGTAATTCTTCAGTCTTGATTATATTACTTTTCATGTATGATTTGATAGATTGCCTGTGATTTCGAGGACGAAATCATTTCTTAGAGGAGAGAAATGTAAGGCTCGAGATTCTTTAGTCTTCATTAATATGATACTCAAAGATATGAGAAAACATGACATGCAATGAGGGGAACCATGACATGAGAAATTAGAGTTTTGAGTACAAGATAGACCGCACACGCGCTTAGAAAGGGAGTGCACCCGCGGTCATGAAATGTGAATTTGTTAAGGTGAGGCCGAAGCCACACCGCACCCGCGGTGCTAGAAGGACCGCACCCGCGGTCGATGTCCAGTAGGGTAGGAAATTTTATTCAAAGCAAGACCGCACCCGCGGTCAAGGAGGGACCGCACCCGCGGTCGTCGAATTTCAGAAAATGAAAGTATTGTCGAAGCATGAGCGCACCCGCGGTGCTGCATGCAAGAAATCCACCTTGTTCCTTGTTGTGACACATGGCATATATATATATAGAATTGAGCTGAATCACTCTTTCTTCAGATTTGCAGGAGAGAACCAAGAGTTATTCCAAGAGAAAAGAAAGGATTCTTGCATTTTGAAGCTAGATTGTGCAAGATTTAGCCATCCGAATTATATTCCGAGTTCGGTTTTGAGTTCCTCTCATCAAGGGCTACAAGAGGATGTAAGTTTCATTCACTTTCAACATGATTTGAGATACTGATGTTGGAAAAATCTTGATATGCTTGTAGATATATGTTCTTATGAGTATAAGCAACGTATACTCGTAAACGGATCGAGAAAATGATACCCTACGTGATTGTTATGAATTTTAGCATGTCTTGGATTGAAAAGATAGAGATTTCAGAAGTGATATGAGCTTATGATGTATAGATTGTGATGAATATGAGTTGAGGTTATTAATTAATTATATATGTTGAGAGTTGGATTGACCGGTATCGAGAACTACGTCGTTATGCCGTCAAATGATACCGAAATCAAATATTGAATTGGATATGTGTTGATTGAGTTAGAGATTGATAAAATGTGTATCAATATTGCCATTTCAGATTTAAATTGAAAGATTCGTCATCAAGGCTTCGACTACGACAAAACTACGACAAGAAATGTATAATTCATGTGATTATAGGGAAGATACGACTCGAATCAGATTTGATTGGAGTTTCCCAACATAATCACATACTAGATTTATTATTGTATCTTTTGATATGTTTTGAATTGGGTATAGGTTTATATTCAAATCTCCTGATATGATAATGCTATGTTTATAGATTATAATCAAGCATTGAGATAGGAGAGTCGTTGATAGGTTTGTCAAACTAGACGTTCGGTGTATCGACGCATAGGAGCAGACTTCCTCCGATTGTAGACATTCGATACAGACACGACCGAAGTCTAGGAGTAAGACATGCAGTTACCCCGATTGGGAGGGTAGGTAACAGACAGTGACGTCTTATTCACCACGGGATCCCTAGAGTAGAGTCGAGTTGAGTCACGACATTATTTGATTTGCATTGCATGCTAATATGGATTGGTTTCATAGACTATGGAACCTATGATTTATGTTACATGTTTGAGATTGTGCTTTATGATTTTATTATGCATATGCATGTATACATGTTTTATACTGGGATTTGTTCTCACCGGAGTTTCCGGCTGTTGTTATGTCTGTATGTGTGCATAACAACAGGTGGGGCAGGATCTGGGTCACGACAGAGATGAGTTCGAGATAGCGTGGTGACTACGGGCGCAGAAGATCACTAGTGGTGTCAGACTGGACTTGTACTACTTGTAGTTCATGATTTGTATTAAAACCTAGTTGTATGATTGTACCCGAACAAGACATGTTGGATGTTTGTAGAAATAAATAAAGAACTTGTGCTTGTTTATATACATTGGAATGAATGTTAAAAAGCGAAAATTTGACCCACATTTTCTCACAGATCCATTTAATCCCAGACAGAATTGAGTTAGAGCCCGGGTCCCCACACCTAGGGACCATAGCCATGGTTATAACTCTTCCTTGTCATGCCTAGGACTTTATCAAGTCGGTCTCTCAAGGCTTGGTTCATGGAGTAATCAAAATTTTAAAACAACCACACAAGTTCCCTTCGATTTTCCCATTTCCTATGCGAGTGAAGTTTCGGTTTTGAGGATTTGGGGTGGATCTTGGTTCGCTTCTAGCCCTTAGCCATGGTTCATAAAATACCTCATGATGTCTAAATCAAGCCATGGTCGATCATATGGTCACTGGAATGATTTATGACAGCAAGATAAAACAACACCCCACGGTACAGCACATGGTGTTCTTGTGTGAAGCTTGGTGTTGTCGTAGGTGTTTTCATGGATTGTGGTTGGCCAAGTGCCCTTAACTATGGTTCGAGCCATTCCTTAGGATGTTGGCAAGAGACTCTGGTCGGTGGTTCAAGCCCCAATGACCCTTAACCTCTTAAACGAAGCAACACTAGCACAGCTGCTGCCACTGAAATTTGACGGCAGCATTGTTGTGGTTTGGGGGGCTTATTCTGAGTTTTTGGTTGGCTTTTAGCCTATGGACTTGGACTGGATAGTACCTCATTGAGTTAGGAAGGTCATGTTTTTTGTGGTTCGTGATTTGGTTAAGTTTTGAGGTCGTACGAGAATTTATGGTGCAATGTGCAAAAGTAACTCTCGAAAGAGCGTTTTACAATTTTGGCCTCCATTCACTATTTTCGTGTGTTACTGTCCTTATGAACAATATTTCATCATGTTAGGTGTATTTTAGTCATGACGAAACGATGGTTCGATGTTGGTTCTGGTTGGTACGGAATCATGGTTGGAATATTAGTTTGTTGGTCGCGTTTGTCTCGTTTTTGGTTCGGATGTTAAGTTTTTGTCAAGTTAAGATTATTTGCATGTTTCTCATGTTATAATTAGGTCGCAGCGAGCCTGGGAACGATCCAACTCACTCGGTAAAAAACATGGTAATAATTATATTACGTGCATAAAATATAAAATGTCTATTTTGAGATATATGCGATATGTTTTGTAGCAACCTCGCGCTTATGGGATCTCTACCCGGTCACTTACGACCGGTTTATGTTCATGTATGAGTACGGACATCCAGCCCAAGGGCTGTGGTGATCTATACCGCCCAGTATACTGTGGTTTAGTCTGATCAGACGTTCATGTTATGTTACGAGCCACTTACGTAGAAACATTATCTCTACTAGAAAAATCTCATTTTGATATTTTATGACAGGGCTCTATCGAGCAAATCTTTTACGTACAATTTCCAGATATGCACGTAATTATATGTACCCATGACACGATTCTCACCTTACGCTTTACGATACGATATTTTACGTTACACGAAATTTTATGATATATTTACTTGTTATTCACGATATATGCATGATGAGTCTTTAGACTCACTAGACTTGATTGTTGTAGGTACTGATTAGGTCGAAACTGAGGGCAGGGACCAGTGAGCTAGCTTGGGTCAGTAGTAGTAGGAACCCGAGGACCTCATGTTTCAGTTTATTCACTATTTTATGTTCAAACTCAGTTTTAATATGTTGAGTTATTTTTAAGTTGTTGTTTTGAAACACGATATTTACTTCCGCTGTTATTTTAAAGTTAAATCCATTTATCAGTTTATTTTATGAATGATGCATGTTATTTATTTAAAGAGAAAAATTTTAAATAATTTCGCAAAATTACGAATACGAAATACGGGCATTTACAGTTGGTATCAGAGCCTATGTTCTTGTAAAGGCTTGTACTACTACAGACCTCGAGAAGCTCATGAAGTCACGTCTTCGGTCTGTAAGTTTTACGTTTATGGATTTCGTTTAAAGCAAGAAATATTTTAACAGCATGTTTTCATAAAATGTTTTATGCCAAGATTATGATTATGCAGTATTTATTTAAATTTAAATAAATAATGGAATTATGAATGTTGGTTACGTATGGGTCATATGTATGGAACAACATGCCTCCTAGACGCATTCCTAAGCGCATGAGAGATGATGAGCATCGTCATGAGGACGGTGAGGATCACAGGCAAGAGAGGGACTTACCACCACCCCCTCCACCGTACATGAACGCCCAGATGTTACCCGGAATGACTCAGTTCTTCGCATAGTTTGCGGGGAACAATGCTGGGGTATCCAGGCAGACGGGGCCTGAGGCTACCTATGAGCGGTTCATGAAGATGAGACCAAAGAAATTCTCAGGAACTACAGATCCTATGATTGTCGAGGGCTGGATTAAGTCTCTTGAGGTTATCTTTGAATTCATGGAGCTTGGAGATGAGGATAGGGTTCGTTGTGCGACCTATCTGTTTGGAGGAAACGCCCGCTTGTGGTGTGAAGGAGCATCTGTAGCCTTGAATTTGGCCACCCTGAGCTGGACGCGCTTTATAGAGGTATTCTACTCTAAATATTTTACTGACGAGGTGCGTTCCAGGTTGACCAAGGAATTTATGACCCTGAGGCAGGGAGACATGACTGTTACGGAGTTTATCAGTAAGTTTGAGAGGGGTTGCCATTTTGTACCCCTTGAATGCAAATGATTCTGGAGCCAAGTTGAGGCATTTTCTGGATGGTCTAAGGCCGATCTTGCGCCGTGGTGTTAGGGTGGCTGGCCCTACTACCTATGATGTTGCTGTCTCCAGAGCACTAGCTGCAGAGCAGGATTAGAATGATATTGAGAGAGATGGCTAGGGCAAGCGACCAGTCCAAGCGCCGCACCGCCCTCCTCATCAGCAGCATCAGAGTAAGAAGCCTTTCCACGGCCCATCCAGGAACAGAGGACAGCAGCAGCAGCAGGGACGTGTAGTCCCGTGGGCCCCGGAGTATCCCGTCTGTGACAAGTGCTCACGCCACGATACTGGAGTTTGTAGATATGGTTCGGGGAAGTGCTACAAGTGTGGTAGTCCTGACCACTTACTGAAGGAGTGCCCTCAGGGGAGTCTGCCTACCCAAGGCAGAGTTTTTGCCCTCCATGCAGTGGAGACGAACCCAGAGACAATACTCATCACAGGTATCTTAAAGCTTTAAGTTTGTATTTGGAATTTAATGTTTTGGGTTGAGATCTTGAACTTAGGAATTGTGATAGGATTGCATGTTCTAATCAGTGTTATTTTTCGAGAATTTAGGTTAGGAGAACTTTGACCTTCGCATGTCTATATGTTTAGTTCTTGTAATTATTGGGTTCCGCATAGTGTTCCAATCTTTCCGGGAGAATTTTTATAGCTGGTTCAACTACGAATGCCTTGATAGATTCATGGGCTACACACTCGTTCATTTCGGAGACCTTTGCAAATTTCCTCAAGGTCAAGAACATCGGGCTAGACATAGCATATTCAGTAGTACTGCCTTCTGGAGAGGAGCTGACAGCTACTAGTGTGGTCTGAGACATAGACCTCGAACTTCATGGTAATCTTGTCTATGCGGATCTGATCGTACTACCGATGCCAGAATTTGATATCATTCTGGGTATGGACTGGCTATTAAGGAACAGAGTTTTGATTGACTTCAAGAGGAGATCTGTTCTAGTTCGACCGCCTGGGAGAGAGCAGTTCTTATTCGAACCAGACAGGTACTTTCCTTTACCGTGTATAATACCTTGTGTCCAGGCTAGGAAGCTTATGCGTAGAGGGTGTCGAGCGTTTTTAGCGACTTTTGTATCTGTTCCCGAGACACTCAGTCAGTCACCCTCCGATGTCCCGATTGTTAGGGACTTTCTAGACGTGTTTCCTGATGCCGTCTCTGGTATGCCACTTGTGCGGGAAGTGGAGTTTTCTATTGAGCTTATGCCAGGTACCGCACCGATCTCAAAAGCACAGTACCGATTAGAACCAACAGAGATGGCAGAACTCAAGAAGCAGATTCAGGAACTTCTTGACAAGGAGTTCATTCGCCCGAGTTTTTCACCATGGGGCGCGCCAGTCTTATTTGTGAAGAAGAAGGATGGTTCGATGAGGCTCTGCATTGATTACCGAGAATTGAACAGGGTTACAGTGAAGAACAAATACCCATTCCCGAGGATTGAAGGTTTATTTGATTAGATGCAGGGAGCTTCAGTATTCTCAAAGATTGATCTTCGTTCTGGTTATCACCAATTGAGGGTGAAAGATGCCGATGTTCTCAAGACTGCTGTAAGGACTCGTTATGGCCACTTCGAGTTCCTTGTGATGCCGTTCGGTTTGACGAATGCGCCAGCGATCTTCATGGATCTCATGAATCACGTATTTCAGCCGTACCTTGATCAGTTCGTGATAGTATTCATAGACGACATTCTCGTCTACTCAAAGAATCATGAGGAGTACAGCAGACATCTGACCGCAGTTTTGCAGACCTTACAGAAGCACCAGCTATTCGCAAAGTTCAGTAAGTGTGAGTTCTGGTTAGAGAAGGTGGCATTCTTATGCCACATCGTTTCTAGCAGCGGTATCGAGGTAGACCCAGCGAAAGTTGCAGCAGTCAGAGATTCGGTTGTACCACAAAATGCATCAGAGATCCGTAGTTTCCTTGGGCTAGTAGGATATTACCGAAATTTTATTCAGGGATTCTCCTCTATCGCAGTTCCACTCACGTCATTGACAAAGAAGAATGCAAAATTTGTGTGGAGCGATGAGTGTCAGAAGAGCTACGATACATTGAAGCAAGCTCTTATCTCAGCAACAGTACTGGCCATGCCGTCAGGGCCCGAAAACTTTGTTTTGTATACCGATACTTCGAAGCTCGGTTTAGGCGCATTGTTGATGCAGCATGGGAAGGTGATAGCGTATGCTTCTCGTCAGTTGAAAATCCATGAGAAGAATTACCCTACCCACGATCTATAGTTGGCAGCCGTAGATTTTGCCTTGAAGATTCGGAGGCATTATTTGTACGGAGAGAACTGCTAGACCTTTACCGACCATAAGAGCCTCAAGTACTTCTTTACGCAGAAAGAGCTGAATATGCGTCAGAGGCGTTGGTTGGAGCTAGTGAAGGACTACGACTGTGACATTAGCTACCACCCGGGAAAAGCTAATGTAATTGCGGATGCACTGAGAAGGAAAGTCGCAGTGATGGCTCATTTGGTGATTCCGAGACCCCTTCAGTTTGAGATGCAGAGGTTTGATCTAGAGACATATCCTCGAGATAGTGCTCCCCGTCTATCTACTTGACGATTTAGTCTTCTCTTCTAGACCGTATTCGTATTGGAAAGTCAGCAGATGAGCAGCTGGCGAAGTGGAGGCAGAGACATGATGTCAAGGGAAGTATTTTGTATACAGTTAGCGATAGTATTGTGAGATATCGAGACAGGATGTAGGTTCCTAGCGACAGTTCTATTCGAGCAGATATCTTATCTGATGCTCATATGTCGCCGTACTCTATTCATCTTGGGAGTACGAAGATGTATAAAGATCTGCAGTTGATGTATTGGTGGCCCGGGATGAAGAAGGATATCAGACGTTTTGTATCCGAGTGTCTGACGTGCCAGCTAGTGAAAGCCGAACATCAGATACCAGCAAGCTAGCTCAAGCCTCTTCCTATTCCCGAGTGGAAGTAGGATAATATTACCATGGACTTCGTGTAGGCTTGCCGAAGTCAGCCAGAGGGTCAAATGCTATCTGGGTGATTGTTGATCATCAGTACAAGGTCAGCGCACTTCTTACCTATTAAGACGACTTTCAACATGATTCAGTATGCAGAGCTATATATCCGAGAGATAGTCAGACTTCATGGTATTCCCGTTTCTATAGTATCTGACCGAGATCCTAGATTCACTTCCTCCTTTTGGAAGAGTCTGCATTTAGCTGTAGGTACGAAGTTGATGTTTAGCACAGCCTTCCATCCTCAGACGGATGGTCAGTCAGAGAGAGTTATCCAGAGTTTGGAGGATCTTCTCCGTGCAAGTGTCATCGATTTCTCAGGGAGTTGGGAGTCGAAGTTGCCATTGGTAGAGTTCACCTATAACAACAGTTTTCAGTCGTCTATATATAAGGCGCCATATGAAGCAATGTATGCTCATAAGTGTTGATCGCCTATTCATTGGGCTGAATTAGGGGAGAGATCAGAATTGGGTCCGGAGATTATTCAGCAGACTACCGATGTAGTAATTCAAGATCCGTGATAGGCTGAGGATTGCTCAGAGTCGGCAGAAGAGTTATGCGGATCAGAGGAGGATAGATCTAGAGTTTTCCTTTGGCGACCATGTTTTTGTGAAGATAGCACCTATGAAAGGTGTCAAGCGATTCGGGAAGAAAGAAAAGATTAGTCCGAGATTCATCGGACCATTTGAGATCCTCGACAGGGTTGGGACATTAGCTTATCGTGTTGCTCTTCCGCCGAATCTGGCCAGAGTACACAATGTGTTCCACGTCTCTATGCTGAGGAAGTATATGGCGAATCCTTTGCATTTCTTGAACTTCGAACCGTTGCAGCTCACTCCGAAGCTATCTTATGAAGAAATACCAGTTCAAATCTTGGACAAACATGAAAAGAAGCTTCGGAACAAACTGGTTAAGCTAGTGAAAGTAAAATGGCTTAATCATTCGGAGGACGAAGCTACGTGAGAATCTGAGCCAGAAATGAGGAGTCGGTTTCCCGAGTTATTCGGTAAGTTTTAATTTCGATGACGAAATTTCTTTTAAGGGGGGAGAGTTGTAGAGCCCGATAAATCAGATTACTTATAAGCCATGCATAATTGCTATTATTTAAATTAAAAATAATTTTTATGGAGTGTTTAGTTCATTTTAAAATGTTAAGTCATGAGAAATTATTTTAAATCACAGAAGTTTATTTTTATCTTTTCGGTTAAATACGCGAGGTCGGACTGGAGTTGGAGTATTGAGATAAAATTTAATAATAAAAAAATATTCCTAAATTTAATTTAAACCAAGGAATAATTTATTTTAATGATAGCGGATGTTTTAAGATTTTATTTAAGTAAGTTATTAATTAATTCTCTCATGTCCAATATTTAGTTAATAGCCTAAATTAAAATGTGTAGCCAATTGGAATAAATTTATCTAGGTCTAATTTATTCAATTAATTATAACCTAACATTTTAATAATTTATTCTATAGACTAAGCCATGACATGCAGGATTTTATCCCAATTTAATTTATTAATTCACTAAAATACTTAATGGTTGCATAAAACTTTAAGGATTTAAAATACATGATTTAACCAATATCCTTGCCTTGTTTTTTTTAGGAATCTCGGCCATCACCTCCCCCCTAAACCTCCCTCAATCCAATAATATCACACCTCATTTCCATATCTCACAAGAAACTAGGATAGAAAGATTTTATTTGCCATTCAAACTCCCCATTTAATTGGCAACTTTCACCTCCATTACTTAGCCATTCTCCCTCACCATCCATTCAAAAATTTCATATTTTCGTGTGTTACAGTCCTTATGAACAATATTTCATCATGTTAGGTGTATTTTAAACATGACTAAACGATGGTTCGATGTTTGTTCGGGTTGGCACGGAGTCATGGTTGGATCTTAGTTTGTTGGTCGTGTTTGTCTCGTTTTTGGTTCGGATGTTAAGTTTTTGTCAAGTTAAGATTATTTGCATATTTCTCATGTTAGAATTAGGTCGCACCGAACCAGGGAATGATCCAATTCACTTGATAAAAAAACATGGTTATAATTATATTACGTGCATAAAATATAAAATGTCTATTTTTTATATATATGCGATATGTCTTGTTGCCACCTCACGCTTATGGGATCTATACCGTCCAATATACTGTGGTTTAGTCTGATCAGACGTTCATGTTAAGTTACGGGCCACCTGCGTAGAAATATTATCTCTACTAGAAAAATCTCATTATGATATTTTATGACCGGGCTCTATCGAGCAAATCTTTTACGTACGATTTCTATATATGCACGTAATTATATGTACCCATGACACGATTTTCACCTTACGCTTTACGATACGATATTTTTACGTTACACGAATTTTTATGATATATTTACATGTTATTAACGATATATGCATGCTGAGTCTTTAGACTCACTAGACTTGATTGTTGTAGGTACTGATGAGGTAGAAATTGAGGGCGGGGACCAATGAGCTAGATTGGGTCAGCAGTAGTAGGAACCCGAGGATCTCATGTTTCAGTTTATTCACTATTTTATGTTAAAACTTAGTTTTGATATGTTGAATGATTTCTAAGTTGTTTTGAAACACAATATTTACTTCCGCTGTTATTTTAAAGTTAAATCAATTTATCAATTTATTTTATGAATGATGCCTCTTATTTATTTAAAGAGAAAAATTTTAAATAGTTTCGCAAAATTACAAATACGAAATACGGGCCTTTACACATTTCTTGCACATCTAATTTTTCCAAGCCTTTAGCTCATCTTTTATCTCTTTTTTAGGTCTTGTTAGGACAAGCTTGGTTGAGCTTCTTCGAGCTGAAAGATCGAGTCCTTGAGCTGTGGTCTTTCTACTCCAGTGACAATACTTCGATGGATATGTTTATTTTCAGCTTGGCTTCTTGTTGAGTTAATCTCCGAGCTTTGAAGCTATCTCCTCGAGTTAAGTTAGCTGAAAATATGATTTGTTTCAGGATCGAAATTTCCGGGTTCTCACAGATCTGGTTTCGATTATACGATAATAACAATCTCATAAACAGATAATATCAATCATATCCTGATTCCTTCAATATCATATTTTCAAATCATAACAAAACATAAAACGTCCTTGTGAATTCTTTGTCGAGGGGAACACAATACTGAACTCGGATTGAAATTCGGATGGGCGGATCTTGCGCAAATTGAATACTAGTATCACGAGAATTTAAAGCATTCCCTGGAGCTTCTCGATTCTTTCTCTGGAAATCTGAATAAGTTTCATGAAGTTTCTGTATATGTAATGCATGGGAGAGAACAAGTGGCTTAATATTCTTGATGCACGTCTCGCGCATATGTGTGATCTCCCTCGGCGCATATGCGCGAGAACTACTGGTCTCGACGCATCAACCTTTAAGTACTCGCGCATATGCGTGCCCTGTCTTCGCGCATATGCACGAGGTCCTCTGCCATGCTCGCGCATATGTGCGGCTCGTGTTGCGCATATGCACGAGACCTTCTGTCCTCGCACATACGATATAACATGCTATCTCAAAACTTGCCTCGGAGTGGTCCTTCTATAATCACATCAATTTATCAATCAATAATCTCAGATTACCAAAATAAAATCTCAGGCATTACAGAGAAGATCCTGTAATCGTTCTTTTAATTCTAGCAATTCCAATGGTGCCTTGCGATAAGGAGCTTTAGAAATAGGTGCAGTCCCCGGCGTAAGATCAATACTAAACTCAACTTCTCAATGAGACGAAAAATAAGTAATCTCATCGGGAAATACATCCGGGAACTCTTTCGCAACAGGAATATCAGATAAAGAAATGTAGGACCAAGCGCTTGCCTTTTTACCAAAATCTATAGCTAGTGGTAATGGTGCAACTCATATTTTTTAAACCGTACAGCAGCTCAAGTACCACGGTTCGATCGCTCTACCAAGCAAGGACAATTATTGCACACAACAATCACCCTCCCAATAATTGCATTCCTTGCAATCAATGGGAATCGAACCCATGACCTTGGCTCTGATACCAATTATAGGACCGAGTGCTTACCATTTTACCAATAGCTATACACACGTTGTACTGACCCACTTCAGTTTGGACTTAACACTGCCAAACTGAAACTCTTAGTTCACAATAAATTTTACAGTGTGACTGAATATATCACAACTGAATATAAATCTAACAAAGATTTCAAAGTGCTAACAAGCTCGTAAAGGTAGCATTGATTTCTACTCATAAATCTGATAAGAGTGAGCTCTTGATATTCAAATATGAGTGGTGATTTTAGCAGAGTAACAGCAAGCTTGAATAGAATAGTAGTTCGTGTGTTGTTTTCTCAGCTGCCTTCGTCACCTATTTATAGGCTTCCCTCTCAACGGTAATATTAAATATCATTTGAATCTTTATATCCGTTGATTTCCACGTCGATATTCTCTGACAATCGTACACTACAAACTCTAAAATGCGGCGTTCCACTACTAGTTGCAGTCTGTTGTACTATTTGTCGGTTGTCGTTCTCAACTGATGACATGTACAGTAGAGAGATCAGCTGCTGGTTAGAGTTTGCATTGTTTCGCAATTTGTCGAGACATTTGTCAAACGCCGAAATTTCATTGGTTCGCAATTTGTCAAACGCCGAAACTTAGTTTTCAACAATAAGGCTCCTTCTTAGAAACATCAATAGCATAGATAAGATAACACTCATCCCCGATAAACAAAAGTCGAGACATTTCCAAAGAGGATACCATTGGAATTTTGGCTTGAGAACCCTTGCCATAAAATTCCACTTGGGTCCATCAATATGTCGAAATTGAACCACTCCATGAAAACAATCGCCATTAGCTTGATTTGTTGTCAAGATGTCCATGCCAACAATACAATCAAAGTCGTGTATTGGGAGGAAAATCAATTTCAAGAACATCACATTAACCTCATAAATCAATACACAATTATTCACAACTTGCTCAGATAGAATAATATTTCCTGCTGGCGTGGCTATCGATAACACATCATACAATGGAGTACGCATAATATCATGAGATGAAACAAATGCATGAGATGTGAATGAGTGAATTGCTCCTGTATCAAATAAAACACGTGCAGGATAGTCGCAAAGCATGAAGATACCTGCAATCACGCCACCAGGAGCTTCTTTCGCCTGATCTTCGGTCATAGCATAAACTCGAACTTGAGGAGGGCCTTGAGTAGTCTGACCACCAGGTCCTCAATATCGTGGAACACTAGACTGCTGGAAAGAAAGAACTTTAACAGTAGGTCTCATCATACTGGAGCCACCTTGAAATACTGGCTGGGGTTGTGAAGAAGTCGTACCCTTGTTCGGATATACTCGAGAAAAATGGCCTTCATGTCCACACTGATAACAAGTACCAAACATACCTTGACACTGCTCGATAGTATGTTTGCCTCCACAATGGCTACAATAAGGTGCAATCACGGGACTCCTCGTTGGGATCCACTCGAACTCAAAAAAGATGAAGAAACGAAACAAGTTTTCTTGAACTTCTTACCTCTTGGATGCAAAGTAGGCTGCTGAACTGACACTGGTGATGAAGGAGCGTACGGAGGACCTCCTCGCCTTAGTCCAGCTTCGGCTGCCTTTGCTCGTTCAACTTCCTCTGCGTAGTTCGTAGTTAAACCAAAAATGACAAAAGTATAAATAACAGGATGCAATCCGTTCAGAAACCTATTATATTTCGCTTTTGCATTCATAGCTACACTGAGGCGCATATTTCAACAAAGTAGAAAAATTCGAAGCATATTCTGCAACAGTCATCGTTCCCTGCTACAGGATATTGAATTCATTCTCTTGGGCAATATAATACGTCGGAGGAGAATACTGCTACAAAACCGAGCATTGAAGACATCACATGTGACTTCAATCCCGGCCTCTCTCACTCCAATCTTAGCGGCTTCCCACCAAGATTTTGCTCGGTCCTTCAATTGATAAAGAGCAAGTTTCATTCACCGAGCCTTAGAATATGCAACATTATTAAACAAGTAATCGATATCCTTCAACCTAGCCTCTGCTATTTCTGCACTCTCGGTACCAAAGAACCTCGGTGGTTTCAAATCCTGGAATCGAGCCATCACTAAGTCCATGGACATTCCTTCGAATTTTCCAACTATCCTCTCAGTACTGCTACTCGCAGTTTCATTCGTGGGATCCATATACAGATCAAAGGATGAATATCACAAATCAATATCAATTTTACATCATCATCCCATATCTTCAATCTCATCAATAACTTACTCAAACTAAATCAAGTAGGAGCAAGTAATACAAATAAATCAAACACAAACGCAAAATTCATTTGTGCCTATGCAAGTGTACATCAGACTCAATCGATCATTCCTAGCTATGCTATGATACCTTACAATGTGGGGCCCTTAACTCATAATCGTTATTAAATGCAATTTGATTAGGGTTAATTAATTACAGTGGAAAACGAGTTTAAAATTTTCTTTATAATGAGCCTAAAATATCTTATCTGAATACTAAAAATAATATTTCATCTCATATCACAAAATATGCCCACACATAATCAAAACCAATCACATACAAACACTCATATCCTCGGGGCATGCCCCAATATATAGATACACACACACACACACACATATATATATATATAAACACACACACACACACATACTGGGAAACAAAACATAAAACCTCAACTCAAACTGTGACTCCCTCCAGAAGCACCCTCTCTGGTCTCCTGATATCCTGGAGTACCTGTCATTGTCCACATACAAAGACAAAAACCCCCTACGGGGTGAGCAAAGCTCGGTCAGAAACAACCACAATATATACCACAAGCATCTAAACAATGATATATGATATGCAATGCATGTATGTCGTGGATGTATCAGGTCAATTGCTCATCCACTAAGCATATATCAGAATCAATTGAATTGCTATCAAATCAGTGCTCGAGCTGGCACACCGGCCTCAATCAGGGATACTCGTATGATAACGTCGACAAAGCGCTATCAAATCCCAAATCTCAATCAATCAACAAGGCCATTAATGACTCTGCTTTGAGGGCCACATAATGCCAAACATAGCATCGTTTTCACAAACCCTATAATCAAATCCAATCATAATAGGTATCCAACGATCATAACTCAACGTGTATTTCATGTATGCCGAATCAAATCAACAAATAAGGTATATAGACATATATTTTCAATCAAATCAATCAAACATATATCATATGATACAGATACCTGTCGTATGTTTCTCGGTCGCAACATACCTTAATTCTTCGTTTCCAATTGATGTAGCTCGAAGATTTCAGTATATAAACTCTATCTACATCAATAACAAATTCATTACAATCAATAATTTCATTCAAAATCAATAATATAAGTTTCAAATATATTTTGAAACTTTGAAAATTCATATCAAATTGAAATCATAACATAATTCAATTCATACTTCAAAACATGGTGCTTTGTCAGTTATTCTACCAAATATATGGATCTAGAGTTCAAATACATGCTGCTTCAGCATTTTAATATTTATAACTGCTGAATCCAAAAGAAACTTACCTCAAAAGAAAGCTTTCAACGCGAGGATTCCAAATATATAATTTGTTTCGAGCTTGGAAAACGTTTCGAAGTTGATTCGGACGAAAGAAAACAATTTCTCTCGTGTTTCTTCGAAGGCTTCAGCAGGAAAATGTCTAAAACTTCATTATTATCTTCCATAAAATGTGTGCAACTGTGGGGACCCGGGCTCTAACTCAATTCTTTTGGGATTTAATTGGATCTTTGTTCGAAAATGTGGGTCAAAAATTTGCTTTTAACATTAATTCAAATGTATAGATAAAGCATAACATGTCGTTAACTGAAATAAACAACATAATGTACATACATATCTGTCTGGTACAATCATACACTAGTGTTCGAATCTCAAATACAAGTAGTTCAAATCTAAACAGAAACTACTGGTAATCTGCTACTACACCCGGCATCACCACGCTATCAACTCAACTCTCTCATCCTCGTCGTGACCCTGATCCTGCCCCACCTGTTGCCATGCACACATACAGACACGACAACAGCAGGATAACTCCGGTGAGAACATATCCCAGTATAAAACATGTATGCATGCAATGTAATAATCATGTACAAAAGCATAGCATATGTAACAAGTAACATGAATATAAATCTAAACATGTAGAAGAATACAAATCTGTATTCCACAATTCCAATCTTGACTCGACTCTTTTCTAATCTAGGGATCCCGGTGTGAATAAGACGGTCTGTCACCTACCCAGCCACTCGGGGCAACGGTACGTCTTATTCCTAGACTTCGGTCAACTCTGTATCGAGGGTCTACACATATAACAAATCTGTTTCAATGCGTCGATACACCGAAACGTCTAGTTTTGGCAAGTCTGCCAATCTCTCCTATCTCAAGACTCGAATATAAATCAATAAACGAAACATTACATAATCAATGTAATAACTATCTAGTATGTGATTTAGGGAAACTCGTATCAAATCTGAATCGAGTTGTGCAATCCCGTGACCACATGAATTATACCTTTCTTGTCGAATCGTCGGTGTCGCAGTCGAAGTCTCGAGTTCACAATAACCAATATAATCTGAAATGGCAATGTGTAGACACACTCTATCAACAAGCATCTCAACTAACTCAATGTACAAATCTGTAACTGATTTCAATACAATTCAACGGCATAACGGCTTATTTCTCAATACCGGCCAACTCAATCTCAACATAACAATATCATAATCAATCTCAATAACTCATAATCTCATCCAATACAAACATGTATACCAAATTCTGCATAATCTTCACATAATACATGCTGGAAAATTGAACCTATAGCATACGACATCCGTAATTCAATCCGTTTACGTTTCTACGATGCTTAGCATATCAAGAACACATATTCGCAACAAAATCATAAGTTCCCCAACATCCACAATCTGAATCATGCTGGAATTATATAAAACTTACGTCACTTTGTAGCCTTCAATGCAAGGAACACAAATCTTACCTCAGAATTAAAATCGGATGAACAACTCTTGCATAATTCTACTTTTTAGCATGAAGAAACTTGAAGGATTTCTTGGGAGCTCTCGGTTCTGAATTCTGAAGAATGAAGGAGTAATGTGTCAACATAACATATATATATCTCATGCCATGTGTCAAGACCAAAATCGAAGGTGGCAATTTCGCATGCAGACCGCGGGTGCGGTGTCTCAAGAGCGCGGGTGCGCTATGCTCACGGCGAGTTCATCCAAAAATGTAGCACTTAGACCGCGGGTGCGGTCGTGCTAGCACCGCGGGTGCGGTGTCTGTTCGCACATTTCCCTCAATTTCCTCTCAATGCACCGCGGGTGCTGTATCTCTAACACCGCGGGTGCGGTGTGGCTTCGGCCATGCTTCAAAAATTCCACTCTATATGTCATGCATTCTCATGGTTTCAAGTCTCACATCAATGCCAATTGACAATTCTCGAGCCTTACATTTCTCCCCCTCTTAGACAAGAGTTCGTCCTCGAACTCGCAAACAACTTAATCAATCATAGTAAAGGAAGAAATGACATTAGAACTGAAAGAAAACTCACATCATACAAATAGCTCGGGATGCCTCTGTTTCATCTCAGACTCTGTCTCCCAAGTTGCTTCCTCGATGCCATGACGATTCCACTGGATCTTCACAAGCGGAATAGTCTTTGTTCTGAGCTGTTTCTCTTTCCGATCAAGAATCTGAATCGGTCGCTCAACATAGCTCAAAGTCTGATCTAACTCGGCTTCTTCAGGTTGAATGACATGAGAATCATCCGGCATGTATCTGCGCAACATCGATACATGAAAAACATCATGTATACCGGACAGTGAAGGAGGAAGAGCAAGTCGGTAAGCTCGATCGCCAATCTTCTCAAGGATCTCATACGGACCGACGTATCTAGGAGACAACTTTCCTCGCTTGCCAAATCTGACAACGCCTCTGAAAGGTGAAATCTTCAAAAATACTTTGTCTCCCTGTTCGAATACTAACGGTCTACGTCTAATATTGGCGTACTTCGCTTGCCTATCCTGTGCCGTTTTCATTCGTTTCTGAATGATCTTCACTTTTTCTGTCATCTCACGAATCATATCAGGCCCTAACTCTGGTACCTCAGAAATATCATCCCAGTACAACGGAGATCTGCACTTCTTTCCGTATAAAGCTTCGAACGGTGCCATCTCTATGCTCGTCTGATAGCTGTTGTTGTATGAAAACTCACACAACGGCAATGAATCTTGCCAACTAGTACCAAAATCTAGTACTACAGCTCTCAGCATGTCCTCTAAAGTCTGGATAGTCCGCTCTGACTGTCCGTCTGTCTGGGGATGATAAGCAGTGCTCAGGTGTAAAGTCGTACCCAAAGCCTGCTGCAAGCTGTGCCAAAAGTGAGAAGTGAATCGTGGATCACGATCTGATACGATCGACTTCGGCACACCATGCAATCTGACGACCTCTTTGACATACAACTCTGCCATCTGATCATGTCGATAGGTCATCCTGTATGGAATAAAGCACGCTGATTTGGTCAGTCTGTCTATCACAACCCAAATCGCGTCACAGCCCCGCGAAGATCGAGGTAACTTTGTCACGAAATCCATGGAAATGTGGTCCCATTTCCATTCAGGAACAGACAAACTCTGAAGTAGACCTCCGGGTTTCTTCCTTTCTGCCTTCACCTGTTGGCAATTCAGACATTTAGACACAAATTCTGCAATATCTGTCTTCATCTGCTTCCACCAGAATTGTGTCTTCAAATCATTGTACATCTTTCTGCCACCAGGATGAATGCTGAACTGATTACAGTGTGCCTCTGACATGATCTGTCGTCTCAAATCTGAAACATCTGGCACCACTAAGCGGTTATTCACATACAGAACAGAATCTCTAACCTGATATTCTGAGATATGTCCAGCTCTGACCATATCAATCGATCTCTGTACATTCGGATCAGTTTTCTGTGCTTCTTTGATCCTCGAAATCAGATCTGGCTCAATCTGAATCGCAGCAAGTTGCAACGGTCTACTCTCTATATCAAATGTCAATCCAGACAAGCAACAATCTTCTACTAAACTCGATACACCTATAGTCGACAAGGACAAAGAACATACCTTTCGACTCAAGGCGTCTGCCGCTGCATTCGACTTTCCTGGATGGTACTTGATCTCGCAATCAAAATCTTTCAGCAGATCAAGCCATCGTCGCTGCCTCATATTCAACTCTGACTGAGAAAAGAGATATTTCAGGCTTTTATGATCGGAATAAATCTCAAATTTCTCGCCATACAGATAATGACGCCAGATCTTCAAAGCAAATACAATCGCCGCCAATTCAAGATCATGAATCGGATAACGAGTCTCGTGCGGCTTCAGCTGTCTAGAGGCGTATGCTATCACGTGCCCTCGCTGCATAAGAACACATCCAAGCCCTCTGTGAGATGCATCACAATATACAACGAACTCACCTGTACCTGATGGAATCGTCAAGACAGGCGCACTAGTCAGCCTCTTCTTCAGCTCAACAAAACTGCTCTCACACTCTTCTGACCACACAAATGACATGTTCTTCTGTGTCAACTGGGTAATCGGCTTCGCTATACTGGAGAAGTCTCGAATAAAACGTCGATAATACCCGGCTAGACCCATGAAACTGCGTATCTCTGGCACAGAAGTCGGTCTCGGCCAACTGATCACAGCCTCAACTTTACTCGGATCTACCGCAATACCATCTCCAGATATAATGTTCCCTAAGAAGACAACCTGTCTCAGCCAGAATTCACACTTGGACAGTTTAGCATACAACTGCTCCTGTCGCAAAGTCTTCAGTACAATTCTCAGGTAATCTGCATGCTCAGTCAAACTCTTCGAATACACCAAAATATCGTCAATAAACACAATCACAAAATCATCTAAATATCTCTGAAAAATGCGGTTCATCAGACTCATAAACACCGCTGGTGCATTCGTCAAACCGAAAGGCATAACAACAAACTCGTAATGTCCATACCTGGTTCGAAATGCAGTCTTCGGAATATCAACGTCTCTAACTCGGAGTTGATGATACCCTGATCTCAAATCGATCTTCGAGTATACCGAAGATCCCTGTAGTTGATCAAACAAGTCGTCGATGCGCGGCAAAGGATACTTGTTCTTCACTGTTGCCTTATTCAACTGCCTGTAATCAATACACAGTCGCATCGAGCCATCTTTCTTTCTAACAAAAAGCACCGGAGCACCCCAAGGAGATACACTGGGTCTGATATATCCCTTGGACAGAAGATCCTCCAATTGTGCTTTCAACTCTTTCAGCTCTATCGGTGCCATCCTATACGGAGCTCTCGAAATAGGAACAGAACCGGGCATAAGATCTATGATGAAATCAACCTCTCGAACCGGAGGCAACCCTGGAATCTCATCAGGAAAAACATCTGCAAACTCGCAAACCACTGGCAAATATGCCAATGCTGGGCTCGACTTCAGTAGGTCTACTGAATATACGAGAAAGCCCTCTGCTCCTCTCTGAAGCAATCTACTCATAGTCAGAGCAGATACTAAGGGAATCCGAGATCTGGAGCCCTTGCCGTAGAATTTCCACTCGTCTGTCATCTCGGGTCTGAATCTGACAATCTTGTGGAAACAATCTACCGTGGCTCTGTACTTGATCAACATGTCTATGCCAACTATACAGTCAAAATCAGCTAAACCAAGTATTACACAATCAAGATCAATCTCATGCCCCTCAAACTGAAGCATACAGTGTCTAACAGTAGTCACAGATATCAAACCACTTCCCAACGGAGAAGCTATAGACACTACTGTCGACAACGACTCAACAGGCAATGAATGTCTCAATGCAAAATGTTCAGATATAAATGTATGAGATGCCCCTGTGTCTATCAACACATATGCAGGATAACCGCAAAGAAAACAGTTACCTGCAATGACGTCATCTGGCGCCTCCTGCGCCTGCTCCTCTGTCAGGGCAAAAACACGTGCCTGCTGTCGAGGAGGCTGACTCACCGTCTGACTACCTCCTGGCCTATGCTGGGTCTGTGTGGAGGGTGGCTGAAAGGAGTGTACAGAGGATGCCTGTCTCTCCATCTGTGGCGCTGGTGCTGATGATCCTGTGCTCTGGAATCGTTGTGCACCTCTCTGGGGACAAACTCTGGCGAAATGTCCCTGTTGCCTACAGATGTTGCAGCGTCCCAGAACTCCTTGACATTGCTCCGTCGCGTGTCGCCCTCCGCATGAACCACAGTATGCGCCACTATACTCTGACCCCTGACCTCTCTGTCGAGATCCACTCGAACTCAATGAACTACTCCCAGATTTCTTAAACTGTTTGCCCTTGGCCTTCAGAAAATCCTTCTTGCCACTACCACTAGCTCCGCTGTCAAAACGAGGAGGAGGTGGTGGAAACTGTACGGTCATGGACTGTGGCGGTCTCGGCCCCTGAACACCGTAGGAAGCTCCTCGCTGCCTAATCAAGCCAGCCTCGGCTCCCTTCGCTCGGTTCAGTGCCTCTGAAAAAGTACTAGGCCGGCCCGTGTTCACCAAAGTAAAGACATCGGGATTCAGCCCGTTGATGAACTGATCGGCCACTGCCTCGTCGTTCCCGGCCACATGCGGTGCAAATCGTAACAATGCAGAAAATTTAGCAACATATTCCTCGATGTTCCACTGTCCCTGCTTCAAATTCGCAAATTCAGCTCCCTTGTCTTTCCGGTAGGAGACGGGAAAGAAGCGCTGATAGAACTCGTCTTTGAATACTTTCCACGTGATATCAATGCCTCGGTGCTCCAAGGCTCTCTTCGTAGTCAACCACCAGCTCTTTGCAACCTCTTGCATCTGATGCCCTATCAGCTTCACACGTCGCTCATCAGTATAGGCCAACGACTCAAACAACATCTCGATATCATCGAGCCAGCTCTCGCATTCTACTGCACTCTCTGTGCCTTTCAGAGTAGGCAGATGGAAAGACTGGAATCTCTTCAATAAAGTCTCCATCGGGGTAGCGGTGACATCCATCTGTGCACCGGATGTGCTACCCTGCTCTGGTTGTGGCACTCGTCTAGGCGGCATAAATCTGATCATAAAACTGATTAGTACACACCCAATGTCATCTGTCTCAGCCCTTCTCTGATCATATACCTCTGATCGAGAATCGGTTCTGATTCAGGCTTGAAATGCTGTAAATCAATTCAGATAATACAACACAACATATATAGGGAAAGCAATAAAGCATGCTAGCATCTCAAAAGCAAGGAAGATGACTCGATCTACCCCGCTCATTCTATTCTATCTCAGTCTACAGAACCTACTGCTCTGATACCACCTGTTGTGGGGACCCGGGCTCTAACTCAATTCTTTTGGGATTTAATTGGATCTTTGTTCGAAAATGTGGGTCAAAAATTTGCTTTTAACATTAATTCAAATGTATAGATAAAGCATAACATGTCGTTAACTGAAATAAACAACATAATGTACATACATATCTGTCTGGTACAATCATACACTAGTGTTCGAATCTCAAATACAAGTAGTTCAAATCTAAACAGAAACTACTGGTAATCTGCTACTACACCCGGCATCACCACGCTATCAACTCAACTCTCTCATCCTCGTCGTGACCCTGATCCTGCCCCACCTGTTGCCATGCACACATACAGACACGACAACAGCCGGATAACTCCGGTGAGAACATATCCCAGTATAAAACATGTATGCATGCAATGTAATAATCATGTACAAAAGCATAGCATATGTAACAAGTAACATGAATATAAATCTAAACATGTAGAAGAATACAAATCTGTATTCCACAATTCCGATCTTGACTCGACTCTTTTCTAATCTAGGGATCCCGGTGTGAATAAGACGGTCTGTCACCTACCCAGCCACTCGGGGCAACGGTACGTCTTATTCCTAGACTTCGGTCAACTCTGTATCGAGGGTCTACACATATAACAAATCTGTTTCTATGCGTCGATACACCGAAACGTCTAGTTTTGGCAAGTCTGCCAATCTCTCCTATCTCAAGACTCGAATATAAATCAATAAACGAAACATTACATAATCAATGTAATAACTATCTAGTATGTGATTTAGGGAAACTCGTATCAAATCTGAATCGAGTTGTGCAATCCCGTGACCACATGAATTATACCTTTCTTGTCGAATCGTCGGTGTCGCAGTCGAAGTCTCGAGTTCACAATAACCAATATAATCTGAAATGGCAATGTGTAGACACACTCTATCAACAAGCATCTCAACTAACTCAATGTACAAATCTGTAACTGATTTCAATACAATTCAACGGCATAACGGCTTATTTCTCAATACCGGCCAACTCAATCTCAACATAACAATATCATAATCAATCTCAATAACTCATAATCTCATCCAATACAAACATGTATACCAAATTCTGCATAATCTTCACATAATACATGCTGGAAAATTGAACCTATAGCATACGACATCCGTAATTCAATCCGTTTACGTTTCTACGATGCTTAGCATATCAAGAACACATATTCGCAACAAAATCATAAGTTCCCCAACATCCACAATCTGAATCATGCTGGAATTATATCAAACTTACGTCACTTTGTAGCCTTCAATGCAAGGAACACAAATCTTACCTCAGAATTAAAATCGGATGAACAACTCTTGCATAATTCTACTTTTTAGCATGAAGAAACTTGAAGGATTTCTTGGGAGCTCTCGGTTCTGAATTCTGAAGAATGAAGGAGTAATGTGTCAACATAACATATATATATCTCATGCCATGTGTCAAGACCAAAATCGAAGGTGGCAATTTCGCATGCAGACCGCGGGTGCGGTGTCTCAAGAGCGCGGGTGCGCTATGCTCACGGCGAGTTCATCCAAAAATGTAGCACTTAGACCGCGGGTGCGGTCGTGCTAGCACCGCGGGTGCGGTGTCTGTTCGCACATTTCCCTCAATTTCCTCTCAATGCACCGCGGGTGCTGTATCTCTAACACTGCGGGTGCGGTGTGGCTTCGGCCATGCTTCAAAAATTCCACTCTATATGTCATGCATTCTCATGGTTTCAAGTCTCACATCAATGCCAATTGACAATTCTCGAGCCTTACAGCAACAGAGGTATGCGCGCATATGCACGCCTTGCTCTGCCCACGCGCGCGGGCCCTTAGGTGTGCGTCTTGTTTGTCTGTAATGCTATTTTAGGTTCCGAATTTGCAAGAGTGATCAACATGAAAGTTGTCGATCTATGTATTGGCTTTCATTTTTCCCTAACCTTACTCAATTTGGATATCGTATGCGAGGGTTATGCTCATTCTCCCAAAATGTGTCAGTGTAGGAACTGCAACACACACGATACATTTCGGGATGATTTTGCCCCTATTTTCAAATGGATTTGGACAAAACTCAAAACATGAAAGTTTTAGTACTATGTATTAGCTTTCTAATGGAATTGGTCTCATCCCATTTGGACTAATGCTCAGATGATTATGCCAAACACCATATCATGTGTCGTTTTTCTGTCGCGGTTCAGCATACTTTTCAAACACAAATCAATTTCTAATACAATCTTTCATTATCACAACCTATTTTCTCATTTCCATTGTCATGATATACATCATACACGTAATCACATGACAATTTCATGAATTATCGATAATCAACATAAGATTTACGATAATACAATACACGGTCCTTACAAAATAATTATGCATGGAATCTCTGGCAAGACTATGAGATGTACTTTAGAGAAGAAGTTCTCCAATTGTACATGATATGTCAATATTTATTCTCAAAGATGCGTCACATGTTATCGAATTCTTATGCAACCATCGATGAACCAATGGTTGCATATTCGATCAAGATATATGAGATAAAGGGACTGTACTGTACGTTAATCATAACCGACTGGTTCTTGCAGGCACTATCAGTGATACCTAGGGAATCATGGGACGATGCTGCTAAAATCTATTACCATGATTCGATGGGTTTAATCAAAAAATGATTTCTGACATTCTAATGATCAATGGTTGATACATAGAATGGGTAAAATTAGGGTAAGCCCGAATAAAAGATTATGTATTGAATCACAAAGAGTTGTGAACCCACGGCTAGCTGTATCCCTGAACCATTGAGGGTCACAAAAGCACTTATTTACTTGTTCCCGTTGAGATAATAAATTTAATGAGTTGAATTTATAAGAAAGATGTTTGATATGATCAATCAATAAGCTTATAAATAAAGTTTATAAAAGTTTATAGAAATTTTGAGAGCATAACTGTTAAACAGTCAAAGGAGTACACATGCCTTATTTAGACTTTGGTGATCTCGAAATTAAAGTGTGCATCATAATAACAAACAAGTTGAAATTGTCACATCGAGGATATTGGATCGTCGATCGGGATTATGATGAGATTAATGTTATGAGAGCATGGATCATGGGCTTGTAAGAGTATAAGACCCTCATGCAAATTTATTAAAGTTCAAATGGACTTTAATAATTAATTATATTTCAAGTTAGTTAAAATATATCCTTTTAAGTTTGTATTAAATATGGTATTGTTTTATGTAATATGGAGATATTCATGATATCATAATTTTATTAAACTTGCAGACAAAGTAAAATAATATTAGTACATGATATTCTCACAAATATATGTATTAAAAGAAAAATGAGATTGGCAAAAGGTTGGCATGCATATTTAGAATCTTTAATTAACTAAATCAATTAGATTAATTAAGTTAAGAAAGGATTAGAAAAAATAATGATGGATTTTGATTCGTAATTTACGTAAAATGCATCCGAAAAGTTTTTTGGGCAAGAAATATTTTCAGCTCTTCCAATTTTTGTGCTCACAAAAGGTTTTGAACCAAATTGTGTTATATCTCTACAAAAAGATCTTCTATACTTTCTAGTGCAAGTTAGAAGATGAACGAGTAATCCGGATGTAGACCTGATTCAAAG
This sequence comes from Primulina eburnea, assembly GCF_022965805.1. Lineage (NCBI taxonomy): Eukaryota > Viridiplantae > Streptophyta > Magnoliopsida > Lamiales > Gesneriaceae > Primulina > Primulina eburnea. The sequence goes on from NC_133101.1 coordinate 30,773,843, forward strand.
ATTAAAGAAAGAGCTGAAAAACGTTCGTAGGGATTTACAACCATAGCTATGTCCGCTAATACCAGAGTAGTTGGTGTCAAGTGAAATTATTCACCAAATGTATAATTCTTTAACATATGATGATTGTTTATTCAATTTAAACCATACGAGTGTCCAAAATATTTTGAACGTCAAAACAAAATTTTTAAAATTCCGCTGCATTTTAAGCACGAGAGAAGCCGAGATTCCAACATAAATGCATGAATTTATAAAAATATGTATTTGAAAATAAAAAATTCGACATTATGTTAACATAAAAGAAAATAATCGAACATATTTTGTTATAAAGATAAGTTTAAATTCGAACTCACGAAATTATTCATTTTCAAATATGAATTCAAATTTTAGTTTGATTCAAATAAACTTAAATTTATTGTGAATTTAATTTTTTCCAATAAATTAGAGTTTGAATTCATATTTGAAAATGAATAATTTGCACGCGCGAGCTCGAATTTGAACTCATCTGTATAACAATCGATGTTTGATTTTTTTTCCTTTTATGTTAACGTACTATCAAATTATTTTGTTTTCAAATACCTATTTATAAATATAAATATAAATATATATATACACACACAAATGTAATTTATTATACTATACATGTTTATGTGTGCATACATTAAATTAGTACATATTTGTACATCATATGTATTATATATACATAATATATTGTATTTATAAATTATATATATATTTATATGATATGAATTTTATATATACAATATATTATATACTGGAACATTTAGTTTTGGTGTTTGATAAAAATATCACAAATGAATTTGAGCAGAAACTGAAATCAGTAACATAACTGTTCGCAAACCCAAATTGACATCAAGTGTAAAATATCAACCTACCAAACTGATTAAGAGACTTTTTATTTAATTCAAACTAACATGCTATCTTAAACAAGATCATTACAAGGATCTTATCGATGAGTGATTAAAGATCAAAACCTAAAATAATACAGCTTTTTGTTTATATCTATCAGTGCTAAGGATCAGAGTGACAGTCTATGTCATAATTCAATCGATACCAGAAAAGATGATGAATCTACAACAAATATATTTGTATTCATGAACGTATATTTTTTGTACAAGTTACCGTTGAAGATTGAGACCATATATGAGATTAGTTGAACTAGCTAGAGACAAGAATTCTCGACTATAAAAAAAGCCAAATATCTTTCAAAAATATTATACAATTCTTATTAAAGAAGAAGTACACACTTATTTGTTATTTATCTGATCATATCAAGAATCTTATTGGTGCAAAAAATTATTCTGTTTAGTTCAATAAGCTGTGAACTAGGAACTCTACTTCTCTAAGTCTTTAGTTTCAGTTTCAATTTCACTAAGATTTTCAGTTAGGCAGTGTTAAATTCTAACTGCAGTGGGTAATTTCGAATCACGTATAATTACCGAAATCTTTTAGTACAAACTTTCCTTTAGGTAGAATGGTGACGTAGGAGTATTGAAGTCTCCGAACATCCATAAACATTTCAAATTTTATTTATCATTTAGTTTATCTTCCCTTAACCACACAACTGAATAGTCATTTGTTCAAATCAGTTTCAATAAGCCTACTTCTGTATAGTTCACATTAATTGACTTGCTGAAAACTCTGTCAACAAGAAGAAAGTTCCAGTATTGTTAACACAATTGAAGCAATTAAAAGAAAATTTATTCACCCCCTCTAAATTTCTAATCTTGATCCTGACAAATGGTATCAGAGCTATTCATTCTTGTCTCTGAACAAAAATTCCTCATGGGGTAATTCAGTAAATTTCCAATGTTCTCCAAAGAAAACTTTGATTATTGGAAGATCAAAATGCAGGCTCACTTAGCTGCTCAAGATGATGATATTTGGTTCATCATCATAGATGGATTAATGATGATAATGAAGGCGAATACAGATGTACCCATCACTGAAGAAGCTCCTCAAATGCTAGAAAAACCAAGAAGTGAGTGGACAAATGATGATAAGAAGAAAGCAAATCTTGACAATGTGGCCAAATACATTTTATACAATATTCTCGACAAAAACACAATTAGGAAGATCAAAATATGCAAAACTGCCAAAGAAATATGGGAAAAGTTTATCCAGCTGTGTAAAAGAATTGAGCAGACAAAATAAAATAAGTTCTTCATGGCCATACAAAAATTTGACAATATTAAAATGAAGAATGGAGAATTTATGTCTGACTTTGATGAAATATTCTGTGGAATCATAATAGAACTCGGTGAACTTGGAAAAGTGTACAACAACCGAGAAGTAATTATCAAGTAATGAGAAGACAGTTGAAAGAATGGGACGTCAAGAATATAGCTACGCATGAATCAACATACTTGATCAAAATGAACTACATGACTTATTTGCATACCTGAAAGCTTATGATTTGAATTGCAAATAAGAGAAGATGGTCAACCTACCACTCAACTAATTAAAGATTTAAATCAATTGAAACTTGAACTATCAGTTTCAAATGAATGGTCAACGGGATATTTATGTTGGAAACTTAATTTCGGAGTTTGACAAACTGTGGGGACCCGGACGCTAATTCATTTCTTAATCGTTCTTGGGAATAATTCAATTAATTAAGATAAACAGGGTCTAATTTTTTTTTATACAACTGCGGAACGTAATGGAATCACTTTGATATACATATCCAAAGTAATGTACATGTCTCGTACTTAATACATTAAAATCAAACTAGGGTTCAACAACTATATATCAAGTGCTGAAACCTATCTACTTCTGATCCGGATCTCCACGCTAACTTGCCGTCTCTCATCCTCTTCTTGACCCTGATCATGTCCCACCTGTTGTCATGCACACATACAAACACGACACCAGCCAGATAACTCCCGTGAGAATATAATCCCAGTATAAACAATGAGTAAATGCAATCATATAAAACATATATAAAAGCATAAACAGTCATCAATAACATGTATCAAATCTGAAAACATGAATCGATATAAAACTGTAAATCAACTAGTGACTCGTCATTTCATACTTGACTCATCTCTGATCTAGGGATACCGGTTCCTGGACATTGGCACATATATCGAATCTCAGCGATAGGAGTCGATCTACTCCTATGCAACATCTATATAGTTCAATCATCAAGTGTCTTGGCATATCCGCCACAGACTTGACATATCCGCCAATGACTAGGCATCTCCGCCCATGACTCAATACACGCTTTTCTATAAATCAATAGACTAAGCATTTCAATCTCATTAAATTGCAAACATCAATGCAATAAAGTAGAGTATGTGATTTTTGGGAAACCCAAGTACAATCTGACTCGAGTCGATATCCCGGTTAACACTAATTTATACCTTTCTTTCTGTCGACCTGACAAAGTCGATGACTCGAATATAAATCCTGTCAATACTCAATCTGGCAATGACAATATCGAGGGTACAATATCAATATACCACTCAAATCAATACTGGATATAATCAGAACTCAATCTAATTCAGTTTCAACGGCATAACTGCACACTCTCAATATACCCAGCAATACAAATCAACAGATATCAATTCCCACAACTCATAATCGATAACAATACAAATCTGATATCAAATCTCAATCAAATCCATTCTGAAAATCATAACAATTTCATATGGTATCTGTTCTTCAATGCGGTTTCGATTATACGATGTCTACTATGTCAAGAACACCATATATGAATCATATCTGATTCCTTCAATATCATAATTTCAAATCATATAAAAAAATACGAAAACTTACGTCTGTGTGAAGCCTGTTACGAGACGATCACAGTACTGAAGTCGGATTGAAAATCAGACGGGCGGATCTTGCACAATCACAAATCTAAAATATATAGAGGCGTAAGGATTTTCACAGATCTTCCTCCGTTCTTTTTTTTTTTTTGGATAAATTCTGAAGGAATGATAATATATATATATATATTATATATTATATATATATATATATATATATATATATATATATATATCAAATTGCATGGTTAAAATACGTGGCTCATTTTCCATACATATCAAGCGGCGCTCGGGCGGTCAAAAACTACCGCTCGGGCGCAGAACTTTCTGTCCCACCTGTTGTCATGCACACATACAAACACGACACCAGTTGGATAACTCCGGTGAGAATATAATCCTAGTATAAACAATGAATAAATGCAATCATATAAAAACATATATAAAAGCATAAACAGTCATCAATAACACTATCCACCGAGGCGTTTCGTGTGTCATGAATATATGAAGATAATATATTAAATATTCATGACACTTAGCCATAATCACACCAAAACATTTTTTATTTTATTCATGAAAGACAGTGAATTTCAAAACTTAAATAAATATGTCAAACTCAATTTGTTACCTTACATGTTCTGTGGGGACCCAGACGCTAATCATGTTCTTAATCATAATTGGGACTAATTAATCAATTATAATAAACAGGGTCTAATTTTTTTTTTTTTTTAATAATGCGGAACGTAGTGACATAAAAACATATATACATCTCAGTATATAAAAGTACAAATCCTGTATCACATACATTTATTCAACTAAGGTTTAACAGCTAATATCAATTGTCCAACTCTATCTCTAATCCAAGTCCGGAATCTCCACTCTAATCACGATCTCTCTTCATCTCCTCAACCCTGAACCCGTCCCACCTGTTGTCATGTACACATACAGACAAGACAACAGCCGGATAACTCCAGGTGAGAATAAATCCCAGTATAAATCAACGAAACATGAATCATATAAACAAATATACAGCATGTAACAGGTAACAGCAATATGTATCAAAATCTGAAACATAATCAATCACAGACTGTCGACAATGCTCGTAACTCTACAATTTAGACTAGACTTAATCCTAGTCTAGGGATCCCGATTTCTAGAAGTTGGCATTCCATACCGATCAACAGTAATAGAAGAATTTCCGATTCTATCCACATCGATATGGTATCGATCACCAGTAATAGAAGGAGCTCTGATTCTATCCACATCGGCATTGTATCGATCACCAGTAATAGAAGAAACTCCGATTCTATCCACATCGATATGACATCGATCATCAGTAATAGAAGAAGTTATAATTCTATCCAAATCGATACGGTACCGATCACCAGTAATAGAAGAAGCTATAAATCTATCCACATCGATAGCCAATCCTCCAGTGACAGACTTTGGCACAATCGCAAATACACTATCTTATGACATCGTGCAATGTGCCCGTGGCGATCCCGCCACTATCAGGCACTTCTGTCATAAGACTACTTTTCTAATACTTGCTATCTATAAATCAAGAGAACAAGTACATCAATCGAATCAATGCAATATCAATGCAATAAAGTAAAGTATGTGATTTAGGGAAACTCAAGTCTAAACTGACTCAAGTCGATCTCCCAATACCACATTGACTTATACCTTTCATTCGTAGTGTCGGTCTGGAATTCAAACTCTGTCAATTCTTCAATCTGGCAATGGACCGCACAATCCCGATATCCTGGTCAATATAACATCACCAGATAATAATTCCCTCAACTAATAATCGATACCAATACAATCTGATATCATATCTCAGTCAATTAACTTCAGAAAATCATAACAATTTCAAAATCAGTCCGTTTCTAAATCTGACTTCGATTCTATGATGTCTAACATGCCAAGAACATCATATATGAAGTGTATTCATTTCCAACAACATCATAATTTTGATTCTATATACATACCCGCACATGCAGCAAGGCAAATGGCTTGCTCTACGTGCAACACATCTCACGCATATGCGCGGCATCTACCGACGCATATGCGCGAGACCATATGTCTCGGCGCGTGGTGTGCACAGTGCCTCGCGCATATGCGCGCCCTCATTCGGCGCATATGCGCGAGGTACTCAAATTTCTTCCCAACTCTCTGCCACCCTCGCGCACATGCGGGGGTTCAGGTCGCGCATATGCGCTAGGTCCTCTGGACAATTCGCGCATATGCGCCCGGCTGGGTCGCGCATATGCGCGAGAGCTCATCCTCGCACATACTTCTTTTTACACGTTATCTCAAATCGTGTCTCGGTTAATTCTTTCATAATCACATAACATTATAAATAAATCATCGTTAATTACAGTGACTAATTCTCGAGCATTACATGTTCTAAGTTGTACGTAAGGAAAAATAATATTATTTTGAAGCCGTAATATCATCTCGGCTAATAAATTGATTAGAAAACAATTAAAGATGTGTTTATCTTTAGACTTATTGTGCCTAAGTTAAACCCTATCTGTTCTAGCGTAATAAAAAAATATTAATTTTATAGAATCATGACCAAGTGCATCATAAACATACAAAACTAATAGAACAATATATTAAGGCGTTCAATAGAAAATTGAATTGAAATAACAAAATGTAAATTGCTGTAAAAAATTTGCTAAATACATTGCAAATGAAGTAGAAATTGACAAACTCTTTTTATTTGCCATCAAAACTAAAACATTGTAAGTAAATCTCTTGATAAAAATGAAGAATACAAATTCTAGAAATAGTTAAGCTATATTAAATCATTTACGGAGTAAACAAAATTTTTTTTTGCTTTAAGTTGAAATATAAATTAGAAAATTAAGTAGATAGAACAATGAAAATTTTAATTTTTCAAATCAATGTTAATTTCAAGTTTAATACTGTAATTCTAAGAATTTTAAAATCCAGCGGCGTTGGCTATTTATGGACACTATTGATCGGATTCCTGCCTCCATAATATGTGTTCACCATGTATGAATAGTCAGATTTAAATACATTTGCAGCAAAGATGTTCAAAAATGTCATATTACTAAATGATGCAAATGTGCCATTCAAAAGTGCAGATTTTGAGATAGCAACTTTGCTAACCGTAATTCTTATAATTGTACTGCAAATTATCAAAGTGAGTTTTAAGAAAATAATTATTCCACTCCAAATACACCTGAAAAAAGTTTGAGTTTAGCAGCAACTAATAAAATTACTCAAAAATGAAATCCAAGGGGTCTGTTAAAAAAAAACAGAATTTAATAAAATTATAGAATAAAAAATTCCATAAAATAAGAAAGAAAACATACATAGATGAAATAGACGACTGTAGTCTCTGTTAAACCCAATCACCTTTTCGTCATTTTCAAATCCTGAGTTCCACAGCAATGACTCGTACCCAAAAATATAGAACACCATCTTTCATTGATTGAACAAAAATACATGCCCAAGCAAAGAAGCAAAATGAACAATCCACCACAAAAATATCCTCTGACACCCAAAAAAAAATTACGAAAGAATCAAACTCAACGAATCATATGTGAATTAAAATCGGAATGGACTCGAGTAACGTGGATCCTGCATAGAATCGAAAAGGTGAAATGGGGATGGATTTGCTTTCGATCTATGTGATAGGGAGAGAGAGGAGTTGGAGATGTGGGCTAATAAATATTCTGTCATTAACTGTCATTGTGCTCGTCGTCGTGCTGTGTTTAATTGAAGCCTTTCATTTTCATTGTGATTGGTATGAGTAGCAGCTCGTGTAGAAAGAGAAGACATTTAAGCTAAATAGTATTTAGATCTGTGACAATATTTAGAAGGAAATTCTTATATATTTGTGTAGATATTTTTAAGTTTCAATTATTCAAGAAATAAAATAACATAGTCACGAAAAACATGTATGAACCATCATTAAATAGTGAATGAAAACCACGAACAACCATTGAGATTAAGAGAAGGAAACTTACCTTGTTTGCAAGATTGAATCGAAATTCTTGAAGCCAAAGCAAAAAATTCAGAGGCAGGAAATTCTTCTATGAAAGATCTTCACCAACAAATTCATAGGAAAGAAAGTCATCAAGATGAATAAAAACATGTCACATCCAAAGCCTTGAATTCATGAAAACCCATAAAATAAATATAGATGTTTAGGGTATTATACGAATTATATGCTAAACTCATGGTAACACGAAAAAATAATAATAATCATAAAATTTATTCGGCAAAGCAACCCGAGTCACATCGAAAGACTTCAAGCCATAAAAAAATCCGAAAAAATAAAGTTAAAATTACAGAAAATTTTACGAATTATATTTTAAATTCCTTGATCTATAGATATCGATACAAAATAAAACTTAAAATATTGAATGTAGGAGCGAACTAATTAGTTTAAAAAATGTAAATTTGCTTACCTGGTATTGCAGTATAGGAGTTGAGATAATTGAGAGTTGATTGAAAGAGAACAGCTATTATAAAAAAATTTAATAAAATATTGACTAACCAATCATCTACCAAGCTCCAAATAATTTAATATTTCATAAAAAAATGGCGCTAATTTTTTAATATTTATTATTTAAATTAATTTAATAGATCAGATCAAAATTGATCAAAAAAGTACTTTTTTAATACTTTAAATTATATAAAATGAAAACTAGATATGCCTTAAAAAAATTATCATCAACAACATTGTCCATAAAACACAGAAGTCCCCTAATTTATTAAGGGATCAAATATAAATATCAATTCCGAAAAAGCTAAATTTTATCTATCAATCTTAGATTTTTATTATGAAATGATGTTGATATGAATCATGAACTTGATCTCGTGTTTCTTTCATATCAATTAGAGTATATTATCATAACAAAAATTATATAGATCATGTAAATATCTCTTTATAGTTATCAAAGGGACAACTGCATCCAAATAATAATAATGTTGAAAAAATGATACACGTCCTCAAACTTAAAAATATTAATGTTGAAAAAATAAAGTTGGAATAGATAAATCTAACCTTTTGATTAGGGGTGTCAAAAATGAACCCGACACGCTAACCCGACACGGGACGACACGGAAAATATCGGGTTTGGGTTGGGGGTTTTCGGGTTCGGGTCGAAACGGGTCGACCCGAATGCAAACCCGAAAAAAAAAAATTTCTCGGGTGGGTTCGGGTTGCCCCGGGTTGACCTGAAAAAAATATCAGGTCACCCAATGACCCGACCCACCCGACCCACCCGACCCATCATGTTTTTTTAAAAAAAAATTTTACAATTTATATAACTATTTTCTAGACCCAGAGTATAATAGCGACAGATTTTGAGTACAACCGTCGCTATTAGCGACGGGTATTAACAAAACCGTCGCCGATCTAGATCGGCGACGTTTTTGTTAATACCTGTCGCTACCTAGCGACGGTTTGTATAAAATGTCGCTAATTTTGCGAGGGTTTCAACAAAAACTGTCGCAAATATTTTTTTTTAAATGATATAATTATTTAAATCTGAAATACAAATATATTGTGCTGTATAATCCAAAAAAAATTAACAAAATTTGATAAATGTAATCATATTATTAATCTGTAAATAATAATACAAGTGTTTCATACAAAATGAATCAGCCATGTAACGCTCCATCTCCTCCTGTGATGTTGATTTAAAATGAATCAAATTGAATTTTTTTAATGTAGCGTTGATGAAAATAACGAAATTTAATAAACTTACGTCGAGCAGGCGGGATCGCGTGTCAACGAAAGATCCATCTACATGTTGATGTGTGTGAACGTATAGCTCCCATGATTTTGAAATGCATCGTTCGCATCAATTTGATTATGCTCAGTATTTGGCTCAACATTAGTGACATAAGCTCGCCTACGTAGAGTACTCACATGCATCCAATCTGATTCTGCTCTCTTTGTTGTTGGATAAGTCAAATACACAACTTGCGAGACTTGCGTAGGTAATACAAATGGTTCGTAGTATTCAAGACTCTTTTTTCGATTGACATCAACAATTTTGTACTTTTTATTAGGAACCACAAATTGTTTGTAATTTCGTCTAAATATGGTTTGTTCTGACATTTTTTTTGATTGTAAGGATAACGGATATATCAATTTAATAAACACTCAGGATGACTAAGTGCAAATGTTAAAAATGACTCTAAACGTGACAATTTATAGACAGTTTGCTAAAACCCCGAACCCTAAACCCTAAACTATTAGCGACTGTTTGCTAAAACCGTCGCTAATACCCTAAACCCTAAACTATTAGCGACGGTTTACTCGGCGACGGTTTCATTTGCGACGTTTTAAATAAAAACCGTCGCTATACAGCGACGGTTTTATTACAACCGTCGCTATATAGGCAGCTAAACGATTATATTTTTTTCTATATTTATTATTATTTTTTATTTTTTCGATTTTTTTTCATTAATTTTTTTTACAAAAATAAAAAAAAATCGGGTTAGACGGCTAGACGGGTTGGGTTAGACGGGTTCGTGTTCGGGTTGGGGGTTTTTGGGTTGCTTCGGGTTCGGGTTGGGTTCGGGTTGAAAAAAAAAAAAAAAAAAATTTCGCGGGTTGACCCGCAACCCGACCCAACCCACCCGATTGACACCCCTACTTTTGATTAATTGCCGAAATCCGAGAATAGACCGGGTCCATTGCTCACACAAAGTAAGCATCCCGATAACAACTTTTAATGTGAAGCCTAAAGTAAGAAAACAATCCGCACGAGTTATGCCAACAGATGAAAGAGAGAAAATTCCGAGTTATGCCATGTATAAATAAAACAAATGCATATGTAGTGCTGGAAAAGCTGATGGTTACTTGAAGCAATAGAAGTGGTTAACGACATTGCAAGTATAGGAGGATAAGCAGGTAAATCTAGACAGAAGACCAAGAAGGATTAAAATCTATAAACCAAAATGTAAATTTGTTTGTTAACATTATAATAAAACAATGTCTAAGAAGAACTAATATAATGATCAAGTGACTCTATTTAGAATATGTGAAAGACTAAATCGTAAGACCTTGACGCTTGTAATAAATATATTGCCACCTGCAATATAAAAAGAACAAACTAATTCTATATGATCACTAATATAAATCAACATAATATTTTGTAGAATAATATGAACTTATTCATTATTAAAAACGAAACAGATGAAGATGTGGGTGAATAGATATCATTCATTGAATTGAGTATTTCATTTCTATAAATACTTTGTTTGCAACATGTATCTTTCAGCTTTCGAGAAGAAAAAAAAAGCACAAAAAAAATTCAAAACCAGCAAAAATATTCAACTTATACCAAAAAACAAAAATCATAAATAATTTGTTTATCCATCTGACACTAAAAAAGTATTGTTCAAATTTGAGTCAATAAAAATTGAAAGTGTAATGCCCATGCAATAAATTGTTAGTCAGGAGACGTGATAATATAGAGGATGAGAAGTCAATAAACATAGACAGAGATAAAACCATGTACAGAATACATGGTGCCACATATAGCTGACTTTGAATGAACATATATAATAGTATATATATATTAGCATCCCTCAAAATTCTAACGCGAAAACATATAGCATGTATTTAACAATTAATGTAACTATTTGTGCATAATATATTTTTTAAATTTAAAAGAAAGAGATTTGATTTACTTACAATTTATCATTCTCTAGTAGGTAGCTATACATCTTTGAAAACCACGTTTCTTGTGGATACATCAGATCGATGCTGTAAATTTCCGTATTTCACCAAAATTTTTGTAGAATTTTGGGAGACTCCTCTTGAAAGTACCACATATAGCTGACCGTGGCTGAACACATGGTTACGCAAAAATATACCAATATTTTGGATTGTTTGACCTTGTGCTTTGTTTATTGTCAAAGCAAAACTAAGCCTTATGGGAAACTGTCGACGTGTCCACTCAAATGGTAATCCAGAGTTATCTTCACTTTTCAAGGGCATTCTATGTAGAAAGAATCCGGTGCCCTTATAAGGACCTATTATCATCTCGGCATCTATGAAATTTCTACCTAAACCGCGGCATATTAATCTTGATCCATTGCATAGACCAAGTTCGGGCGCAACATTTCTCAAGAGCATGATAGGACTTCCTACTTTCAACATGATTTTATGTGGTGGCAAACCACTTGGACTAAGAGAATTAAAAAATTCTTCTTGAAAAAGGTTGTGATTATCGTCTTCTACACTATCCCAAGATGCATATTCTTTTTCTTCTCCAGGAAACTTGAGAATGAGCCTTTGATTAATATTGTTGACGTCAACATTTTTTTTTGTGAGGATGGCTCTACGGACCATATAGTTTTCATCATTAACACGATTTATCATATTAGGAAAAACAGAATCAATCAACATCTGTATTGATTGTTCACCTTCCCATGGTATGATAATTGAATCTAGTAATTTAATGAAATCATGATTCATAGTATGTTGCAATCCATCACCTATGCGCAAGAGAAATTGCGAGAACTCAACATCTTGAGCAGATCTCATATTTTGTTGAAGGTGTATAATCTTTACCCGATGCCAGAATGTTGACCTTGAAATACTTGCAGCAATTTGTTCTGCCTTTGACCCTCGTTTAATAACCGTTAACACTTGTCGGAAATCGCCACCAAAAACCATTGTCTTCTCTCCAAATGCTATTTGATTTTCCATAATATCTTGAAACTCTTACTGACAGATTCAAAAGCGTAGAGATCTGCCATTGGAGCCTCGTCCCATACTATAGCTGATGCACGCCTTATTAGTTCTGCAATTTCTGTCTGTTTTTTTATTTTGCAAAGCGTTGATGCAGTTGGTCTAAGTGGAATCTGAAAACATGAATGTGCAGTTCTTCCACCTTGCAACAATATCGCAGCTCCCAGATGTTGCAACCGCAATTATAATTTTACCCATTTTTCTTAGATGTGCCAACATTGAGCGGTATAAAAAAGTCTTACCTATAAAGGCCTAAAAATCCTTACTTTGAAAATTTGCGGGAAATTTAAAATTTTTCTTTTAAAATAAATGGAGTGCCTCATTCATACCAAAAACTGATAAAATATTTAACGTTCAAAATAGCAGCGGAAGAAATTATTACTTGCCAAAATAACAAGTTAAAGTATTCAACAACTGATAAAATATTTGAGCATCAAAAATAAAATGGCAAGTGCTGAAACTGAGGTCCTCGGGTGCCACTACTGCCGACCCAAGCTAGCTCACTGGTCCCCGCCCTCGATCCCGACATCATCAGTACCTACAACAATCAAGTCTACTGAGTCTACAGACTCAACATGCATATATCGTAAATAATGAGTAAATAATATAGTAAAATTTGCATGGTATAAAAATATCATGTCATGAGGCATACGTGAAAATAACTTGTCATGAACAATTATAATACATGCATACTGAGCTGAAAAATCATAGTAAAAATGTTTACTCCTTGGAGCCCTGTACTGAATTAGCTTGTAATAATTTTCTGGTGAGATTATGGTCTACGCAAGTGGTCCCTGAACTGAACTGAACTGAGCTGACCAATACTGGGACCAGACTGGTAACTGTTGACCGGATTTACGTCTGATCAGACTACTGCCACAGTATACTGGGTTAAACAACTGAACTGACCGGTAACTGGTGACCGGACTGGTAACTGGGGACCGGATTTAATCATGATAGTAAAGTGACCACAAGCAATATCGCATAAATCTCAAAATAAATATTTTTGCACGTAATATAATTAATTCACACAATTAAATATCCTGTAATAATTTTACTGATGGAATGGATCGCTCTCAGGCTCGCTGCAACCTAAATATGCCATGAAAAATATGCAATAGCATTTACTTGACCAAACTATGCAATTAAATCCAAAAACTGAGACAAATGCGCCTAATGACTTCGTATTTAATCATGACTCCGAACCAACCCGAACCAACACTGAAACATCATATAGTCATGATTAAAATACTGCTTAAAATGATGAATTAATGCTCCTAAAATATTTAGGGCCGAAATCTAGGTGTATGGAGGCCAAAACATGAAACGCTCTTTCGAGAGTCAATTTGGCACATCGCACCGCAAATTCTCGTACGACCTCAAAAATGAACCAAATTAGGAACGGTTGAAAAAATTACCTTTCTAACACAATGAGGCACTGTCCAGTCCAAGACCATAGGCTAAAAGCCAACCGAGAACTTGAACGAGCCACTGAACCGTCACAGCAAGTTGCTGTCCAAAAATACAGCAACTCTGCTTTGGTTTCCTTGCGTCGTTTGCGAGGCTAATGGCCATTGGGGCTTGAACCACCGACCAGAATCTCTTACCAACATCATAAGGAATGATTTGAACCATGGCTAAGGGATCTAGGCCAGCCACAATTCGAACCACACCAAGAAACAATCCACACGTCCCGGCCGAGAGAAATTCTGCGCGTGGGAAATGTGTTGCTTTGTTTGCTGTTTTTCGTCGTTCCAGTGGCCATTTGATTGACCATGACACGATCTAGACATCTAGGGGTATGATATGAACCATGGCTAAGGGCCATAGGCCAACCAAGATCCACACCATTCCACGAAAGTTGAAACACACATGCTGAAAAATGAAGGGCCGAAAGGGAAAGGAGCCGATCTTGATGTTTTAAATTGAAAACCGATTCACCATGGACAAAGCCACCAAAGGGGCGACTTAGTCACGTCTTGGACATGCTAGGGAAGTGATCTAACCATAGCTATAGGCCCCTAGGGCAGCCATGATCAGATCCTTACCCTTGGACCGAAAACACAATTTTCGAAACTCAAAAGGATCAAGGGGGAAGTTGCTGTCATCTTCTCGACTTCCAGCGTACATGGGGTTAAATGAATGGACCATCATGGTTGGTCCTATTACATGTCTATATGTCGCCTTGGGAGCCTGGAATCGAACCAATACCTGAAACCATGAAAACGAAAGAAAACCGTGAAGCTTGTCATGGAACCGAAAAATTCTGCATGTGGTTTTTTTCGGAAAATTCTTGCCATGTTTCGGTTTTTGCATAATAAAACATGATCATGTAATGAAAATAAATGATATTAGGACTTGATTGAAGAGTCAAGGAAGAATATATGCATGCCTGGTTTCGTTTGAAAGAAAAACGAAAGAACGAGACGATTCGGCGCGGAGGAGGTGGAGCGCTTTCTTTTCTACCTTTCTTCTTACTCGATTTGTCTCTCTTGTTTCCTACTGAATTCTCACGGTTTTTAGCTCTGAATTTCTCTCAGATTTCGAGCAAGGGAGAGGGGAATGATGGTTAGGAGAGTGAGGGAAATGATTGCAAGATATAGGGAACAAATCAAGACCAAGTCTCCACCTTTTTAAATTTTGAATTTTTGGTTTGATATCAAATGATTTGTTGGTGTTTGTTGGGGGTGAAGTGGCCGATTATACCTGATAATCAAGGCTAGGGTAGTGATCTAGTATTAATTAATTAAGGTGGATAAATAATTTAAAAGGTTAGCAAGCTAGACTAACATAGAATGGGTCAAAGGTGAGTTGGCATATAATTGCTTATTCCACTAAGGAGTGGCCCAAAAATTCACTAATAAATGGAAGGGAATTATTTTCTAACTAGTAAATTTATAACCCTTAAAAGCCTCACTAATCCTTTAATTAATTTAGTGAATTAATCCCTTAATTATTGGAACTTGAATGAACTTATTTCCTACTCACCTCAAGTAATTAAAATAATCCTCAAACCTCATTTTTAACTTAAATCAACTTACTTGCTATCTAAAATAAATTCTGGATATATTTTCTGAATCTTAAATTCTATCTCAAAACTCCAACTCCAGTCCGGCCTCACTGAAATAACTGCAAGAATAAAATTTAAACAATTGAAATAAAATAATTAACTTTACGGAAAGGCACTTTAAATATTCATGCAACAAAATCAATTTACTTTAAAATACTAGAATTATGCATGGCTTATACGTAGTCTAAGTTACGGGTTCTACATTACCAGTACCTCCAGGACCATCAATGAAGAAAAGTTTTGATTAGTTATGCATAATGCTTTCTATAATCGTGTCAAACGCAATCTTCTGCTGAGCATTCAAACGTTCAATTGATCTTAAATCATCTTCAGAAATCTGATAAGAAAGCTCATCCTCAATTATTTTTGGTAAGGGTGTTTCATCTATAAACTCATCACTTATTGATGGCAAATCAAAATCATCAAGTTTCTTTTTGTAATGATGCAACAACCTTCGTATCTCAAGCAATAACTTATATATGATTAAGCTTCTTGATGAGATTTCTTTACCATAATCTTCACACATGTAAGGATGGAACTCATCTCAGAGTTCTCGAACTATTGTTGGTTGACAAAATACCAATATGGATACAATTAACCTTCTCAGTGAAGATGAAATTCTAACAGAGTGTGCTTCTTGCAGACATTGTCTTATATAATCATCCTCTTTGAGTAGCCCCCTCATTTGAGCAGAATCCTTAAATGTTGAATATGTTACCCCATTCACAGTCACCAGATGTTCAAAAGATGTTGGGACCCTAACATGATTTAAAAGGATACGAAGATAAAACCACTCACCTTCAGATGGCGACACGACATATACTCTTTCAACCACTTTATTTGTAAGGACCGTGTATCGTATTATCGTAAATCTTATATGATTATCGATAATTAATGAAATTGTCATGGATTATGTATTTGATGTATATCGTGACAATGAATTGAGAAAATGAATATTGTATATGAATTGAGGTTGTACGAATTGATTTGAGAGGCCGGACGCCAATTTAGTACAAACATAAATATTTGTACAGAACGTGTGGCGCCCGGGCGGTAGAAAATGACCGCCCGAGCGCCAAGGAATGAAAACTTGATGTTCGGGCAGAACACTTCGCGCCCGAGCGGTAGTTTGTGACCGCCCGAGCGCGAAGCGAGTGGCATGGGACAGAACATGCCGCGCCCGAGCGGTAATGTTTGACCGCTCGAGCGCGGTACAAGCAACTCTCGGGGACAGAATGTCTCGCGCTCGGGCGCGAGAATTCTACCGCCCGAGCGCGAGAGCGGTGAGGATAAGAATCCTTTCTTTTCTCTTTCCTTCGCCATTTCTTATACGATAACTTCGAGGGAAAGTTAGAGAATTCGATTTCTTTCGTCCGATTCGACTTTGAAACGTTGTCTAAACGCGAAACAAATTATATACTTGTTATCGTCGCGTCGAAGGCTTCTGACTGAGGTAATTTTCTTCTGGTTTCAGCAGCTTTAAATATCCAAGTGCTGGAATAGCATGTATCTGAAGTTGAATTTCTGATATGTAGTAGAATAACCGACAAGAAACTCATATTCGAAGTCGGAATTGAATTATGATATGATTTTGATTTGATATGAATTATTGAAGTTTCAAATGATATTTGAAACTCATATTATTGATTTTGGAGTATGTTATTGACTGGAATGAATATGTTATGGATGTAGATAAAGTATTATATCAATATCTTCAGGCTACATCAACTGGAACGAAGAACTGAGGTATGTTGCGACCGGGTAACATACGACAGGTATCTGTATTATATGATATATGATTGGATTGATTTGATTGGATTGGATTGGAATACGTGTCTATGTGCCTATTTGATGATTTGATGTGGCATACATGACATTGAGAATTGAGTATCGATGTACAAAATAAATGTTTTGTTAACACACATCATTTTATGCATACATCGATACATGACATGCACGTTGAGCTATGATCCTTGGATACCCTGATATGATTTGATTGGATTCCGGGGTTTGTGAACACAATCGCTATGCCGGTATTATATGACCCGTAAAGCATAGACAATTGTGGCCCCATATGATTGGATATGAGATGTGGGATTGATGGCGCTTCGTCGACGCTATCATACGTGTATTCCCATATCGGCCGGTGTGCCAGCTCGAGCATTGATTTGATTTGATAGCGATTCGATTGATTCTGACATGTGCTCAGTGGATGGGCATTTGACCCTATACCTCCACGACATACATGCATTGCATACCATATATCATTGTTTAGATACTTGTGGTATATATTGTGGTTGTTCCATACGGAGCTTTGCTCACCCCCAAGGGGGGCTGTTGTTGTCTTTGTGTGTGGACAATGGCAGGTACTCCAGGATATCAGGAGACCGGAGAGGGTACTTCTGGTGGGAGCCACTGTTGAGTTGAGGTTTTTATATGTCGTTCCCAGTATATATGTATGTGTATCTATATACCGGGGCATGTCCCGAGAATATGAGTTGTTTGTATGTGATTGGTTTTGATTATGTGTGGGCGTGTTTTATGATTTGAATTTAGATACTATTTTTGGTATTTAAATATCAGAAGAGATATTTTGGGCTCATTGTAAAGAAATTTTAAACCCGTTTTCCGCTGTGATTAATTAAACCCTAATCAGATTGCATTGTAATAACGATTAGGAGTTAAGGGCCCCACACTAGATGGTATCAGAGCATAGCTGGGAATGCTCTATTGAGTCTTGTGTACACTTGAATAGGCACAAATGAATTGTGCGTATGTGTTTGACTTATTTGTATTACTTGCTCTTATGTGATTTGATTTGAGTAAGTATCTGATGAGATTGATGATATGAGATGATGAGATTATGAATTGATATGAAATTGTGATATTCATCTTTTGATTTGTAGATGGATCACACAAATGAAACTGCGAGTAGCAGTACTGAGAGGATTGTTGGGCAATTTGAAGGATTGTCCATGGATGTTGTGATGGCTCGATTCCAGGATCTGAAACCACCGAAGTTCTTTGGCACTGAGAGTGCTGAAAGAGCTGAGGCCTGGCTGAAGGATATCGAGCACTTGTTTAATATTGTTGAGTATTCCAAAGCTCGGAGACTGAAACTTGCTCTTTATCAGTTGAAGGACCGAGCTAAATCTTGGTGGGAAGCCGCTGAGATTGGACTGAAAGAGGCTGGGACTGAAGTCACATGGGATGTCTTCAAGGCCCAGTTTTTGGAGCAGTATTCTCCTCCTTCGTATTATACTGTTCAGGAGAATGAGTTTAATAATCTGCAGCAGTGAACGATGACTGTTGCAGAGTATGCTTCAAAGTTTTCTACTTTGTTGAAGTATGCACCTCACGTAGCTGGGAATGCGAGGGCAAAATATAACAGGTTTGTAAATGGTTTACATCCTGTCTTGTATACATATGTTGTTTCTGGATTGCCTACCAGCTACGCAGAGGCAGTTGAACGAGCCAAGGCAGCCGAGGCTGGACTTAGGCGGGGAGGTCCACAGTATACTCCTCCACCACCGGTGTCAGCTCAGCAGCCTACTTTGCGACCGAGGGGTAAGAAGTTCAAGAAGACTGGATCTGCTTCTTCGTCTTCTTCGAGCTCTAGTGGATCACAGCGAGGGAGTCCTGTGATAGCTCCCTACTGTAGTCATTGTGGAGGCAAACATACTATCGAGCAGTGTCGAGGTATGTTTGGTACTTGTTATCAATGTGGGCAGGAAGGCCATTTCTCTCGAGTATGTCCGAACAGGGGTACGACTTCTGCTCAACCCCAGCCAGGATTTAGAGGTGGCCCTGGTATGACGAGACCTGCTGTTCCTGTTCCATCTTTTCAGCAGTCGAATGTCCCACGATATCGAGGACCGGGTGGTCAGAGTGCCCCAGTTCCTCCTCAAGTGAGAGTGTATGCCATGACTGAGGATCAGGCGAGAGAAGCTCCTGGAGGTGTGATTGCAGGTATTTGCACGCTTTGCGATTATCCTGCACGTGTTTTATTTGATACAGGAGCATCTCATTCATTCATATCTCATGCATTTGTTGCATCTCACGATATTGAGTGTACCCCGTTGTATGATACTTTGTCGATAGCCACGCCAGCAGGGAAGATTATATTGTCTGAAAAAGTTGTGCATAATTGTGTATTGATATACGAGGATAATGTGGTATTTCTGAATTTGATTGTCCTCCCTATGCACGACTTTGATTGTATTGTTGGCATGGATATCTTGATGACGAATCGAGCTACTGTTGATTGTTGTCATGGAGTAGTTCGATTTCGACCGATTGATGGACCCAAGTGGAATTTTTATGGCAAGGGTTCCCAAGCCAAAATTCCATTGGTATCTTCCTTGGAGATGTCTCGATTGTTGAATAGCGGAGATGAGGGTTATCTTATCTACGCTATTGATATTTCGAAGAAGGAGTCTTCTTTATCTGAGATTCATGTTGCGAAAGAATTCCCGGATGTATTTCCCGATGAGATTCCTGATTTTCCTCCTCATCGAGAAGTTGAGTTTAGTATTGATCTTGTGCCGGGGACTGCGCCTATATCTAAAGCTCCTTACCGCATGGCACCACTGGAACTGAAAGAATTGAAAGAACAATTACAGGATCTTCTCGATAAGGGATATATTCGACCGAGTGTATCACCTTGGGGAGCTCCAGTTTTATTTGTTCGGAAGAAAGATGGTACGATGCGAATGTGTATCGACTATAGGCAGCTGAATCGGGCTACTGTGAAAAATAAGTACCCACTTCCTCGTATTGCTGACTTGTTTGATCAGCTTCAGGGTACTTCTGTATACTCGAAGATTGATCTTCGTTCTGGGTATCATCAAGTACGAGTTCGAGACGAAGATGTACCCAAGACTGCTTTTCGTACGAGGTATGGCCACTATGAATTCTTGGTTATGCCTTTTGGTCTTACGAATGCTCCTGCTATCTTTATGGATTTAATGAATCGTGTCTTTCGAGATTATCTTGACCGATTCGTTATTGTGCTTATCGATGATATTCTTGTGTACTCAAAATCGAAAAAGGAGCATGCTGAACATCTGAGACTGGTACTTCAAACTCTTCGTACTAGTCATTTGTATGCCAAATTGTCCAAATGCGAATTCTGGATGGACAAAGTGGTATTTCTGGGCCACGTCATTTCGAGACATGGCATATCTGTTGATCCTGCGAAGGTCGAAGCTGTATTGAATTGGCCGAGACCTACGAATGTTCCTGAGATCCGTAGCTTCATGGGTTTAGCTGGATATTATCGCCGTTTTATTGAAGGATTTTCGAAAATAGCTAAACCGATTACTCAACTGACACAGAAGAATCAGCGATTCATTTGGTCAGATGAATGTGAAGTTAGTTTTCTTGAATTGAAGACGAGATTGACCACAGCACCTGTGCTTACTATTCCCTCAGGTACCGGAGGATTTGTGGTGTGTACAGATGCGTCTGGTAAAGGTTTGGGCTGTGTTCTGATGCAACATGGCAAGGTGGTTGCTTATGCGTCTCGTCAATTGAAATCTCATGAAACACGTTATCCTGTTCATGATCTCGAATTGGCCGCCATTGTGTTTGCTTTGAAGATTTGGCGCCATTACTTGTACGGAGAAAAGTTTGTTATCTATTCGGACCATAAGAGTCTGAAATATCTCTTTTCTCAATCTGATTTGAATATGAGGCAACGCAGGTGGATGGATCTCCTGAAGGATTTTGATTGTGAGATTCAATATCACCCTGGATCGGTGAATGTTACTGCGGATGCCCTGAGCCGTAAAGTTCATGATTCTGTTCTAGCTTCTGTTTGTGTCGCCAAGGTACATGAGGATATTTGTACTTCTGGTTGGACTTTTCACTCGAATTGGAATTCTGTCACTGTTTCAGCATTGCAAATTGAGCCGAATTTGATATCGAAAATACGAAAGGCCCAACAAAGCGATGCTCAGATCCAAAAGTCGAAAGAACTGGTATCTGCTGGACATCAGTCTGGATTTCAGATTTCTTCTGATGGTTCTTTACGACTTAATGGTCGGCTGGTAGTTCCTGACGACTCTGATTTGAGATCTGCCCTTCTTCGAGAAGCGCATTGTAGCAAATATATTATTCACCCTGGAGGTCGGAAGATGTATTTGACATTGAGACCTCAATTTTGGTGGAAACGTATGAAGAAGGATATTGCTGAGTTTATTTCTAAATGTCTTGTCTGCCAGCAAGTGAAAGCCGAGAGAATGAAACCTGGAGGACTGCTCCATAGTCTTGAAATCCCGAAATGGAATTGGGAGCATATCGCTATGGATTTTGTAACTCATTTACCTCGTTCGCCCAAGGGCTGTGATGCTATTTGGGTGATTATTGATCGGCTTTCGAAATCTTCACATTTTATTCCGTATGAACGGACTTATTCTTATAAGAGAATGGCCCGTTTATACATTGAGAATGTTGTGAGACTGCACGGGGTGCCAGTCTCAATTGTATCTGATCGTGATCCCAGGTTTGCTTCTAAATTCTGGGGTAGTTTCCAAGAAGCTATGGGTACGCGTTTGGCTATGAGTACTACTTATCATCCTCAAACTGATGGCCAAACCGAGCGTACGATTCAAACGTTAGAAGATATGTTGCGTGCTGTGGTGATGGACTTTAGAATGGGATGGCAAGATGCCTTACCATTGGTTGAATTTTCTTATAACAATAGCTTTCAGACGAGTATCGGTATGGCTCCGTTTGAAGCTCTATATGGGAGACGATGTAGATCACCGTTATTCTGGGATGAGATTGGTGAGAAACAATTGACTGGACCTGAAATGATACAGGAAATGAACGATAAGGTTTAGTTAATTCGGCAGCGGATGAAAGCTGCTCAGGATCGTCAAACGAGTTATGCGAATAAACGAAGACGACCCTTGGAATTCCAGAAAGGTGACAGAGTGTTTTTGAAGATATCTCCCTTTAGAGGCACTGTTCGATTCGGCATGCGAGGGAAATTATCTCCTCGTTATGTTGGTCCATACGAGATTCTGGATCGAGTTGGTGATCTTGCGTATCGATTGGCATTGCCACCAGCTCTATCTGCTATTCACGATGTGTTTCATGTTTCTATGTTGAGGAAATATGAACCTGATCCATCACATGTACTTGCACCTGATGAGGTTGAGCTGGATCCTTCTCTTTCTATGTTGAACAACCTGTTCGCATTATGGATCGAAAGGAAAAGATATTGAGAAACAAATCGATTCCTCTAGTACGAGTGCAATGGACACGACATGGTGTTGAAGAATCGACGTGGGAGTTGGAAAGCAAGATGCGAGATTCGTATCCGCATTTATTTGATTCTACGACATCTATTCCATTGTATTCGATGTATTCTGATCCTTATTCTGATTTTAGTTTTGATATGTACTATAACGGGTGACATATGTATGTTTACCAATGTTATGTATATAGTGATGTTTGAGATTTCGAGGACGAAATCTTTTAAGAGGGGGAGAAATGTAAGGACCGTGTATCGTATTATCGTAAATCTTATATGATTATCGATAATTAATGAAATTGTCATGGATTATGTATTTGATGTATATCGTGACAATGAATTGAGAAAATGAATATTGTATATGAATTGAGGTTGTACGAATTGATTTGAGAGGCCGGACGCCAATTTAGTACAAACATAAATATTTGTACAGAACGTGTGGCGCCCGGGCGGTAGAAAATGACCGCCCGAGCGCCAAGGAATGAAAACTTGATGTTCGGGCAGAACACTTCGCGCCCGAGCGGTAGTTTGTGACCGCCCGAGCGCGAAGCGAGTGGCATGGGACAGAACATGCCGCGCCCGAGCGGTAATGTTTGACCGCTCGAGCGCGGTACAAGCAACTCTCGGGGACAGAATGTCTCGTGCTCGGGCGCGAGAATTCTACCGCCCGAGCGCGAGAGCGGTGAGGATAAGAATCCTTTCTTTTCTCTTTCCTTCGCCATTTCTTATACGATAACTTCGAGGGAAAGTTAGAGAATTCGATTTCTTTCGTCCGATTCGACTTTGAAACGTTGTCTAAACGCGAAACAAATTATATACTTGTTATCGTCGCGTCGAAGGCTTCTGACTGAGGTAATTTTCTTCTGGTTTCAGCAGCTTTAAATATCCAAGTGCTGGAATAGCATGTATCTGAAGTTGAATTTCTGATATGTAGTAGAATAACCGACAAGAAACTCATATTCGAAGTCGGAATTGAATTATGATATGATTTTGATTTGATATGAATTATTGAAGTTTCAAATGATATTTGAAACTCATATTATTGATTTTGGAGTATGTTATTGACTGGAATGAATATGTTATGGATGTAGATAAAGTATTATATCAATATCTTCAGGCTACATCAACTGGAACGAAGAACTGAGGTATGTTGCGACCGGGTAACATACGACAGGTATCTGTATTATATGATATATGATTGGATTGATTTGATTGGATTGGATTGGAATACGTGTCTATGTGCCTATTTGATGATTTGATGTGGCATACATGACATTGAGAATTGAGTATCGATGTACAAAATAAATGTTTTGTTAACACACATCATTTTATGCATACATCGATACATGACATGCACGTTGAGCTATGATCCTTGGATACCCTGATATGATTTGATTGGATTCCGGGGTTTGTGAACACAATCGCTATGCCGGTATTATATGACCCGTAAAGCATAGACAATTGTGGCCCCATATGATTGGATATGAGATGTGGGATTGATGGCGCTTCGTCGACGCTATCATACGTGTATTCCCATATCGGCCGGTGTGCCAGCTCGAGCATTGATTTGATTTGATAGCGATTCGATTGATTCTGACATGTGCTCAGTGGATGGGCATTTGACCCTATACCTCCACGACATACATGCATTGCATACCATATATCATTGTTTAGATACTTGTGGTATATATTGTGGTTGTTCCATACGGAGCTTTGCTCACCCCCAAGGGGGGCTGTTGTTGTCTTTGTGTGTGGACAATGGCAGGTACTCCAGGATATCAGGAGACCGGAGAGGGTACTTCTGGTGGGAGCCACTGTTGAGTTGAGGTTTTTATATGTCGTTCCCAGTATATATGTATATGTATCTATATACCGGGGCATGTCCCGAGAATATGAGTTGTTTGTATGTGATTGGTTTTGATTATGTGTGGGCGTGTTTTATGATTTGAATTTAGATACTATTTTTGGTATTTAAATATCAGAAGAGATATTTTGGGCTCATTGTAAAGAAATTTTAAACCCGTTTTCCGCTGTGATTAATTAAACCCTAATCAGATTGCATTGTAATAACGATTAGGAGTTAAGGGCCCCACATTATTCTTGCTCCTTCGACGAATCCATTTATTTCCAGATTTTATCCATGTGTAATATTGTGAAAATTCTCGATATAAATATTTTCCAGTCAATCAGGATCACAATTTATTTTGAAATATTCTGTAAGCATAGTTTTCGAGTTGTCATCATCTGCAAGTATATCACGTACGTGTTGTTGGGGGTCAAAATAAATCAAATGTTGGTTTGGTGTATGTATTTGTAATCTAATGACTGAAGGATACATCCTACTGAAATCAAATGAGAAAATTCGCCATAATGCTTCAGGCGCACTCACCCACCTTCCATCCACATATTGTTTTTGTCTATTTCGTAACTCTAGTGCGACTCGATCAGGTCCTTTATGGATGTACTTGTATATGTAATTGACACATTTAACTGCTCCACATACTTCAACATTAATATGACAATCATATTTCAACAAAAGCCACGGATTGTACAGGACAACCCAACCATTATGAATGATAACATTGTCATTGTTAGGAATTGATACTTGGCCACCTTCACGTCTTCGATATACAGTGTATGAATCATTTCCTAGAGATGTGTATTCCACAAATGGCTTTGGAAAGTTCTTTTTAAATTTACCATTTACCATGCATGGACAATTAGAATTGATTGATACACATGGCCCATGTATAATATGGTGTACAACTGCTTTGTGAAGATTCGGTTCTTCTGTTTGTAAAGGTATTTCAGCACGCACAATTGAGTCAATGTGATCGGGAGTACACAACTTGTCATTATTTTCAAATATGACTTACATATGAACATGTGGCAGCCCTTTTTTATATACTCAATGACGTACGAATAAGAGCAGACCTTAGCTAAAACTCCTCTATCCACAATGTCTTTCTTAAATTCCTCAAATTTTGACCGAAATATCCTTGTAATCAAATCTGGACGGTCTTGAGGTGATTGCCCAGGAAGTAGTTGATATTTTATCTCATTCCAATTCGGATTGCATGTCATTGTAAGCATTATATCTGGTTTTCCATATGTTTGTACCAAAGTCATGGCATATTGACACCTTTGGTACATATCACGTGGGCTTCCACCGAAAGATGAAGGCAGAACAATTCTGGTTCAACATTTCCTGTATGAGTTATTCGGTAGAGATATATAAGATGTGAGTTGTAATAAGGTCACAAAAGTGTGTGTTGTAGAAGAATGTGAGATTTTGGAATAATGAACAGTTATACAGATTGTATTGGTTTGGCCAATAATAATGTAATTTTATATGGTCAAATTATTTAATTTTTAATTTTACATATTTTGGTTATTATGTGTGAATTTACTCATAAAATTTTTGTTAATTTATTTTTCAACTTAAAGCAAAAAAAAAGATATTTGTTTACTTTGTAAATGATTTAATATAGTTTAACTATTGATAGAATTTGTATTCTTCATTTTTATAAAGAGATTTACTTACAATATTTTAGTTTTGATGGCAAATTCAAGGAGTTTGTCAATTTCTACTTCATTTGCAATGTATTTAGCGAATTTTTTACAGTAATTTACATTTTGTTATTTCAATTCAATTTTTTATTGCCACGCCTTAATAGATTGTTCTATAAACTTTGTATGATTATGATGCACTTGGTTATGATACTATAAATTGAATATTTTCTAATTACGCTATAACAGATAGGGTTTAATTTAAGCATAAAAAATATAAAGATAAATACTTACCTTTAATTGTTTTTTAATCAATTTTTTCGCCGAGATGATATTACTGCTTCAAAATAATATTATTTTTCATTACGTACAACTTATAACATGTAAGGTAACAAATTGAGTTTGACATATTTATTTAAGCTTTGAAATTCACTGCCTTTCATGATTCTAATAAAAAATGTTTTGGTTTGATTATGGCTAAGTGTCATGAATATTTAATATATTATCTTCGTATATTCATGACACATGAAACACGTGTGCATCGGTGGCTAGTGTACATTGAAGTTTAACATTTTTTCACAGGAGATTCTATTACGGAATCAAAATAATAATATTTTATATGATAAAAAAAATTATATCATATAAGGTAAACATATTAAGGCTGTCATATTTATTTAAACTTTGGAATAAATTTTCTCTCATTAATATATTCATTGTACAAAATATTTTAGGATCCTGATGTTGAAATATCTTGAATATTTAATATATTAGGGTAATACATTCATGACATATGCAACGCCTGTGGCTCAGTGGCTAATTGGTATTATATTGTTGAATTTGTTTGTGGTGACCCGGGCTCTAACTCTATTCTTTTGGGATTTAATTGGATCTTTGTTCGAAAATGTGGGTCAAAATTTTGCTTTTAACTTTAATTCAAATGTATTAACTAAAGCATAACATATCTCGATAGAAATTAAACAACGTAATGTACATACAAGTCTGTTCGTACAACATACACTAGTGTTCAAATGACAACTACAAACATAAGTAGTACAAGTTTCATAAGAAAACACTAGTAATCTGCAATGCCCGAGATCTCCACGCTATCATCATCTCTCATCTAGCTCGTGACCCCGATCCTGCCCCACCTGTTGCCATGCACACATACAGACACGACAACAGCCGGATAACTCCGGTGAGAACATATCCCAGTATAAAACATGGATGCATGCAATGTAATAAATCATGTACAAATGCATAACATAAATCAAGTAACATGAATATACATCTAAACATGTAGTAGAATACAAATCTGTATTCAACAATTCAAATCTTGACTCGACTCTTTTCTAATCTAGGGATCCCGGTGTGAATAAGACGGTCTGTTACCTACCCAACCACTCGGGGCAACGGTACGTCTTATTCCTAGACTTCGGTCAACTCTGTATCGAGGGTCTACACATATAGCAAATCTGCTCCTATGCGTCGATACACCGAAATGTCTAGTTTTGGCAAGTCTGCCAATCTCTCCTATCTCAGGACTCAAATATAAATCAATAAACAAGGCATTACATAATCAAATGTAATAACAATCTAGTATGTGATTTAGGGAAACTCGTATCAAATCTGAATCGAGTTGTGCAATCCCGTGACAACATGAATTATACCTTTCTTGTCGAATCGTCGGTCGAAGTCTCGAAGTCGGAATGTCAATCTGTCAAAACTAATCTGAAATGACAATATAACAATGCATTCTATCAAGATATAACTCATATCAAAATCTTGTACAAGTCAATACTCCATCCCGGTAACAATCGACGGCATAACGGCGTATTTCTTTGATACCGTAACTAAATCTCAACAGTATAACAATATCATAACCTCATTAATCATCACAATAATCTCATTATCCCTTCAAAATCGGTACCCATCATACACATATAGGCTGGAATTCGAAATAATGGCATACGATATCCGAAAATCGATTCGATAGCAACTATATCAAGCTCAAGATATCAAGAACACATATCTTCAAGCAAATCATAACTTCTCCAACATATGAATTTCGAAACATGCTGGAAATGTAAGAAACTTACGTCCTTTCGTAGCCCTTGTCAAGAGGAACACGAATCTCTACTCGGATTTCAAATCGGATGGCAAATTGTTGCACAATCTAAATTCTAATATGCAAAAGCTTGAAGGAAATTGTAGTATCCCGATGCCTAATTTGAGTTAATTATTGGATTAATTGTATTTCGGTGGGATCGGAAGGACCGAACCGGGTTCGGATCGTCCGAAGTTGGTTCGGATCGTCCGAAGTGGGTTCGGATGGACCGTTCTGTTCGGAGTCAGACGAGTCATGTCATGTCAGAGTTCGGATCGTCCGATCAGGGTTCGGATCGTCCGAAGACAGGTGGCTGGACACGTGGAAGACATGCAGAGTTCGGATCTTCCGAAGTGGATCGGATCTTCCGAAGTGCACCGGATCGGATCTTCCGAAGTGGATCGGATCTTCCGATCGTTGTCTATAAATAGAAGCGCGAGGCTTCACTTTTCACTCGCCAATTCCGAGAGTTCCAGAGCGTTTTAGTCGTTTCTGATGGGTTCTAGTCTTTCCCGAGGTTCGGGCACTAGCGGAGAGCTACTGGTTTTGTAGCGGAGCTGTGCTCTAGTTGGGGGCTAGCGGCATCAGTGGGCTGACTACGGACGCAGGTATAGTTCTGGGTTCCCTTTGAGATTTGGGAGTATCTATTAGTCTAGTTAAGGCTTTTAGATGTGGTTTAGTGATATGGTATCACTTGGATTGTAGGCTTGATTCTAGGGCTGATTGCTAGGATCTACTGGTTTGAGGTACGAAAGTACTATCCGAGATAGCAGGATTGAGTATGCTTTACTATGTGTTGCATGTTTATATGTTGCATTATTATCTGTCATATGATGCATGGTTTATTATGCGGCATTTGCATAATCATGTTGAGCCTGATTATCTTTGAGATAGCCTGTTGAGAGGGTGCTCAGCCCTCGTTTGTTGTGGATGGTTGGACCCCGTTGGCCGACGGTGGTCAGGTCACCGGTATATCCACAGGTTCATTTGGTATGGGAGCCACCTCCTGGTGCGACGGCGCAGAGTGCTACATACCTTGACGTCATTTGTCTGAGCAGTATTTCGTTATACCCAGATCCTGGTATCCAGTACATTTTGCATACATGCATGTCATAGTCTTGTATACTCATGCTTTCGGTGCTGAGCGTTTTATGCTCACGTCCTCGGTTTATCTCTGTTTTGGACACCCTATTCGATGGGGCAGGTCTCAGGTTGGGCGGTCCAGGAGGGAGTGGACAGGGAGCTGGCAGAGGTTGACCTGTAGTTGTTGGTATTTGTTCTTGGTATTTAGTTCGATCTGGTTGTTTAAGTATTTTGTACTTACAGATTCGACTAGGGTTGTATTACTGTTTTTCCGCTGTTTACCTGATTCAGTTTTAAATGTTAATTTTGCATGCTTAAGTTCTGATTAGTAGGTGATTCTGGAACGGGTCACTACATTTATGGTATCAGAGCATGCATTAAGATTTTGGGATTTAGAACTGTTCTTTTGGGTTTAATCTCTGGTAACTTTTGTAGCTAAGAGATGTCTGGTTTTGACGACGATGCTAGTAGTCATGGCAGCGTTGGACGCTGGGGAGACCGCGACGATCGGGAACGTCGTCGAGAGCATCGAGAACGTCGTCAACACCGTCGTGATGATTTTTGATCGGGTTGTTGTCTGTGATGATCCGGCATCGTATGAGGGCCTTGTGAACCGTTGTCGCCAGGCTGAGGGCAGTTTGCTGAGAGGTCGAGCCATGCAGTCTGCTCGTCCTGCTAGTTCTTTGGGTCCCCGCGCCCAAGCATTTAAGAAGGCTGGATCTACTTCTTCTTCCTCTGGATCTGGAGGAGTTCACCATTTTGGGAAGAAGAGGGGCCCGTGTCAGCACTGCGGGAAGGATCATCCGACAGAGCGTTGTCGCAAGGTTGCGGGTGCTTGTTACAAGTGCGGTGAGATGGGCCACATGAAGAGAGATTGTCCACAGATGGGCGGAGGATCAGGATCTGGTTCTCAGGCTTCAGTTCATCAGAGGCCGCAGCAAGGACAGTCTACTCAGGGTTCTAACCTCCGACCGCGTACTCAAGGGCAGGTCTTTGCTCTTAACCAGGATCAGGCTGCTGAGGAGAACGAGAGAGTTATCGCAGGTATTTTTAAGTTATGTGGATTACCTGCTTACGTTCTCATTGATACTGGTGCATCGCATTCATTCATATCTGCGAGATTTGCTAAGCGTCATGCATTACCCTTCACTTCTTTGGGCGTTGTGGTATCTGTTTCCACACCGATGGGTCATTCGGTGTTAGCTAAACGTCTAGTTTTGGGTTGTCCTCTAGAGTTTGAGGGTAATGTTTTAACTGCTAATTTGATGGTTCTTGCGATGGAGGATTTTGATTGCATTCTTGGAATAGATGTGCTGACTGTGTTTAAAGCTACTGTGGACTGTTATCAGAAGTTTGTGCAGTTTCGTCCAGTTGAGGGCGACAGTTGGTTTTTCTATGGAGAGGGAGCGCGACCCCCGATGCCTGTGGTTTCTGCTCTGAAAGCCTGTCGTGCTTTAGAGTCGGGCGGGGAAGGCTACCTTATCTATGCTATTGATTCGTCCGCAGATAGTGTCGGTATCAGTGACATTCCAGTGGTTTGCGATTTTCCGAATGTTTTTCCCGAGGAGATTCCTGGTTTTCCTCCCGTTCGGGAAGTGGATTTCGGCATTGATTTAGTGCCAGGCACGGCACCAATCTCTAGAGCTCCTTATCGTTTAGCTCCATCGGAGATGCAAGAATTGAAACAGCAGTTGCAGGATCTTCTTGACAAGGGGTATATTCGACCCAGTGTGTCCCCGTGGGGAGCACCAGTTTTTTTTGTCAAAAAGAAGGATGGTTCTATGCGGCTCTGCATAGATTATCGGTAGTTGAATCGTGCTACGATAAAGAATAAGTATCCGTTGCCACGGATTGATGATTTATTTGATCAACTGCAAGGTACCTCTGTGTATTCCAAGATTGATTTAAGGTCTGGTTATCATCAGCTTCGAGTTCATCAGGGAGATATATCGAAGACTGCATTCATTACCCGGTATGGGCATTATGAGTTTCTGGTTATGCCTTTTGGGGTGACGAATGCACCAGCAGTTTTTATGGATCTGATGAATCGGGTATTTCGGGATTTCTTGGATAAGTTTGTTGTGGTGTTTATAGATGATATCTTAATCTATTCGCATGATCAGCAAGAACACGCACAACACTTGAGGATTATTTTACAGACACTTCGCGAGAATCAGCTTTATGCGAAGCTAAGTAAATGTGAGTTTTGGATTGACAGGGTTGTATTCCTTGGTCATGTCATTTCTAGCGAGGGAGTTTCAGTTGACCCGAGTAAGGTGGAAGCGGTATTGAACTGGTCGCGTCCGACGACAGTAGCCGAGATCCGCAGTTTTCTGGGATTGGCTGGGTATTATCGCCGTTTCATTGCCAACATCTCTCAGATTGCTAAGCCACTCACTCAGCTCACTCGGAAAGATGTTTCCTTTGAGTGGACATCAGAGTGCGAAGAGAGTTTCTTGGAACTTCGCAGACGTTTGACATCTGCGCCTGTTTTGGCTTTACCGTCTGGATCTGGTGGTTTCAGTGTTTACACCGATGCCTCTTTACAGGGACTAGGGTGTGTTCTGATGCAGAATGAGCATGTGATTGCTTATGCGTCGAGACAGTTAAAGCCTCATGAGGAGAACTATCCTGTTCATGATCTGGAATTAGCAGCGATCGTTTTTGCTTTGAAAATCTGGCGCCATTATCTGTATGGTGAGCGATTTGAGATCTTCACTGATCATAAGAGTTTGAAGTATCTGTTCACTCAGGCTGAGTTGAACATGCGTCAGCGTCGTTGGATGGATCTACTCAAGGATTATGATTGTGAGATCAAGTATCATTCAGGATCTGCGAATCTCACGGCCGATGCTCTTAGTCGCAAGGTGAGATTGTCTGCTCTTCAGACTTGTGTTGTATCTGGGATTATTCAGGATTTCTGTTCGATGGGATTCAATTGTAAGCATCGGAAGGGAACAGAGAGTATCCGTATAGCTACTATTTTGTCCGAGCCAGTTTTGTATTCTCGGATTAGAGATGCTCAGATGTCTGATTCTAAGGTTCAGAAATTAGCTCGGTTGGCTGATGGAGATAATACTTCTTGATTCCACTATCAGTCCGAGGGTCTTTTGTGCTTATCTGGTCGTGTTGTTGTACCGGAGGATGACACTTTGAGGGAGGAGATTTTGTCCCAGGCTCATCGTAGCAAGTTGAGTGTTCATCCGGGGAACAACAAGATGTATAAGGATTTGAGGACTCGATTTTGGTGGAAAGGTATGAAACGTAATGTTTATCAGTATGTCTCCAAGTGCCTAGTCTGTCAGCAGGTGAAGGCTGAGTATCGACGACCTGGAGGTTTGTTGCAGAATCTTCCTATTCCGGAGTGGAAGTGGGAGCATATCACGATGGACTTCGTGACTCACTTGCCTATGTCTGTGGGGAATAGAGATGCTATCTGGGTGGTAGTGGATCGGCTTACTAAGTCTGCCCATTTTCTTCCGTATAACAGAGATTTCACTTTCGATCGGATGGCATGGTTGTACATTCAGGAGATTGTACGGTTTCATGGTGTGCCTGTGAGTATCGTTAGTGACAGAGATCCTCGATTTACATCTAGATTTTGGGGCAGCTTTCAGCAAGCTTTGGGCACTACCTTGAGTTTGAGTACTGCATATCACCCAGAGACTGACGGTCAGTCAGAGAGGACTATTCGTACTCTTGAGGATATGTTGAGATCTTGTGTGATGGATTTCGGGCCAGCTTGGCAGGATCATCTGCCACTGATAGAGTTTGCATACAACAACAGTTTTCATAGGAGTATTGGTATGTCTCCGTTTGAAGCATTGTATGGTCGACGTTGTCGTACTCCTCTGTTCTGGGAGGAAGTCGGAGAACGACAGGTCGAGGGTCCAGAATTGATTCAACAGGCCATGGACAAAGTTCTTGTGATCAAACAGCGGATTAAGACTGCTCAGGATCGACAAGCAAGTTATGCGAACACCAAGCGCAGACCTCTTCATTTTGATGCAGGCGAGAAAGTGTTTCTCAAGGTATCACCTTTTCGGAGGATTCTGAGATTTGGACTCAAGGGTAAGCTATCTCCGAGATTCATTGGTCCTTTTGAGATCTTAGAATGTGTGGGAGATTTGGCCTACAGATTAGCTTTGCCACCGTATCTGTCTAGTGTTCACAATGTGTTTCATGTGTCCTTGTTGAGACGATACGTAGCGGATGAGTATCATGTTTTGCATCCGACAGAAGTTCAGCTGAATCCGGATTTATCTTTTGTGGAAAGACCGGTTTCGATCTTAGACCGGAAGGATAAGGTACTGCGGAATAAGACTATTCCTCTTGTCTTAGTGCAGTGGCAGCGTCGAGGTACTGAAGAAGCTACTTGGGAACTAGAGAGTCGCATGCGGTCAGAGCATCCAGAGTTGTTCTAGTTGTAGTATTTTCAGTTATGATTGTGATTTCAGTCGTACTTCAGTTGTAATTCATTTTTAAGTTGAATGTGTTGTTGTTCAGAATTGTCATTCTTCAGACCCGATTTCGCGGACGAAATCCTTTTTAGAGGGGGAGAATGTAGTATCCCGATGCCTAATTTGAGTTAATTATTGGATTAATTGTATTTCGGTGGGATCGGAAGGACCGAACCGGGTTCGGATTGTCCGAAGTTGGTTCGGATCGTCCGAAGTGGGTTCGGATGGACCGTTCTGTTCGGAGTCAGACGAGTCATGTCATGTCAGAGTTCGGATCGTCCGATCAGGGTTCGGATCGTCCGAAGACAGGTGGCTGGACACGTGGAAGACATGCAGAGTTCGGATCTTCCGAAGTAGATCGGATCTTCCGAAGTGCACCGGATCGGATCTTCCGAAGTGGATCGGATCTTCCGATCGTTGTCTATAAATAGAAGCGCGAGGCTTCACTTTTCACTCGCCAATTCCGAGAGTTCCAGAGCGTTTTAGTCGTTTCTGATGGGTTTCTAGTCTTTTCCCGAGGTTCGGGCACTAGCGGGGAGCTACTGGTTTTGTAGCGGAGCTGTGCTCTAGTTGGGGGCTAGCGGCATCAGTGGGCTGACTACGGACGCAGGTATAGTTCTGGGTTCCCTTTGAGATTTGGGAGTATCTATTAGTCTAGTTAAGGCTTTTAGATGTGGTTTAGTGATATGGTATCACTTGGATTGTAGGCTTGATTCTAGGGCTGATTGCTAGGATCTACTGGTTTGAGGTACGAAAGTACTATCCGAGATAGCAGGATTGAGTATGCTTTACTATGTGTTGCATGTTTATATGTTGCATTATTATCTGTCATATGATGCATGGTTTATTATGCGGCATTTGCATAATCATGTTGAGCCTGATTATCTTTGAGATAGCCTGTTGAGAGGGTGCTCAGCCCTCGTTTGTTGTGGATGGTTGGACCCCGTTGGCCGACGGTGGTCAGGTCACCGGTATATCCACAGGTTCATTTGGTATGGGAGCCACCTCCTGGTGCGACGGCGCAGAGTGCTACATACCTTGACGTCATTTGTCTGAGCAGTATTTCGTTATACCCAGATCCTGGTATCCAGTACATTTTGCATACATGCATGTCATAGTCTTGTATACTCATGCTTTCGGTGCTGAGCGTTTTATGCTCACGTCCTCGGTTTATCTCTGTTTTGGACACCCTATTCGATGGGGCAGGTCTCAGGTTGGGCGGTCCAGGAGGGAGTGGACAGGGAGCTGGCAGAGGTTGACCTGTAGTTGTTGGTATTTGTTCTTGGTATTTAGTTCGATCTGGTTGTTTAAGTATTTTGTACTTACAGATTCGATTGGGTTGTATTACTGTTTTTCCGCTGTTTACCTGATTCAGTTTTAAATGTTAATTTTGCATGCTTAAGTTCTGATTAGTAGGTGATTCTGGAACGGGTCACTACAGAAATAAAGGGATTTCTCGGTGCTATCATGTTCTGAAATGAAGAAGAATCGAACAATACATATATATATCTTTCATGTATTGTAACACACGTCTTATTCTTCAAAGGGCACGCATGACCGCGGGTGCGGTACACTAACAGCGCGGGTGCGCTATGCTCACGGCGAATTAATCTAAAATTTCAGCACTTAGACCGCGGGTGCGGTCCTTACATGACCGCGGGTGCGGTCTCACACCGCGGGTGCGGTCGAGTTAGCACCGCGGGTGCGGTGTCTGTTCGCAAAATTCCACTAATTTCTGTCACCTTCACCGCGGGGGCGGTAGTCTTAGCACCGCGGGTGCGGTGTGGCTTCGGCCCTGCCTTCAAAATTCTCATTTAAATGTCATGTATTCTTACCTCTATGAGTCTAGCATCAATGGAAACTGATAATTCTCGAGCCTTACATTTCTCCCCCTCTCAGACAAGAGTTCGTCCTCGAACTCACAAGCAATTATTCATGCAGTTATATACAAAATTGTAAAGGCAAAACGGGAAGAAAGACTCACATCAATGGAATAGCTCGGGATGCCTCTGTCTCATCTCAGACTCTGTCTCCCAAGTTGCTTCCTCGATTCCATGACGATTCCACTGAATCTTCACAAGCGGAATAGTCTTTGTTCTGAGTTGTTTCTCTTTCCGATCAAGAATCTGAATCGGTCGCTCAACATAGCTCAAAGTCTGATCTAACTCGGCTTCTTCAGGTTGAATGACATGAGAATCATCCGGCATGTATTTGCGCAACATCGATACATGAAAAACATCATGTATACCGGACAGTGAAGGAGGAAGAGCAAGTCTGTAAGCTCGATCGCCAATTTTCTCAAGGATTTCATACGGACCGACGTATCTAGGAGACAACTTTCCTCGCTTGCCAAATCTGACAACGCCTCTGAAAGGTGAAATCTTCAGAAATACTCTGTCTCCCTGTTCGAATACTAACGGTCTGCGTCTAATATTGGCGTACTTCGCTTGCCTATCCTGTGCCATCTTCATTCTCTTCTGAATGATCTTCACTTTCTCAGTCATTCGCACGAATCATATCAGGCCCCAACACTGGTACCTCAGAAATATCATCCCAGTACAACGGAGATCTGCACTTCTTTCCGTATAAAGCTTCGAACGGTGCCATCTCTATGCTCGTCTGATAGCTGTTGTTGTATGAAAACTCACACAACGGCAATGAGTCTTGCCAACTAGTACCAAAAATCTAGTACTACAGCTCTCAGCATATCCTCCAAAGTCTGGATAGTCCGCTCTGACTGTCCGTCCGTCTGGGGATGATAAGCAGTGCTCAGGTGTAAGGTCGTACCCAAAGCCTGCTGCAAACTGTGCCAGAAGTGAGAAGTGAATCGTGGATCACGATCTGATACGATCGACTTCGGCACACCATGCAATCTGACGACCTCTTTGACATACAACTCTGCCATCTGATCATGTCGATAGGTCATCCTGTACGGAATAAAGCACGCTGATTTGGTCAGTCTGTCTATCACAACCCAAATCGCGTCACAGCCCCAGCGAAGATCGAGGTAACTTTGTCACGAAATCCATGGAAATGTGGTCCCATTTCCATTCAGGAACAGACAAACTCTGAAGTAAACCTCCGGGTTACTTTCTTTCTGCCTTCACCCGCTGGCAATTTAGGCATCTAGACACGAATTCTGCAATGTCTGTCTTCATCTGTTTCCACCAAAATTGTGTCTTCAAATCGTTATACATCTTCCTGCCACCAGGATGAATGCTGAACCGACTACAGTGTGCCTCCGACATGATCTGTCGTCTCAAATCTGAAACATCTGGTACCACTAGACGGTTATGCACATACAGAACAGAATCTCTGACCTGATATTCTGAGATATGACCAGCTCTGACCATATCAATCGATCTCTGCACACTCGGATCAGTGCTTTGTGCTTCTTTGATCCTCAAAATCAGATCTGGCTCAATCTGAATCGCAGCAAGTCACAACGGTCTACTTTCTGTATCAAATGTCAATCCAGACAAGCAACAATCTTCCACTAAATTCGATACACCTACAGTCGACAAGGAAATAGCACATACCTTTCGACTCAAGGCGTCTGCCGCTGCATTCGACTTTCCTGTATGGTACTTGATCTCGCAATCAAAATCTTTCAGCAGATCAAGCCATCGTCGCTGCCTCATGTTCAACTCTGACTGAGAAAAGAGATACTTCAAGCTCTTATGATCGGAATAGATCTCAAATTTCTCGCCATACAGATAATGACGCCAGATCTTAAGTGCAAAGACAATCGCCGCCAATTCAAGGTCATGAATCGGATAACGAGTCTCATGCGGCTTCAGCTGTCTAGAGGCGTACGCTATCATGTGCCCTCGCTGCATAAGAACACATCCAAGCCCTCTGTGAGATGCATCACAATATACAACGAACTCACCTGTACCGGTAGGAATCATCAAGACAGGCGCACTAGTTAGCCTCTTCTTCAGCTCTACAAAACTGGCTTCACAATCTTCGGACCACACAAATGGCATATTCTTTTGGGTCAACTGAGTGATAGGCTTCGGTATACTGGAGAAATCTCGGATAAAACGACGATAATACCCAGCTAGACCCATTAAACTGCGTATCTCCGGCACAGAAGTCGGTCTCGGCCAACTGATCACAGCCTCAACTTTACTCGGATCTACCGCAATACCATCTCTAGATATAATATGCCCCAAGAATACAACCTGTTTCAGCCAAAATTCGCACTTGGACAGTTTGGCATACAATTGCTCATTTCTCAAAGTCTTCAGCACAATTCTCAGATGATCTGCATGCTCAGTCAAACTTTTCGAATATACCAAAATATCGTCAATAAACACAATCACAAATTCATCTAAATATCTCTGAAAAATACGGTTCATCAAACTCATGA
Organism: Primulina eburnea; assembly: GCF_022965805.1. NCBI lineage: Eukaryota > Viridiplantae > Streptophyta > Magnoliopsida > Lamiales > Gesneriaceae > Primulina > Primulina eburnea. Next base: position 30,812,249 of record NC_133101.1, read on the forward strand.
AAACCGCTGGTGCATTCGTCAAACCGAAAGGCATAACAACAAACTCGTAATGTCCATACCTGGTTCGGAATGCAGTCTTCGGAATATCAACATCTCTAACTCGGAGCTGATGATACCCTGATCTCAAATCAATCTTCGAATATACCGAAGATCCCTGTAACTGATCAAACAGATCGTCGATGCGAGGCAAATGATACTTGTTCTTCACTGTCGCCTTGTTCAACTGCCTATAATCAATGCACATTCGCATCGAACCATCTTTCTTTCTGACAAAAAGCACCGGAGCACCCCAAGGAGATACACTGGGTCTGATATATCCCTTGGACAGCAGATCTTCCAACTGTGCTTTCAACTCTTTCAGTTCTATCGGTGCCATCCTATACGGAGCTCTCGAAATAGGAACAGAACCAGGCATAAGATCTATGCTGAAATCAACCTCTCGAACCGGAGGCAACCCTGGAATCTCATCGGGGAAAACATCTGCAAACTCGCAAACCACTGGCAGATCTGCCAATGCTGGGCTCGTCTTCAGTAGATCTACTGAATATACAAGAAAGCCCTCTGCCCCTCTCTGAAGCAATCTACTCATAGTCAAAGCAGATACTAAGGGAATCCGAGATCTGGAACCCTTGCCGTAGAATTTCCACTCGTCTGTCATTTCGGGTCTGAATCTGACAATCTTGTGGAAACAATCTACCGTGGCCCTGTACTTGGTCAACATGTCTATACCAACTATACAGTCAAAATCAACTAAACCAAGTACTACACAATCAAGATCAATCTCATGCCCCTCAAACTGAAGCATACAGTGCCTAACAGTAGTCACAGATATCAAGCCACTTCCCAACGGAGAAGCTATAGACACTACTGTCGACATTGACTCAACAGGCAATGCATGTCTCAATGCAAAATGTTCAGATATGAATGTATGCGATGCCCCTGTGTCTATCAACACATATGCAGGATAACCACAAAGGAAACAATTACCTGCAATGACGTCATCTGGCGCCTCCTGCGCCTGCTCCTCTGTCAAGGCAAAGACACGTGCCTGCTGTCGAGGAGGCTGACTCACCGTCTGACTACCTCCTGGCCTCTGCTGTGTCTGTGTGGAGGGTGGCTGAAAGGAGTGTACAGAGGATGCCTGTCTCTCCATCTGTGGCGCTGGTGCTGATGATCCTGTGTTCTGGAATCGTTGTGCACCTCTCTGGGGACAAACTCTGGCGAAATGTCCCTGTTGCCTACAGATGTTACAGCGTCCCAGAACTCCTTGCACTGCTCCGTCGCATGTCGCCCTCCGCACGAACCACAGTATGCGCCACTATACTCTGACCCCTGACCTCTCTGTCGAGATCCACTCGAACTCGATGAACTACTCCCAGATTTCTTAAACGGTTTGCCTTTAGCCTTCAGAAATTCCTTCTTGCCACTACCACTAGCTCCACTGTCAAAACGAGGAGGAGGTGATGGAAACTGTACGGTCATGGACTGTGGCGGTCTCTGCCCCTGAACACCGTAGGAAGCCCCTCGCTGCCTGATCAAGCCAGCCTCTGCTCCCTTTGCTCGGTTCAGTGCCTCCGAAAAAGTACTAGGCCGGTCCGTGTTCACCAAAGTAAAGACATCGGGATTCAGCCCGTTGATGAACTGATCGGCCACTGCCTCGTCGTTCCCGGCCACATGCGGTGCAAATCGTAGCAATGCAGAAAATTTAGCAACATACTCCTCGATGTTCCACTGTCCCTGCTTCAAATTCGCAAATTCAGCTCCTTTGTCTTTTCGGTAGGAGACGGGGAAGAAGCGCTGATAGAACTCATCCTTGAAGACTTTCCATGTGATATCAATACCTCGGTGCTCCAAGGCTCTCTTCGTCGTCAACCACCAGCTCTTGGCAACCTCCTGCATCTGATGCCCTATCAGTTTCACACGTCGCTCATCAGTATAGGCCAATGACTCAAACAACATCTCGATATCATCAAGCCAGCTCTCGCACTCCACTGCACTCTCTGTGCTCTTCAGGGTAGGCGGATGGAAAGACTGAAATCTCTTGTAGTAGCCCGGAATTCCAATTGGGTAATTACGGAGTAATGTGATTAAGAAGGTTTAAGGTGTATTTGGCTATGGTCAGGATCGGCGGACGAAGAGGGTTCGGAAGCGAGATTCGACGATCCGAAGTTTTCGTGAATCGATCATAGGTTCAAGTGTTGATCGAACGTCATTTCCTGCATGTTCGGACGGTCCGAAGTGTATATCGAGGATCGATCATAGGTCAAGAGCAATACACGTAGCGTCACCGAGTCAGAACATGGCCATAAATAGTGCTGACTCCTCTTGACTGCCATTTCTTGAGTTTTCTCTCATTTTGGAGAGTTTGGAAGGTTTCTAGGGTTAGTTGTTGGTCGAGCGATAGCTAAGAGCTGCCAGGAGTAGTAGCGTAGCGGCGCCTGAGTTTCAAGGCAATCGACATCAAAGGGCTGTCGACGGACGAAGGTAAACCCTAAACCTTTGGTAGTACTAGGGAGTACTGGTTTTGCTAGTCGAGCATGGTAGTATTGATTGAGTATGCTTTTGATGCGTAGGCTTGTGCTAGACCTGATTAGCGGTGTTGCGTAAGGCTAGGCTTGCTGTGATAGAGGTACGAAAGTACTATCCGAGATATCCTGGTTGAGTATACATTCATATATGTGTTGCATGAGTATTTGCTGCATTGTTATATGTCATATGATGCATGCTATTATGTCACGAGTTATGATGCATATTGCATATCATGTTGAGCCGTATCTCCTTCGAGATAGCCTTTACTGTTGAGCTGTATCTCTTTCGAGATAAGCTATATCTTGGGGCCGCTCAGCCCTGTCTTGTGGACGCATGGACACCGAGAGTACACAGTGGCCGACGGGTCGGGAGGGCTTCGGTGGTCCGGGACATTTTAGGTCCACGTCTGTCTTGTAGTGGATGCAGTGACCCAGAGGTGTACCGCGCGGCACTATCCACTTGGCGCCTTTAGACTGAGCATTGTTGAGATCCTTTTGTGACTCCTGTTTCTTGACTACCCCGGTATCATGATCATAGCATGTGCATTTCATATAGGTCTGTATACTCATACTTTTGTACTGGGCGTTCTTATCGCTCACGTCCTCGGTTTTGTTTATTCTTGGACACCCCATTCCCACGGGGCAGGCCTCAGGTTGGACAGCTCAGGAGGAGCAGGAGGAGGACGTTGAGTAGCTGGTTGGTTTAGTTTATCGGTATTGTTTTGATTCGATATGGTTGTATTGGATATTTTATTTGGAGTTATTCTAGACTTCGATTGGGTTGTATAACCATTATTTTGTTGACTTTTCCGCTGTTATCTCTGATTATTGTTAATTAGGTTAATTGCATGCTTAGTTCTTGCCTAGTAGGTGATTCTGGAACGGGTCACTACATTTATGGTATCAGAGCATGCGTACGATTTTGGGATATAGATTTCTGTTTTGGGATTTCCGTTGACCATTTTACCATTCTTCCCTATTCTATCTTGTAGCGATGGCTGACCACTTTGGTGACGGGAGTAGTCAGGGGAGTGTAGGTCGATGGGGTGACCAGGACGATCATAGACGTCATCGTGAGCATCGTCATCGTCGGGACGGTCCTAGGCGTTTTGATTTGCATCGTTTTATTCAGATGGGGCCTAAGCCTTTAGTTGGCGGTGAGACTCCCGATGATGCGGAGGATTGGTTAGAGCGCATGGAGAGTTGTTTCCGCGCATTCCAGTGCACCGATGAGCAGAAGATGGAGACCCTTAGTTTTCTTCTCGAGGGCCGTGCTCGCAGGTGGTGGCGATCAACTTCTGCGCCGATAGTTCAGTCGCAGGGTAGAGCGACTTGGGTCGATTTCCGTGCAGCGTTCATGCAGCTGTACTTTCCTCCAGCACTTCGCCAGGCCAAGACGATTGAGCTCCTGAACCTTAAGCAGGGGAGTATGTCTGTTGATGAGTATCAGCAGAAATTCTTCGAGTTGTTACCCTTTGCGCCTCATATCAGTGGCAGTTCTGAAGCCAAGTACGATCATTTCCTTCAGGGCCTTAACCAGGAGATCTTTGATCGAGTCACTGTCTGTGATAATCCTACTTCGTACGATGGGTTGGTGAACCGGTGTCGTCAAGCAGAGATCAGTCTCCAGCGTGGTAGGGCTATTCTTTCTTCTAGACCTCCGAGTGTTTTGAGCCCTCGACCTCAGTCTTTCAAGAAATCTGGTTCTTCTTCTTCTGGATCTGGATCAAGGTCTAGCGGTGTTGTTCGCTTTGGTGAGAAGAAGGATTCTTGTGCGCATTGTGGGAAGAACCATCCATCGGAGCAATGCCGATTAGCAGCAGGAGCTTGTTTTCAGTGCGGAGAGATGGGTCATCTCAAGAAGAATTGTCCTCAGCTGCGAGGTGGAGCAGGATCTGGTTCTGGATCCCAGACGACTGTTCAGCAGAGGAGACAGGGTCAGGCAGTGGGTAGTTCGAATCTTCGACCTCGTGCCCAAGGTCAGGTTTTTGCGCTGAACCAGGATCAGCCTGGGATGTAATTGTTATACAGTTGTAATGAAGAATATTTGCAGTGTATTACAATGGTGTTTCATTCTCTAAGCCTGATTTCGAGGACGAAATCTTTTAAGGGGGGAAGAATGTAGTAGCCCGAATTCCAAATTGGGTAATTAACGGAGTAATGGTGATTAAGAAGGTTTAAGGTGTAATTTTGGCTATGGTCATGATCGGACGGACCGAAGAGGGTTCGGAAGCACCGAAGAGTTCGGACGATCCGAAGTGTAGTTCGGTGAATCCGATCATAGGTGTCAAGTGTTGATCGACACGTCATTTTCCATGCATGTTCGGACGGTCCGAAGTGTATGATCGGAGGATCCGATCATGAGCTGTCAAGAGCCAATGGACACGTAGCGTTCGGACGTTCCGAAGTGTTGTTCGGAGGATCCGAACATGGCCTATAAATAGTGCTCGGATTTCCTCATTTTGACTTGCCAATTTCTTGAGTTTCTTCTCATTTTGGAGAGTTTGGAAGGTTTCTAGGGTTAGTTGTTGGTCGAGCGATAGCTAAGAGCTGCCAGGAGTAGTAGCGTAGCGGCGCCTGAGTTTCAAGGCAATCGACATCAAAGGGCTGTCGACGGACGAAGGTAAACCCTAAACCTTTGGTAGTACTAGGGAGTACTGGTTTTGCTAGTCGAGCATGGTAGTATTGATTGAGTATGCTTTTGATGCGTAGGCTTGTGCTAGACCTGATTAGCGGTGTTGCGTAAGGCTAGGCTTGCTGTGATAGAGGTACGAAAGTACTATCCGAGATATCCTGGTTGAGTATACATTCATATATGTGTTGCATGAGTATTTGCTGCATTGTTATATGTCATATGATGCATGCTATTATGTCACGAGTTATGATGCATATTGCATATCATGTTGAGCCGTATCTCCTTCGAGATAGCCTTTACTGTTGAGCTGTATCTCTTTCGAGATAAGCTATATCTTGGGGCCGCTCAGCCCTGTCTTGTGGACGCATGGACACCGAGAGTACACAGTGGCCGACGGGTCGGGAGGGCTTCGGTGGTCCGGGACATTTTAGGTCCACGTCTGTCTTGTAGTGGATGCAGTGACCCAGAGGTGTACCGCGCGGCACTATCCACTTGGCGCCTCTAGACTGAGCATTGTTGAGATCCTTTTGTGACTCCTGTTTCTTGACTACCCCGGTATCATGATCATAGCATGTGCATTTCATATAGGTCTGTATACTCATACTTTTGTACTGGGCGTTCTTATCGCTCACGTCCTCGGTTTTGTTTATTCTTGGACACCCCATTCCCACGGGGCAGGCCTCAGGTTGGACAGCTCAGGAGGAGCAGGAGGAGGACGTTGAGTAGCTGGTTGGTTTAGTTTATCGGTATTGTTTTGATTCGATATGGTTGTATTGGATATTTTATTTGGAGTTATTCTAGACTTCGATTGGGTTGTATAACCATTATTTTGTTGACTTTTCCGCTGTTATCTCTGATTATTGTTAATTAGGTTAATTGCATGCTTAGTTCTTGCCTAGTAGGTGATTCTGGAACGGGTCACTACATCTCTTCAATAAGGTCTCCATCGGCGTAGCGGTAACATCCATCTGTACACCGGACGTGCTACCCTGCTCTGGCTGTGGCACTCGTCTAGGCGGCATAAATCTGATCATAAAACTGATTAGTACACACCCAATGTCATCTGTCTCAGCCCTCCTCTGATCATATACCTCTGATCGAGAATCGGTTCTGATTCAGGCTTGAAATGCTGTAAATCAATTCAGATAATACAACACAACATATAATAGGGAAAGCAATAAAGCATGCTAGCATCTCAAAAGCAAGGAAGATGACTCGATCTACCCCGCTCATTCTACTCTATCTCAGTCTACAGAACCTACTGCTCTGATACCACCTGTTGTGGTGACCCGGGCTCTAACTCTATTCTTTTGGGATTTAATTGGATCTTTGTTCGAAAATGTGGGTCAAAATTTTGCTTTTAACTTTAATTCAAATGTATTAACTAAAGCATAACATATCTCGATAGAAATTAAACAACGTAATGTACATACAAGTCTGTTCGTACAACATACACTAGTGTTCAAATGACAACTACAAACATAAGTAGTACAAGTTTCATAAGAAAACACTAGTAATCTGCAATGCCCGAGATCTCCACGCTATCATCATCTCTCATCTAGCTCGTGACCCCGATCCTGCCCCACCTGTTGCCATGCACACATACAGACACGACAACAGCCGGATAACTCCGGTGAGAACATATCCCAGTATAAAACATGGATGCATGCAATGTAATAAATCATGTACAAATGCATAACATAAATCAAGTAACATGAATATACATCTAAACATGTATTAGAATACAAATCTGTATTCAATAATTCAAATCTTGACTCGACTCTTTTCTAATCTAGGGATCCCAGAGTGAATAAGACGGTCTGTTACCTACCCAACCACTCGGGGCAACGGTACGTCTTATTCCTAGACTTCGGTCAACTCTGTATCGAGGGTCTACACATATAGCAAATCTGCTCCTATGCGTCGATACACCGAAACGTCTAGTTTTGGCAAGTCTGCCAATCTCACCTATCTCAGGACTCAAATATAAATCAATAAACAAGGCATTACATAATCAAATGTAATAACAATCTAGTATGTGATTTAGGGAAACTCGTATCAAATCTGAATCGAGTTGTGCAATCCCGTGACCACATGAATTATACCTTTCTTGTCGAATCGTCGGTCGAAGTCTCGAAGTCGGAATGTCACTCTGTCAAAACTAATCTGAAATGACAATATAACAATGCATTCTATCAAGATATAACTCATATCAAAATCTTGTACAAGTCAATACTCCATCCCGGTAACAATCGACGGCATAACGGCGTATTTCTTTGATACCGTAACTAAATCTAAACATATAACAATATCATAACCTCATTAATCATCACAATAATCTCATTATCCCTTCAAAATCGGTACCCATCATACACATATAGGCTGGAATTCGAAATAATGGCATACAATATCCGAAAATCGATTCGATAGCAACTATATCAAGCTCAAGATATCAAGAACACATATCTTCAAGCAAATCATAACTTTTCCAACATATGAATTTCGAAACATGCTGGAAATGTAAGAAACTTACGTCCTTTCGTAGCCCTTGTCAAGAGGAACACGAATCTCTACTCGGATTTCAAATCGGATGGCAAATTGTTGCACAATCTAAATTCTAATATGCAAAAGCTTGAAGGAAATAAAGGGATTTCTCGGTGCTATCATGTTCTGAAATGAAGAAGAATCGAACAATACATATATATATCTTGCATGTATTGTAACACATGTCTTATTCTTCAAAGGGCACGCATGACCGCGGGTGCGGTACACTAACAGCGCGGGTGCGCTATGCTCACGGCGAATTAATCTAAAATTTCAGCACTTAGACCGCGGGTGCGGTCCTTACATGACCGCGGGTGCGGTCTCACACCGCGGGTGCGGTCGAGTTAGCACCGCGGGTGCGGTGTCTGTTCGCAAAATTCCACTAATTTCTGTCACCTTCACCGCGGGGGCGGTAGTCTTAGCACCGCGGGTGCGGTGTGGCTTCGGCCCTGCCTTCAAAATTCTCATTTAAATGTCATGTATTCTTACCTCTATGAGTCTAGCATCAATGAAACTGATAATTCTCGAGCCTTACATTGTTGATTATTTTGGAATTTTGGAACGCCATTCCAGAATATATATATCATGTAGTTTTGATTTTTCGGGAATTAATTAAATTTAAATTAAATAAATAGTTGTTGATTTTTTTGAGTTATTGATGTTATATATTTAAATCGTCTTTGTGAAATATTTAAAATATATAGGCCGAGGATTCGAAGTTGGAAGATCAAGTTGACATTTGATTGTTTATGATTTATTTCATCGTTCAAGTCTGTATATGTATGTCATGGTTTGGTATAGGTATATGTAAAGATGTATTAATATAGTCATTATTTTTTAAACTGAGAAAAATATATGAAATATTATAGTTATAACTTTTAAGTAGTAAATAATAAATTTATTTTAATATGAATGAAGAGACATTTTTTCCAATATAATATAATAAAATGACCAAAGTATTTATTTTAAAGGATAGTGCATTATTATATAGTATGTTAACATTACAAAGGTAATTAATGTAAGGGGCTGGTGTATATAATGTATTTGATACATATGTATAAGTTTTCATACATGCATTATTTTCACCTCCATGTAAACATTCTTGCAATCCTTGATAAAGTTCAGAGCGTACATCACGCTGATTTGAATGTATCCATCGTAGTCTTTGTGTTTCAATCTTTACGTAATTGTCAACTACGTATTGTTGAAGTAGACGACTTCCTCTAAATAGCAAAGATGGGAAATTTTCTCATATCTGATTAAGAGAAAAATTTACACAATATGAGTATAGTTGTAAATTAAATTTATAAACTGTTTGTAATATAAAATATAAAGCGTAGAGTACAATGTTTTTTCACTAAACTGTAGCATAAGCATAGTAATTTAAGCATGTTAACCGGGTACCATTGATATTTCGGCTATTTATGTCCCAACCATATGTTCCATATGACAGAAGGAGTGGATATTGCAAAGGATCATAATAGCCAACTACATCTTGAATGCTGATAAGATTTCCACCGATTCCTTGTATAGTAATATCTCGACTGCTAAAAGTTTCTTGACATTCATTGTCAACAATGACGGCTGCAACTTGAGATGTTGTTGGCAAACTATATTGATGTTCATTAAGTTTTTGTTGCCTGATGATGAGCCTACAGTTAGGTATGTCTTGACATTTGACAATCTGTCGAAACATGTAATGCCCGAGAACTTATCACTGTTAATCAAGGATTATTGACTTATAATTTAACGTGATTATGAAAAGGCCAATTGAGACACGATTTAAGATAATACGCGGCTATTTATGTTGAATTTCAGAATTTGTTGCCGAAGCAACACCTGCACCTGCGCTCAGGAAGACACTGCACCCTGCGGTGCATGTCCAGTAGGGTAGCAATTTTTGAGAAACTGAGACCGCACCCACGGTAAGAAACAAGACCGCACCCGCGGTGCAGGACCTCACCCGCGGTGAGAAACAATACCGCACCCTGCGGTCGTCGAATTTCAGAAAATGAAAGTGCTGCTGAAGCATGAACGCACCCGCGGTCTGGGATGTAGCGCACCCGCGGTGCTACGTGTTTTGCGAAAATTGTGACACCTCATAACATGCATGCATTGATATATATAAACTGAAATTCCTTCGAAATCATTCAGCAGAAAATCGAGAAAGGGTCTGAGGGAATTTGCTGAAAATCCTTACGCCTTCTGCGAGAAATCCGTCCGTCTGATTTTGAATCCGACTTCGGTATTGAGTTCCTATCGACGTAGGCTACAACTGGACGTATGTTTTACTAAGTTTTGACATGCTTTGAAATTATGATATTGTCAGAATTGAATGGAACTCATATATGTTGTTCTTGACATATTAGACATCATAGAATCGAAGTCAGATTAAGAAACGGACTGATTGGAATTGTTATGATTTTCGGAATAGTTTTGGAGTCGACTTGATATCAGAATTTAATTACCATCGATTATGAGATATTGGAAGTGATATCTGATTGTTATGATATGACTGGATATATTGAGATTATGTCGTTATGTTGTTGAAACAGAATTTGATTAAATTCGGATTATATCCAGTATTGATTGAGTGGTGTATTGATACCGTACCCTCGATATTGTTATTTTCAGATTGAGTATTGACAGGCTTTGAGTTCGAGACTTCTACAGAGTCAGAATATCAGAAAGAAAGGTATAAATTAATGTTGAGTTGGGATTGCACAACTCGAGTGAGGTTTGACTCGAGTTTCCCTAAATCACATACTTAGTTTATTACATTGATATTTGTAATTGATGAGATTGATGTTTGTAGGCTATTGATTCATAGCCACTGCATGTATTGATTAATGAGTCGTTTAGTCATGGGCTGATTCGCCTAGTCATCGGCTGATTCGTCTGGTTATTGGCTGATTCGTCTAGTTATTGACTGTTTCGTCTAAACTTTAGCTGATTCGCTTAATTACAGGCTGATTCGTCTGGTTATTGGCTGATTCGCCTAATTCTTGACTGATTCGTCAATTCTGCGGCTGTTTCGCCCAGACACTGGATATATTAATTATATCGATGCCGTTTAGGGATTGATTCATTCCTATCGACTGAGATTCGGTATATTTATCATTATCCAGACATCGGGATCCCTATGTTAGAGTTGAGTCGAGTCTGAGACGACGCATCAGTGGAGTCGAGTCTGAGACGACGCATCTGTGGAGTCGAGTCTGAGACGACGCATTGGTTGGGTGGAGTCTGGTACGACATCTTGATTTACATTGTTTATATCATTCATGTTTATTGAATTCTTGATATTGATTTATGTTTCTGATTTGATACATGTTATGAATATTTCTTATAGGTTTTCGTATATGCTTCTATATGATTGCAAGTATACATTATTTATACTGGAATATTTATATCTCACCGGAGTTATCCGGCTGTTGTCTTGTTTTGTATGTGTGCATGACAACAGGTGGGGCTGGATCAGGGTCAAGAAGAGGATGAGAGAAGATTAGATAGCGTGGAGATCCAGGCTTCGAAGCAACATAGGATTCAACACTGATATGTAGTTGAACTCGTGTAGATAACACAAGATTGTATGTTTATGTTTAATATGTAATTTGAAGTAAATTACATTATGTTTCCGCTTTGTATTTTTTTTTTAAAAAAAATGTTAGACCCTGTTTTATAATTGATTAATTAGTCCCAATGATGATTAAGAACTTAATTAGCGTCCGGGTCCCCACAACAGGTGGTATCAGTGCGATAGATCCTTTAGACTGAGGTAGAAGAAGCTAGTGAGCTGGGTAGATTGAGGCTTTCTTTCCTGCTTTTGAATGCTAGCATGTCTTACTGCTTTATATACTACATGTTACTTGATGTATCTGATTTGATTGTGTAATATGTATTATTGGGAACGAACTTGAACTGATTCTCGATCAGCAGTAAGATGATCGGAAGAGGGGACTGAAGTGAAACAGGTTTATTGGATTGGGTTACTAATCCATTCGATTATCAGATATGCCTCCAAGAAGAATACCAGAACAGGGTAGCACATCGAATCCTCCAATGGATGTAACACCGACTCCAATGGAAACCTTGCTGAAGAGGTTTCAGTCATTCAAACCACCGACTCTTAAGGGTACTGAGACATCAGTTGAGTGTGAGAGTTGGTTAGGTAACATTGAGATGCTGTTTGATTCACTGGAGTACAGTGATGAGCGCCGAATTAAATTGATTGGGCACCAGCTGCTTGATGTTGCAAAAAGCTGGTGGATTACGATGAAGAGTGCCTTGGAGCAACGAGGTACGATTATTACTTGGGATGTATTTAAAACTGAGTTTTATCAAAGATTCTTCCCAGTGTCGTACAGAAAAGACAAGGGGGCGGAGTTTGCCAACTTGAGACAGGGTCAGCTGAACATTGAAGAATATGTGACCAAGTTCTCTACTATGGGGACCCGGACGCTAATCAAGTTCTTAATCATTGGGACAAATTAATCAATTATAAAACAGGGTCTAAATTTTTATTTTATTTTTTTTTTAAATGCGGAAGGTAATGGAATCAAACTCCTATACATATCAGTATAAAAGCATAAATCTCAAACATCATACAATAATTTACATCTCAGGTTCAACAACCACTATCAAGTGTTCAAACCCTAGCTCTAATCCAAGTCCAGTATCACCACTCTAATCTCGATCTGTCTTCACCTCTGTGACCCTGAACCTGTCCCACCTGTTGCTATGTACACATACAAACAAGACAACAGCCGGATAACTCCGGTGAGATATAAATATCCCAGTATAAACAATGTATTAAATGCAATCATATAAAACATATATAAAAGCATAAACAAACATCAAAACATGTATCCAATCTGACTACATGAATCAATGACTCGTGATCTAATCTTATCTTATCTCAAATCTAGGGATCCCAATCTAATTTAGACTTTGGTATGCTGTATCGAATGTGTCTGAGATAGACGTCGATCTACATCTGAAGCTCTTCGATACACCGTAAGTCTAGAGTCTTATCGGTTCTGAAAAAGACTCGGCGGTTCTGCCCTAGCTAGGCTGTCTGCCCTAGACTCGGACTCTGACTCTATTCTAAGTCCATCCATTAACATATCAATCTGATAATCTGCAAATATCTATGCAATAAAATAAAGTATGTGATTTAGGGAAACTCAAGTCAAACCTAACTCGAGTTGTGCAATCCCGAATCAACATTTATTTATACCTTTCTTGCTGTCGCTCTGATACAATCGAAGTCTTGCTTCAAAGTCTGTCACTGTTCAATCTGGCAATGACAATATCAATATATTCTGTATCAATATTCTAATCAAATCACAGTATCTCTGTTTTATCCGATTTCTGACAGTACAACAGTACAATCTTACGATACTGATAATACTATATCAGTCTATATCAATTCCAATCATTTACAATTAACCACGATACACATCTAATATTAATTCTAGTCAATTTCATTCCGAAGTTCATAACAATTCCATATTCAATCCGTATCTTAATCTGACTTCGATTCTACGCTGTCTAACCTGTCAAGAACAACATATATGACGTGTATTCAATTCTAACAACATCATAATTTCAAAACATGTTAAAACGTAGTAAAACTTACGTCCAGTTGAAGCCTACGTTGATAGGAATACGGTACCGAAGTCGGATTTAAAATCTGACGGACGGATTGAAATATAAAGGCGTAAGGATTTTCACGGAGGTTTCTCGTTCCTTTTCTTTCTTCCTTATTCTGAATTCTGAGGCATAAACTTATATATATTCAGACTTGCATGAAAACGAAACGTGTCACTTTTCCTTAACATTCCGCCGGCGCTCGAGCGGTAATAATGTACCGCTCGGGCGCGGCCTTCTCTGCCCAAGCACTCTCGATTATAACCCTTGGCGCTCGGGCGGTCAAAAACTACCGCCCGGGCGCCAACTCTTCTGCCCGAGATGTTTATTTGATGAACACTGGCGCTCGGGCGGTCAAAAACTACCGCTCGGGCGCCAGACTTCCTGTCCACATGATATGTAATTCATATACTTGGCCCGATTGGTCTCGTAACAGCCCTTTAATAGTCACATTAAATTAGTACTCCATACTCATCTCGATTAACATCTATAATCGTAATTTAACATGATATAAAATCTTGGGCATTACATCTACCTTGTTGAAGTTTGCTCCACATGTGGCTGAAAATGACGAAGCCGTTGCTGATCAGTTCATCAATGGCTTGAATCCCGATATTTTTACATTGGTGAACACAGGACGACCGAATAACTTTGCTGATGCCATGAATAGAGCAAAAGGCGCTGAAGCGGGCCTGATAAGGCAGAAAGGAGCTGCATCTGTTCCTTTGGAATCGAGACCACCGCAACCACCTCCCCGATTCGAGAGTGGCAGTAGCAGTGGTGGAAGAAAAGATTTTTTGAAGGCTAGAGGAAAGCAGTTTAAGAAGTCTGGCAGCAGTTCTTCTAGCTCGAGTGGTTCTCACCAAAGTTATACTGGCGTGTACTGCGGAAATTGTGGAGGGAAACATTCCACTGAGCAATACCAAGGAGTACTTGGTAGTTGCCACTTCTGCAAACAACAGGGACATTTTGCCAGAGTATGTCCACAGAGGGATTCCCAAAGATCCCAGGGAGCCGAATCCGCGGGATCAGCGGCACAGTGGAGTAGACGATCAGCGGTTGTCCCTTCATTTCAGCCAGCACCATCTCAGTCACAGCAGAGGCCATGAGGAAGCCAGAGAGTTGGCCAACCTCCTAGACAGCAGGCCAGAGTATTTGCTTTGACCGAGGAGCAGGCTCAGGAAGCACCAGATGATGATGTTGCAGGTAACTGATTTGGTTGATTTTCCTTCATATGTATTGAGGGATACCGGTGCTTCACATACTTTTATTTCTGAGAGATTTGCATTGATGCATGCATTATCTGTCGAGTCCCTATTTACTGTAGTATTTGTTTCTTTTTCTTTGAGAAAAGATCTTGTATCAGCGATTTCTGTAGATCTTGTATGCCACAGTAGGATAAGAATGAGATCGAGTTAGATTTTGTGGTAGATGGTATTGTACTGGTGTTCTCTGATTTTGGAACTACCTTACTGATATTGATATGCTGATCAAGTACAGAGCTACCATAGATTAATTCCATAAGATGGTGAGAACTGGACCTGAGATGGCTTGGGGATGAATATTGTACGATAAGAATTCTAGATTGAGAATTCCTTTGAGATTCGTACTAGCTATGACTTGATTATTACAGAAAGGAGCAGATGGACTCCTTATGTATTCAGTTGATTTACATTTATCATTGGCTGATTTACCAATGATATGAAAGTTATTGATGTTTTCCTTCGATAAGACAGTATATCTGATTTCCGTTAAAAAGATTGATTTTAACCTTGAACTGGTATTAGAAATTGTTGAAATTTTGAATCCTGATTGATACAGATTGCATTCAGGATGTATTATATCTGAAGATGATATATTTGTTGATTTTAACAGAATTAAATCGTAATTAGTTGGCCGAGGTGGGTAACAGTGTCAGATATTTGCGGTGTTATGAGTGTAGCAGATTAGTATCGATGAGTGATGTTTTGAATCTGATTGAATATTATTGTTGTTCTGAATTCGTGTTTGTATCAGGTAAGTAATACTGTATTGTATGTTAATAACTGATTTGTTTGTGCCCGATATTTCGAATGTGAAATGACATAGATTGTCAGAAAGGTGCAATACTTGATTCAGTAGGCATCCTGATAGCAGGAAATGTTTTGATAGAAACCGATGAGACTAGATATGACAGAGTTTGGACTGAAATGTCTGAATTACAGACAGACAAAGACAGAAAGAAAACAAACCAGGAGATTGGTTAGATAATTTATCGGTTCCTGAATGGAAATGAGATTACATTTCCAAGGATATTATAATGAAATTATTGAGATCTGTCTGGAATTGTGATGTGATTTGGAGTGTGAGTGACAGATCGACCAAATCCGCATACTTTATTCTGTACAAGATGATGTACAGACATGATTAGATAGGTAAGATTTATGTCAGAAAGGTAGGTAGATTGCATATCATCCACAGATCGACGGATAGTCTGAGCAGATGATACAAATATTGGAGGATATGCTGAGAGCAGTAGGGCTTGATTTTAGCACTAGCTGGCAAGACGCAGTGCCATTTAGTGAGTTTTCGTACAACCACAGCTATCAGACGAGTGTTGAGATGGCTCTTTTAGAAGCGTTGTACAAAAAGAGGTGTGGATTCCTTCCTTATTGGGATGATATCTATGAAGTGGCTGAGATTGAACCTAACATGATCAGAGATAGGACAGAAAAAGTGAAACTAAATTCAAAAGAAAATGAAGGCAGCCCAGACAGACAAGCCAAATATGCCAATGTCTGACGACGAGCTTGAGTATTTGAGGCTGGAAACCAAGTATTTCTGAAAAATCTCACCTTTCAGATGAATTTTCAGATTTGACAAGAAAGGGAAGTTATCTCCATGATAGATTGGGCCGTAAGAGATTCTTGAGAAGATAGGAGATCGTGCCTATCGACTCACTCTACAGCTTTCATTATCCAGAATACATGATGTCTCTCATGTAATATTATGGCAGAAGTACAGGTCAGATGCTTCACAAGTGGTTCAATCAAATATGAGACAAGAATTCCCAGCATTGTTTCACTGATATAAATTTCTTATACAGTTTTATGTATATACTCCTTATTGATACGAATGAGATGCCTGTGATTTCGAGGACGAAATCATATCTTAGGGGGGGAGAAATGTAATGCCCGAGAAGTTATCACTGTTAATCAAGGATTATTGACTTATAATTTAACGTGATTATGAAAGGACCAATTGAGACACGATTTAAGATAATACGCGGCTATTTATGTTGAATTTCAGAATGTGTTGCCGAAGAAACACCGCACCTGCGCTCAGGAAGACACCGCACCCGCGGTGCATGTCCAGTAGGGTAGCAATTTTTGAGAAACTGAGACCGCACCTGTGGTAAGAAACAAGACCGCACCCGCGGTGAGAAACAAGACCGCACCCGCGGTCGTCGAATTTCAGAAAATGAAAGTGCTGCCGAAGCATGAGCGCACCCGCGGTCTGGGATGTAGCGCACCCGCGGTGCTACGTGTTTTGCGAAAATTGTGACACCTCATAACATGCATGCATTGATATATAAACTGAAATTCCTTCGAAATCATTCAGCAGAAAATCGAGAAAGGGTCTGAGGGAATTTGCTGAAAATCCTTACGCCTTCTGCGAGAAATCCGTCCGTCTGATTTTGAATCCGACTTCGGTATTGAGATCCTATCGACGTAGGCTACAACTGGACGTAATTTTTACTAAGTTTTGACATGCTTTGAAATTATGATTGTGGGGACCCGGGCTCTAACTCAATTCTTTTGGGATTTAATTGGATCTTTATTAAAAATGACGGGTCAAATTTTCGCTTTCTAACATTTAATCGATTGTTAACATAAAGCGTCTTTTTTTTTTTTTAAACAAACATCAGTCATCAAACATTACATGTCGTGATCTAGTAGCCTTACTTGTTATACATGTGATAAGAACAATATAACATCTCTAGTATCAACATGAAACTACTAGTACAACATAAGAAGTCTTCTGCTACACCCGGCATCACCACGCTATCAACTCTCTCGTCCTCGTCGTGACCCTGATCCTGCCCCACCTGTTGCCATGCACACATACAGACACGACAACAGCCGGATAACTCCGGTGAGAACATATCCCAGTATAAAACATGGATGCATGCAATGTCATAAATCATGTACAAATGCATAACATAAATCAAGTAACATGAATATACATCTAAACATGTAGTAGAATACAAATCTGTATTCGACAATTTGAATCTTGACTCGACTCTTTTCTAATCTAGGGATCCCGGTGTGAATAAGACGGTCTGTTACCTACCCAACCACTCGGGGCAACGGTACGTCTTATTCCTAGACTTCGGTCAACTCTGTATCGAGGGTCTACACATATAGCAAATCTGCTCCTATGCGACGATACACCGAAACGTCTAGTTTTGGCAAGTCTGCCAATCTCTCCTATCTCAGGACTCGAATATAAATCCATAAACAAGGCATTACATAATCAATGTAATAACAATCTAGTATGTGATTTAGGGAAACTCGTATCAAATCTGAATCGAGTTGTGCAATCCCGTGACCACATGAATTATACCTTTCTTGTCGAATCGTCTGTCGAGATCTCGAATTCAATGTCAAACCTGTCACCTCAAATCTGAAACGACAATGTGTAGACACCCAATATCAATCTCTAACTCAAAGCAACATATATGCCAATCAATAATAAATCTCGGTACAAATCTACGGCATAACAGCGTATTCTCGCAATACCGATCAACTCAATCTCAACAAACAATATATACTATAGCCACAACTCATAATATACTCATCAACACAATATAATATGCTCAATTCTTCCAATCAATATCAATATACATGCTGGAAATTCGCAAGGCTCGTATACGATGTCCGAAAATCGATCTGATAACAAATATACGATGCTCTATATATCAAGAACATATATTCGCAACAAAATCATAAGTTCCCCAACATCCACAATCTGAATCATGCTGGAATTATATCAAACTTACGTCACTTTGTAGCCGTCAATGCAAGGAACACAAATCTTACCTCGGAATTAAAATCGGATGAACAACTCTTGCATAATTCTACTTTTTAGCATGAAGAAACTTGAAGGATTTCTTGGGAGCTCTCGGTTCTGAATTCTGAAGAATGAAGGAGTGATGTGTCAACATAACATATATATACCTCATGCCATGTGTCAAGACCAAAATCGAAGGTGGCAATTTCGCATGCAGACCGCGGGTGCGGTGTCTCAAGAGCGCGGGTGCGCTATGCTCACGGCGAATTCACCAAAAATTGCAACACTATGACCGCGGGTGCGATCCTTGCATGACCGCGGGTGCGGTTGCGCTAATACCGCGGGTGCGGTGTCTGTTCACACAAATTCCCCAATTTCTGTCACCTACACCGCGGGTGCGGTAGTCTTAGCACCGCGGGTGCAGTGTGGCTTCGGCCATGCCTTCAAAATTCTCATTTAAATGTCATGTATTCTTACCTCTATGAGTCTAGCATCAATGGAAACTGCTAATTCTCGAGCCTTACATTTCTCCCCCTCTTAGACAAGAGTTCGTCCTCGAACTCATAAGCAAGTAATCATGCAATTATATACAAAACTGTAAAGTCACAATGGGAAGAAAGACTCACATCATAAGAATAACTCGGGATGCCTCTGTCTCATCTCAGACTCTGTCTCCCAAGTTGCTTCCTCGATGCCATGACGATTCCATTGAACCTTCACCAGCGGAATAGTCTTGGTTCTAAGCTTCTTTTCCTTCCGATCCAAAATCTGTATCGGTTGCTCGACGTAGCTCAAAGTCTGATCTAACTCGACTTCGTCAGGTTGAATAACATGAGAATCATCTGGCATGTATCTGCGCAACATCGATACATGAAAAACATCATGTATACCGGACAGTGAAGGAGGAAGAGCAAGTCGGTAAGCTCGATCGCCAATCTTCTCAAGAATCTCATACGGACCGACGTATCTAGGAGACAACTTTCCTCGCTTGCCAAATCTGACAACGCCTCTGAAAGGTGAAATCTTCAGAAATACTCTGTCTCCCTATTCGAATACTAACGGTCTGCGTCTAATATTGGCGTACTTCGCTTGCCTATCCTGTGCCGTCTTCATTCGTTTCTGAAAGATCTTCACTTTTTCTGTCATCTCACGAATCATATCAGGCCCCAATTCTGGTACCTCAGAAATATCATCCCAGTACAACGGAGATCTGCACTTCTTTCCGTATAAAGCTTCGAACGGTGCCATCTCTATGCTCGTCTGATAGCTGTTGTTGTATGAAAACTCACACAACGGCAATGAATCTTGCCAACTAGTACCAAAATCTAGTACTACAGCTCTCAGCATATCCTCTAAAGTCTGGATAGTCCGTTCTGACTGTCCGTCTGTCTGGGGATGATAAGCAGTGCTCAGGTGTAAAGTCGTACCCAAAACCTGCTGCAAGCTGTGCCAAAAGTGAGAAGTAAATCGTGGATCACGATCTGATACGATCGACTTCGGCACACCATGCAATCTGACGACCTCTTTGACATACAACTCTGCCATCTGATCATGTCGATAGGTCATCCTGTATGGAATAAAGCACGCTGATTTGGTCAGTCTGTCTATCACAACCCAAATCGCGTCACAGCCCCGCGAAGATCGAGGTAACTTCGTCACGAAATCCATGGAAATGTGGTCCCATTTCCATTCAGGAACAGACAAACTCTGAAGTAGACCTCCGGGTTTCTTCCTTTCTGCCTTCACCTGTTGGCAATTTAGACATTTAGACACAAATTCTGCAATATCTGTCTTCATCTGCTTCCACCAGAATTGTGTCTTCAAATCATTGTACATCTTTCTGCCACCAGGATGAATGCTGAACCGACTACAGTGTGCCTCTGACATGATCTGTCGTCTCAAATCTGAAACATCTGGCACCACTAAGCGGTTATTCACATACAGAACAGAATCTCTAACCTGATATTCTGAGATATGTCCAGCTCTGACCATATCAATCGATCTCTGTACATTCGGATCAGTTCTCTGTGCTTCTTTGATCCTCGAAATCAGATCTGGCTCAATCTGAATCGCAGCAAGTCGCAGCGGTCTACTCTCTGTATCAAATGTCAATCCAGACAAGCAACAATCTTCTACTAAACTCGATACACCTACAGTCGACAAGGAAAGAGCACATACCTTTCGACTCAAAGCGTCTGCCGCTGCATTCGACTTTCCTGGATGGTACTTGATCTCGTAATCAAAATCTTTCAGCAGATCAAGCCATCGTCGCTGCCTCATATTCAACTCTGACTGAGAAAAGAGATACTTCAAGCTCTTATGATCGGAATAGATCTCAAATTTCTCGCCATACAGATAATGACGCCAGATCTTAAAGGCAAAGACAATCGCCGCCAATTCAAGATCATGAATCGGATAACGAGTCTCGTGTGGCTTCAGCTGTCTAGAGGCGTATGCTATCACGTGCCCTCGCTGCATAAGAACACATCCTAACCCTCTGTGAGATGCATCACAATATACAACGAACTCACCTGTACCTGATGGAATCGTCAAGACAGGCGCACTAGTCAGCCTCTTCTTTAGCTCAACAAAACTGGCTTCACAATCTTCGGACCACACAAATGGCATATTCTTCTGTGTCAACTGGGTAATCGGCTTCGCTATACTGGAGAAGTCTCGAATAAAACGTCGATAATACCCGGCTAGACCCATGAAACTGCGTATCTCTGGCACAGAAGTCGGTCTCGGCCAACTGATCACAGCCTCAACTTTACTCGGATCTACCGCAATACCCTCTCCAGATATAATGTGCCCCAAGAAGACAACCTGTCGCAACTAGAATTCACACTTGGACAGTTTAGCGTACAACTACTCCTGTCGCAAAGTCTTCAGCACAATTCTCAGATGATCTGCATGCTCAGTCAAACTCTTTGAATACACCAAAATGTCATCAATAAACACAATTACAAACTCATCTAAATATTTCTGAAAAATGAGGTTCATCAAACTCATAAACACCGCAGGTGCATTCGTCAAACCGAAAGGCATAACAACAAACTCGTAGTGTCCATACCTGGTTCGGAATGCAGTCTTCGGAATATCAACATCTCTAACTCTAAGTTGATGATACCCTGATCTCAAATCAATCTTCGAATATACCGAAGATCCCTGTAACTGATCAAACAAATCGTCGATGCGAGGCAACGGATACTTGTTCTTCACGGTCGCCTTGTTCAACTGCCTATAATCAATACACAGTCGCATCGAACCATCTTTCTTTCTAACAAAAAGCACCGGAGCACCCCAAGGTGATACACTGGGTCTGATATATCCCTTGGACAGAAGATCCTCCAACTGTGCTTTCAACTCTTTCAGCTCTATCGGTGCCATCCTATACGGAGCTCTCGAAATAGGAACAGAACCGGGCATAAGATCTATGCTGAAATCAACCTCTCGAATCAGAGGCAACCCTGGAATCTCATCAGGAAAAACATCTGCAAACTCGCAAACCACTGGCAAATCTGCCAATGCTGGGCTCGTCTTCAGTAGATCTACTGAATATACGAGAAAGCCCTCTGCTCCTCTCTGAAGCAATCTACTCATAGTCAGAGCAGATACTAAGGGAATCCGAGATCTGGAACCCTTGCCGTAAAATTTCCATTCATCTGTCAGTTCAGGTCTGAATCTGACAATCTTGTGGAAACAATCTACCGTGGCTCTGTACTTGGTCAACATGTCTATACCAACTATACAGTCAAAATCAGCTAAACCAAGTACTACACAATCAAGATCAATCTCATGCCCCTCAAACTGAAGCATACAGTGTCTAACAGTAGTCACAGATATCAAACCACTTCCCAACGGAGAAGCTATAGACACTACTGTCGACAACGACTCAACAGGCAATGAATGTCTCAATGCAAAATGTTCAGATATGAATGTATGAGATGCCCCTGTGTCTATCAACACATAGGCAGGATAACCGCAAAGGAAACAATTACCTGCAATGACGTCATCTGGCGCCTCCTGCGCCTGCTCCTCTGTCAGGGCAAAAACACGTGCCTGCTGTCGAGGAGGCTGACTCACCGTCTGACTACCTCCTGGCCTCTGCTGTGTCTGTGTGGAGGGTGGCTGAAAGGAGTGTACAGAGGATGCCTGTCTCTCCATCTGTGGCGCTGGTGCTGATGATCCTGTGCTCTGGAATCGTGATGCACCTCTCTGGGGACAAACTCTGGCGAAATGTCCCTGTTGCCTACAGATGTTGCAGCGTCCCATAACTCCTTGACACTGCTCCGTAGCATGTCGCCCTCCGCATGAACCACAGTATGCGCCACTATACTCTGACCCCTGACCTCTCTGTCGAGATCCACTCGAACTCGATGAACTACTCCCAGATTTCTTAAACTGTTTGCCTTTAGCCTTTAGAAATTCCTTCTTACCACTACCACTTGCTCCGCTGTCAAAACGAGGAGGAGGTGGTGGAAACTGTACGGTAGTAGGCTGTGGCGGTCTCTGCCCCTGAACACCGTAGGAAGCTCCTCGCTGCCTGATCAAGCCAGCCTCTGCTCCCTTTGCTCGGTTCAGTGCCTCCGAAAAAGTACTAGGACGGCCCGTGTTCACCAAAGTAAAGACATCGGGATTCAGTCCGTTGATGAACTGATCGGCCACTGCCTCGTCGTTTCCGGCCACATGCGGTGCAAATCGTAGCAATGCAGAAAATTTAGCAACATACTCCTCGATGTTCCACTGTCCCTGCTTCAGATTCGCAAATTCAGCTCCCTTATCTTTCCGGTAGGAAACGGGAAAGAAGCGCTGATAGAACTCATCTTTGAAGACTTTCCACGTGATATCAATGCCTCGGTGCTCCAAGGCTCTCTTCGTAGTTAACCACCAGCTCTTTGCAACCTCTTGCATCTGATGCCCTATCAGCTTCACACGTCGTTCGTCAGTGTAAGCCAAAGACTCAAACAGCATCTCGATATCATCCAGCCAGCTCTCGCATTCTACTGCACTCTCTGTGCCTTTCAGATTAGGCGGATGGAAAGACTGGAATCTCTTCAATAAAGTCTCCATCGGCGTAGCGGTGACATCCATCTGTGCACCGGATGTGCTACCCTGCTCTGGTTGTGGCACTCGTCTAGGCGGCATAAATCTGATCATAAAACTGATTAGTACACACCCAATGTCATCTGTCTCAGCCCTTCTCTGATCATATACCTCTGATCGAGAATCGGTTCTGATTCAGGCTTGAAATGCTGTAAATCAATTCAGATAATACAACACAACATATATAGGGAAAGCAATAAAGCATGCTAGCATCTCAAAAGCAAGGAAGATGACTCGATCTACCCCGCTCATTCTATTCTATTTCAGTCTACAGAACCTACTGCTCTGATACCACCTGTTGTGGGGACCCGGGCTCTAACTCAATTCTTTTGGGATTTAATTGGATCTTTATTAAAAATGACGGGTCAAATTTTCGCTTTCTAACATTTAATCGATTGTTAACATAAAGCGTCTTTTTTTTTTTTTTAAACAAACATCAGTCATCAAACATTACATGTCGTGATCTAGTAGCCTTACTTGTTATACATGTGATAAGAACAATATAACATCTCTAGTATCAACATGAAACTACTAGTACAACATAAGAAGTCTTCTGCTACACCCGGCATCACCACGCTATCAACTCTCTCGTCCTCGTCGTGACCCTGATCCTGCCCCACCTGTTGCCATGCACACATACAGACACGACAACAGCCGGATAACTCCGGTGAGAACATATCCCAGTATAAAATATGGATGCATGCAATGTCATAAATCATGTACAAATGCATAACATAAATCAAGTAACATGAATATACATCTAAACATGTAGTAGAATACAAATCTGTATTCGACAATTTGAATCTTGACTCGACTCTTTTCTAATCTAGGGATCCCGGTGTGAATAAGACGGTCTGTTACCTACCCAACCACTCGGGGCAACGGTACGTCTTATTCCTAGACTTCGGTCAACTCTGTATCGAGGGTCTACACATATAGCAAATCTGCTCCTATGCGACGATACACCGAAACGTCTAGTTTTGGCAAGTCTGCCAATCTCTCCTATCTCAGGACTCGAATATAAATCCATAAACAAGGCATTACATAATCAATGTAATAACAATCTAGTATGTGATTTAGGGAAACTCGTATCAAATCTGAATCGAGTTGTGCAATCCCGTGACCACATGAATTATACCTTTCTTGTCGAATCGTCTGTCGAGATCTCGAATTCAATGTCAAACCTGTCACCTCAAATCTGAAACGACAATGTGTAGACACCCAATATCAATCTCTAACTCAAAGCAACATATATGCCAATCAATAATAAATCTCGGTACAAATCTACGGCATAACAGCGTATTCTCGCAATACCGATCAACTCAATCTCAACAAACAATATATACTATAGCCACAACTCATAATATACTCATCAACACAATATAATATGCTCAATTCTTCCAATCAATATCAATATACATGCTGGAAATTCGCAAGGCTCGTATACGATGTCCGAAAATCGATCTGATAACAAATATACGATGCTCTATATATCAAGAACATATATTCGCAACAAAATCATAAGTTCCCCAACATCCACAATCTGAATCATGCTGGAATTATATCAAACTTACGTCACTTTGTAGCCGTCAATGCAAGGAACACAAATCTTACCTCGGAATTAAAATCGGATGAACAACTCTTGCATAATTCTACTTTTTAGCATGAAGAAACTTGAAGGATTTCTTGGGAGCTCTCGGTTCTGAATTCTGAAGAATGAAGAAGTGATGTGTCAACATAACATATATATACCTCATGCCATGTGTCAAGACCAAAATCGAAGGTGGCAATTTCGCATGCAGACCGCGGGTGCGGTGTCTCAAGAGCGCGGGTGCGCTATGCTCACGGCGAATTCACCAAAAATTGCAACACTATGACCGCGGGTGCGATCCTTGCATGACCGCGGGTGCGGTCTCACACCGCGGGTGCGGTTGCGCTAATACCGCGGGTGCGGTGTCTGTTCGCACAAATTCCCCAATTTCTGTCACCTACACCGCGGGTGCGGTAGTCTTAGCACCGCGGGTGCAGTGTGGCTTCGGCCATGCCTTCAAAATTCTCATTTAAATGTCATGTATTCTTACCTCTATGAGTCTAGCATCAATGGAAACTGATAATTCTCGAGCCTTACAATGATATTGTTAGAATTGAATGGAACTCATATATGTTGTTCTTGACATATTAGACATCATAGAATCGAAGTCAGATTAAGAAACGGACTGATTATGGATTGTTATGATTTTCGGAATAGTTTTGGAGTCGACTTGATATCAGAATTTCATTATCATCGATTATGAGAAATTGGAAGTGATATCTGATTGATATGATATGACTGGATATATTGAGATTATGCCGTTATGTTGTTGAAAAAGAATTTGATTGAATTCGGATTATATCCACTATTGATTGAGTGGTGTATTGATTCCGTACCCTCGATATTGTTATTGTCAGATTGAGTATTGACAGGCTTTGAGTTCGAGACTTCTACAGAGTCAGAATATCAGAAAGAAAGGTATAAATTAATGTTGAGTTGGGATTGCACAACTCGAGTGAGGTTTGACTCGAGTTTCCCTAAATCACATACTTAGTTTATTACATTGATATTTGTAATTGATGAGATTGATGTTTGTAGGCTACTGATTCATAGCCACTGCATGTATTGATTAATGAGGCGTTTAGTCATGGGCTGATTCGCCTAGTCATCGGCTGATTCGTCTGGTTATGGGCTGATTCGTCTAGTTATTGACTGTTTCGTCTAAACTTTAGCTGATTCGCTTAATTACAGGCTGATTCGTCTGGTTATTGGCTGATTCGCCTAATTCTTGACTGATTCGTCAATTCTGCGGCTGTTTCGCCCAGACACTGGATATATTAATTATATCGATGCCGTTTAGGGAATGATTCATTCCTATCGACTGAGATTCGGTATATTTATCATTATCCAGACATCGGGATCCCTATGTTAGAGTTGAGTCGAGTCTGAGACGACGCGTCAGTGGAGTCGAGTCTGAGACGACGCATTGGTTGGGTGGAGTCTGGTACGACATCTTGATTTACATTGTTTATATCATTCATGTTTATTGAATTCTTGATATTGATTTATGTTTCTGATTTGATACATGTTATGAATATTTCTTATAGGTTTTCGTATATGCTTCTATATGATTGCAAGTATACATTATTTATACTGGGATATTTATATCTCACCGGAGTTATCCGGCTGTTGTCTTGTTTTGTATGTGTGCATGACAACAGGTGGGGCTGGATCAGGGTCAAGAAGAGGATGAGAGAAGATTAGATAGCGTGGAGATCCAGGCTTCGAAGCAACATAGGATTCAGCACTGATATGTAGTTGAACTCGTGTAGATAACACAAGATTGTATGTTTATGTTTAATATGTAATTTGAAGTAAATTACATTACGTTTCCGCTTTGTATTTTTTTTTTAAAAAAAATGTTAGACCCTGTTTTATAATTGATTAATTAGTCCCAATGATGATTAAGAACTTAATTAGCGTCCGGGTCCCCACAACAGGTGGTATCAGTGCGATAGATCCTTTAGACTGAGGTAGAAGAAGCTAGTGAGCGGGGTAGATTGAGGCTTTCTTTCCTGCTTTTGAATGCTAGCATGTCTTACTGCTTTATATACTACATGTTACTTGATGTATCTGATTTGATTGTGTAATATGTATTATTGGGAACGAACTTGAACTGATTCTCGATCAGCAGTAAGATGATCGGAAGAGGGGACTGAAGTGAAACAGGTTTATTGGATTGGGTTACTAATCCATTCGATTATCAGATATGCCTCCAAGAAGAATACCAGAACAGGGTAGCACATCGAATCCTCCAATGGATGTAACACCGACTCCAATGGAAACCTTGCTGAAGAGGTTTCAGTCATTCAAACCACCGACTCTTAAGGGTACTGAGACATCAGTTGAGTGTGAGAGTTGGTTAGGTAACATTGAGATGCTGTTTGATTCACTGGAGTACAGTGATGAGCGCCGAATTAAATTGATTGGGCACCAGCTGCTTGATGTTGCAAAAAGCTGGTGGATTACGATGAAGAGGGCCTTGGAGCAACGAGGTACGATTATTACTTGGGATGTATTTAAAACTGAGTTTTATCAAAGATTCTTCCCAGTGTCGTACAGGAAAGACAAGGGGGCGGAGTTTGCCAACTTGAGACAGGGTCAGCTGAACATTGAAGAATATGTGACCAAGTTCTCTACCTTGTTGAAGTTTGCTCCACATGTGGCTGAAAATGACGAAGCCGTTGCTGATCAGTTCATCAATGGCTTGAATCCCGATATTTTTACATTGGTGAACACAGGACGACCGAATAACTTTGCTGATGCCATGAATAGAGCAAAAGGCGCTGAAGCGGGCCTGATAAGGCAGAAAGGAGCTGCATCTGTTCCTTTGGAATCGAGACCACCGCAACCACCTCCCCGATTCGAGAGTGGCAGTAGCAGTGGTGGAAGGAAAGATTTTTTGAAGGCTAGAGGAAAGCAGTTTAAGAAGTCTGGCGGCAGTTCTTCTAGCTCGAGTGGTTCTCACCAGAGTTATACTGGCGTGTACTGCGGAAATTGTGGAGGGAAACATTCCACTGAGCAATGCCAAGGAGTACTTGGTAGTTGCCACTTCTGCAAACAACAGGGACATTTTGCCAGAGTATGTCCACAGAGGGATTCCCAAAGATCCCAGGGAGCCGAATCCGCGGGATCAGCGGCACAGTGGAGTAGACGATCAGCGGTTGTCCCTTCATTTCAGCCAGCACCATCTCAGTCACAGCAGAGGTCAGGAGGAAGCCAGAGAGTTGGCCAACCTCCTAGA
The DNA here is from genome assembly GCF_022965805.1 of Primulina eburnea. Classification (NCBI taxonomy): domain Eukaryota; kingdom Viridiplantae; phylum Streptophyta; class Magnoliopsida; order Lamiales; family Gesneriaceae; genus Primulina; species Primulina eburnea. The sequence goes on from NC_133101.1 coordinate 30,840,601, forward strand.
CAGCAGGCCAGAGTATTTGCTTTGACCGAGGAGCAGGCTCAGGAAGCACCAGATGATGATGTTGCAGGTAACTGATTTGGTTGATTTTCCTGCATATGTATTGAGGGATACCGGTGCTTCACATAATTTTATTTCTGAGAGATTTGCATTGATGCATGCATTATTTGTCGAGTCCCTATTTACTGTAGTATTTGTTTCTTTTTCTTTGAGAAAAGATCTTGTATCAGTGATTTCTGTAGATCTTGTATGCCACAGTAGGATAAGAATGAGATCGAGTTAGATTGTGTGGTAGATGGTATTGTACTGGTGTTCTCTCATTTTGGAACTGCCTTACTGATATTGATACGCTAATCAAGTACAGAGCTACCATAGATTAATTCATAAGATGGTGAGAACTGGACCTGAGATGGCTTGGGGATGAATATTGTACGATAAGAATTCTAGATTGAGAATTCCTTTGAGATTCGTACTAGCTATGACTTGATTATTACAGAAAGGAGCAGATGGATCGAACTCAAAATCATCCATCTTGTAAAATTCACTGTGCCTTACCGCACCGTTGGATCGAACTCAAAATTTTACAGTACGTTCACAAGTACGTTAAATAAATTATGAACAGTAGAGATCGGGTTTGGAAGTCGCGTAGGTCTGTTCACACAGAAAAACCGTAGGTATGCTGAATTCTCGCCTAAAATCTGAGCAGTTTTCTCTCAAAGGCTATAAACGAAAACTAACCGTTGGATTTGGCTGAAATTTGGATATGTTATGCGAAACATATGGAAGAATATTCTGAACGGTGGGATCGGATTCCGAGCACATGGGAGAGAGAAACGAATTTCTGAACTTTGACATAATTTTGATGACTCATGCATAATTTTGGAGAGAAATTTCGAAAATTTGGAGCAAAACCTCGAAAATTAATGTGTGAAATTTGAATGAGAGCTTATCCTATTTATAGGGGTGAGGTGAAAATCTTACCATAATTCGATTTACACTCTTTCCAAAATTTGGAGATGCTCCTTCCATAAATTCGAGATAATCATTCCATAAATATTAATATTCTTTATTGTTGAGAAAATCTACCTTGTATGTAATATTTTTTCCAAATTTTATTGATATTCATCCAGCCTTATTTCCAAATTAATACATGATATGTATCGAATTTTGAATTTCATGTATTTATTATCTTGGAATTTCAATACCATGTATTATTTAATATTTTAGAATTTATTACAACTCGAAAATAAATTCTATACATGTCTATATTTAATTAATTACATGCCCAAAAATTTGGGTTCTCACAAGCATTATATGCGTGTAGGATAATAATTAATTAAAATTCAGAAATAATAATATAAATGTAAAAAAATGAATATAATGATCGATTAAAAGGAAACAATTCATATCTTATATAATGTACCAATCAATTATGTAGTAACATCTGGAGTTTGGAAGCTTGATTCATCAGAATATGTAGCATGTGCACTTCTATTTTTTATACGTCTTTGGTAGTTTGACCGACGTCGGGCTAGATTTGTTTGTCGTTGATCTTGTGTTATCAATTGTCTATGTGCTCGTAGTCGTGTTGTGTTTAATTGACGCCTTTCATTGTCATTGTGATTGGTATGAGCAGTAGCCCGTGTAGAAGGAGAAGACATCGAAGATAAATTGTATTTTAACCTTTGACAATATGTTAAAGGCAACTGTTAGATATTGGTGTAGACATTTTAAGTTTCAATGATTTGAGAAAGAAAATAACAGTATTGCCAAAAAACCTGTATAAACCATCGTTACATAGTAAATGAAAACCAAGAAAAATTAGTGAGATTAAGAGGAAAGAAACTTACATTATTTGAAAAAGTGAATAGAAATTGTGAAATCAAAGAAACAAATTAATAGTAAAGAAAGTATTGTGTGAAAGATATTTACCAAAAAATTCAAAGGGAAGAAAGTCTTGTGTGAAAGATATTGGTGTAGACATGTTTAAGTTTCAATGATTTGAGAAAGAAAATAACAGTATCGCCAAAAAACCTGTATAAACCATTAGTAAATGAAAACCAAGAAAAATCAGTGAGATTAAGAGGAAAGAAAATTATATTATTTGAAAAAGTGAATAGAAATTGTTAAATCAAAGAAAAAAATTCATAGTAAAGAAAGTATTGTGTGAAAGATATTTACCAAAAAATTCAAAGGGAAGAAAGTCTTGTGTGAAACATTTTCAAAATATGAGGTTTGAAAGATTGAAGCGAATTTCGCAAAGCAAAAACAAAAATAAATATGATCAAGATACATAAATTGCACAGTATCGTTGTCGTAAATTGTATTAAAATGCTGAACGAAGTAAAAATAATCATCAAGAAAAGCATCAATAAGTAAGACAATCGACAATTATACTGAAGTTTCCTAAGTTCACTTGTTCTATGCGTTTAAAAAAAAAATCAATGAAAAAAAACTAATGAAATGTACAATCAAGATTGTTATTGAAATTAGGACATTCAAGCAGAAGCAGCCACAACTACTATGTATATGTCATAAAAATTATCAAAAAACATCTTTTTAATTTAAATTTTTAAAACCATGATATAATAATAATAATAATAATAATAAAAATTTTAGCCAATTTTGTTCGCAAAACCATTCAATAACGATTATAGCCTCGAAGTCTAAAAAAAACCCAAAATAATTAAAATAAAAGGACAAAAAATGACACGAATTATATGCTTAAATATTGGTTTGGCTATAGTAGAAAATGTTAAATTCTCAAAGGTTTTATAGGGAATAAAAAACAGTGTTATGAAGATAATAATACAAAGCTCTCATCGAGAATTGGCTTTAAAGATAGTTTCTGAAAAAGCATTTGAAAAATAATATTGAAATGGAGAAAACCATAAAAATTAAATCCACGGCAAAGAGACAATTATATTGAAATAAAGAAAACCAACCATTGGATTACAGTAAATAGTATGAGGACAACAAAGATACCAAAAATAACGCACATAGAAGCCACCACAAACAAAATCACACATGTATAACCGATTCTTACCTGGATTGTTGGTCTTCCGGATGAGTAATCCGGTCGATGATGAGTCCGATTGAGCCTTATGTTCTCTGGATAAAGTAGTTTGTAGCAAAGTCAGTAGGTTTTGGTTGCTAGTGTAATCTGTTTTTAATCAATGTAAAATCAATTAATGAGGGGGTATGGAAAAATCATACGGGAAGTTAAAAGCAAAGCATTGAACATGGATGTTTTGTGCTACACATTCGAAAAATATACACAAAATATAAGACCAAAGTGAAAGAAAAAGAAGAAAAACATACAGAGTCAATACCTCTTTGTAAGAAGGAACATTTGGCTTGAAAAACAAAGTTCAACTCAGAAACAAAAATTCAAGTTCGATAGCCTAGAAAACAAAGCAATTGTACTTTTCATACAATGAGTTGAAAATAATGAAGCTATAAAATTATGTGTGAAAATGAGAAAATAGCTATAATATTAAGCAATGGACAGGAGCTTCACATGAAAATTCAGTTTTCGTCACCTAAAAAACCTTATTAAAAAACCCAACTTAATGCACCACAAATAAAACCAAAAAGTATAATTCGATAATGTTGGAATGAAACTTATCAATAAAAATCTAAAATTGAAATAGATATTTGTTGTACATTTTATAAAGAATTTTATGAAAAATCTATTAAATTTTTAACTTTTTTATATTGATTGAGTATAAAGTTTCCACAAATTATTTACTCCAAATAATTCTAGTATTAGATTTCATTTTATATCAGTAGAAAATTTTGAGATGGAAAAGAAAATAAGATCATCCAAAGCTCACATATTTTCACATAGGGTAAAACTGTAGTGGGACTAAAGTTTGCAAACACTTTAAAACCCTCCCAAAGCTCAAGCAACCCGGTCTCAGGATTTAGGTGTCTTGTTATGAACAAAAGTATAACTTCGCATCAAATGCAAAAGGTAACAAAGTATTCAATACGGAAAATGCAGAAAAAAAGTACAATGCAATTGACCTTTATATAGACATGCCAACCCTCCAATGGCTAGAAGAAAAAAACATAAGATTCCTTTGTAGCAGAAAAGGTCTTTTACGGTGAAGGTATTCCAGTGAAATCCAAGGCTGCTCCACTCATTGGCATTTCCTTGCACTTCAACTCAAGTAATAGTCACTATTTTTATCTAGATTGGTTGCATCATTGCTGTTCAAAAAATTACAGTCCCTTGGTGCAATAATTTTAAACAACTCAACACACACACAAACACAAAAAGACCCATAATAACATATATACATAGACAGCTCTCTCGCAAGTGCATCAATAAATTGTATCGATAATACAATGATTATGATAATAAATAACACCAGACCACAACTGACTTGCATTTGTAATCATATTGAGTGACACAAAATTGTATCAGAAATACATATAGATGATAGAACCTAGTTGCACACATATATTTGTTATGAACAGAAGAATATAATTGGTGGTAGATAAGTTGCAAATCTACTTCTTAAGTTTTTTGAGTCATATGATCATCCTGATGGCTACACTTTCAAGCTTTACGTTAGTATAATTCGATAGGATAATAAGTGATTGCACATGTTATACGTTAAAAAGGTTAAAATAAAATCATATCACTTCAACAACATGTTGTCTTAGCAACTTCAGTGATAGTTGAAAAATATAACGAAAATTTTTATCAGTACGGAAGAAGGATAAGTTCTTTTCCATTGTTAGTTAGAAGATCAAACCACAAAACATTGAATAGATGGAAAGAAGGTGCAACATGTAGAAAACCGATTACTGAATCTGAAGAAATGTTCCGAATAAACCAAGAAACCACAAATCACGCGCAGTAAATCATCACAACAAAATCAACATCTGTTGCCGGTTTTTATCTGGATTGTTTCCCTGCCGGATGACAAATTATATGGATGGTTAGTCCGATTGCGCCGTATTCTGGAGGAATCACAAACAAAATCAAACATGTCTAGCCACTAAAGCATATGTGTTGCGTGTGTCATGAATAAATGATGCTAATATATTAATCAACCAAGAAACCACAAATCATGCGCAGTAAATTCTGAGTTGAACTTTGTTTTTCAAGCCAAATGTTCCTTCTAGCTTACAAAGAGGTATTGACTCTGTATGTTTTTCTTCTTTTGCTTTCACTTTGGTCTTATATTTTGTGTATATTTTTCGAATGTGTAGCACACAGCATCCACGTTCAATGCTTTGCTTTTAGCTTCCCGTATGACTTTTCCATACCCCCTCATTAATTGATTTTACATTGATTACGAACAGATTACACTAGCAACCAAAACCTACTGACTTTGCTACAAACTACTTTATCGAGAGAACATAAGGCTCAATCGGACTGACCATCGACCGGATTACTCATCCGGAAGACCAACAATCCAGGTAAGAATCGGTTATACATGTGTGATTTTGTTTGTGGTGGCTTCTATGTGCGTTATTTTTGGTATCTTTGTTGTCCTTCATACTATTTACTGTAATCCAATGGTTGGTTTTCTTTATTTCAATATAATTGTCTCTTTGCCGTGGATTTAATTTTTATGGTTTTCTCCATTTCAATATTAATTTTCAAATGCTTTTTCGGAAACTATTTTTAAAGCCTATTCTCGATGAGAGCTTTGTATTAATATCTTCATAACACTGTTTTTTATTCCCTATAAAACCTTTGAGAATTTAACATTTTCTACTATAGCCAAACCAATATTTAAGCATATAATTCGTGTCATTTTTTGTCCTTTTATTTTAATTATTTTGGGTTTTTTTTAGACTTCGAGGCTATAATCGTTATTGAGGGGTTTTGCGAACAAAAATTGCTAAAATTATTATTATTATTATTATTATTATTATTATTATTATTATTATTATATCATGGTTTTAAAATTTTAAATTAAAGAGATGTTTTCTGATGATTTTTATGACATATATATAGTAGTTGTGGCTGCTTCTGCTTGAATGTCCTAATTTCAATGACAATCTTGATTGTACATTTCATTGGTTTTTTTAAACGCATAGAACAAGTGAACTTAGGACACTTCAGTATAATTGTCGACTATCTTACTTATTGATGTTTTTCTTGATGATTATTTTTACTTAATTCATTCAACATTTTGATACAATTTACGACAACGATATTGTGCAATTTATGTATCTTGATCATATTTATTTTTGTTTTTGCTTTGCGAAATTCGCTTCAATCTTTCCAACCTCATATCTCGAAAATGTTTCACACAATACTTTCTACCCTTTGAATTTTTTGGAAAATATCTGTGGGGACCCGGACGCTGATCTTTCTCATTAATCATCGTGGGGATTTAATTATCAGTTCTGATAAACAGGATCCAAAAATTTTTCTTTTTAAAATAAAGTGCGGAAGGTAATGGCATCTAAATAATATATATATCTGTATAAAACTACATCTCAGTATAAAAGAACCATACTGTACAACAGTCTTTTAACTAATCTAAGGTTGAACTACTAAAGTTCTAGTAATAAAACCTACTCTACAGTAAGTCCGGAATCACCACTGCTAAACTCGTCTTCTCTCGTCATCTTCTCGACCCCGATCATGCCCCACCTGTTGTCATGCACACATACAAAACAAGACAACAGCCGGATAACTCCGGTGAGAATAAATCCCAGTATAAAACATGGTAAGCATGTGCATAAACAATCTAAATCATAAAACATGCTATCATGACCATATTCAAAAGTAATAGATTTCATAATCTATGAAATCAAATCAAAATAAACATGCAACTTAATTCAGATAAACATGCAATTTAAATCAAATCATATAAACATGCTATCATACTGAAAGCAATAACCATGGGTTTCATATTCTATGAAACCACATCTCTAAACACATTCAGTTCTAGTCAAATCATGTCTAGACTCGACTCAACTATAACTCTAGGGATCCCGGTGTGAATAAGTAGATCTATCACCTACCCTCCCAATCGGGGTGACGGTACGTCTTATTCTAGACTTCGGCCTGATCTGTATCCACATCTACAATAGGAGAATGATCTTCCCCTAAGCTGTGATATCACCGAACATCTAGAAGTTGACGGATCTGTCAAGACTCCCTATCTTAAATGCAATGCATATAAATCTATAAACAAAGCAGTAGCATATCAGCATATAAACAAGAATATTCATATCAGAATATAACAATAATCTAGTATGTGATTTTATTGGGAAACTCAAATGAGATCTGATTTGAGTTATGTCTTCCCAGATATCACATGAATTATACCTTTGTCGTCCCGGTCTGACGAAGACGATGATCTGTATTCAACTCTGTCCATATCAAATCTGAAATGACAATATCGAATACGCTGTATCAGTGAATAACTCAATACACAACATGTTCTGATCAATATTCTAATCGGTATACAATCTGATCAAAATCAACAATATAACCATGAATCTCAATCAATATCATATCTGATCAATCTAAATCAATACTGAATCTGATCAATCTAAATCAACTGATGTTTCGACGGCATAACAATACAATCTGAATAACCCCGTCAATCTGAATATTACAAATATAATACTGGAACTCCTAATCTGTGTCAATAGAATTCATACTCTGAATACTAACACAATTCTGATATCAAAATATCAATCAATATCTTTCACAATTCATAACAATTGCATAACCAGTCTATTCTGAAATCTGACTTCGATTATACAATATATATGGTAGCAGAAACACCATATCTGAATCATATTAAATTCTGACAACATCATAATGTCAAAACACTGTAAAACGTAATGAAACTTACGTCCTTGTGTAGCTCGAGTCGAGAGGAACACGGTACTGCGTTCGGATTTGAATTCTGATAGACGGATCTTCCACAATCGCCAATCTAAAAGGAGTAAGGATTTTCTCTTCAACAACTCGACTCATTTTTCTGAATTGTGAGGAATAACGTGTAATGCTCCTATATATATACTTCATGCACAATCTGAAACGTGGCATCATTTTTCAAGCAACATGCAAGACAGCGGGTGCGGTCGTGTCATGCACCGCGGGTGCGCTCATGCTTCGACATTATCTTTCATTTTCTGAAATTCAACACCGCGGGTGCGGTACATATTAGACCGCGGGTGCGGTACCACCACTGCGGGTGCGGTCTTGTTCTTACCGCGGGTGCGGTGTCGCCTCGAATAAAATTTTCCAACTTACTGTCCATGCACCGCGGGTGCGGTCTTGGTTGCACCGCGGGTGCGGTGTGGCTTCGGCCTTTCTTGCAAAAATCCACAATTGCATGACCGCGGATGCACTCCTGTTCTGGGCGCGGGCGCGGTCTTGCAAACCCTATTTTCTCATGTCTTTTCTTCCCTCATTGCATGTCATGCATTTTCATATCTTCGGAGTCTCACGTTAATAAAGATTAATAATCTTGGTTATCGATTCTGTAATTCTTGGGCCTTACATTTCTCCCCCTCTTAGATCTGAGTTCGTCCTCGAACTCATAAGTAATCACATCAGAAATATCAGAGGAAATGCATAAGAGAGTTAAATCAAAACTCAAATATCTGATTCCGGTCTGGAATAGGAATTCGTTAAGTATAATGTCATAATACTCTTCCAGTCCTTCTGACAGAATCAATTTTGCCATGTTGGTTATACAACATCTGTATAAACCAATCACAGTTCATCACAAACCAATGCTGGTAGTTTTTATCCAGTCTGCTTATCCCAGTTAAGGACATATGCAATCTTTAGCTTCAAATTCCAATCATTATCATCGGACGTTGGTTGCTTCAGTCTGTCCATTCTGAACTATCTTGATAGCTATTGTCATACAGTAATTCATATATTGACAATAATTCATAACAATGAGTGCTAACCTCCAGCACTAAAGCTGTATAGTGCTAACATCCAGCACTAAGGCTGTACCGAAGTCTTCTAAATCTGGATAACCCATTCTAACTGCCTGTCAATCTGTGAAACAATCTAAAAGAGAGTTCATGATATATTCTGTCACGAATACAAACTCAAGCAAAATCACAATCTGACATAATCTACTATTGCATTCTGATCTTTCTGACCACTTTTCTGACACCGATCTGTGTTATTTGGTCCTATTTGTACATGATCTTGTACAAACTAATAAAATATAGATTGAACAATCTGTCAATCATAATCCTATCATATCATATCTGGAAAGTATTGAAGTAATCTCATTATGAAATTCATCGAATTATACTCCCCATTTCTTGTCAGACCTATACAATTTCTGTAATAAATCTTCTAATCTCTATCTTTCTGTCTTTTCTGTTAGCACTACAGACATATCAGTACAATTTCTGCCAATATTTTGATACAAACTATGTCATAGCTGATTTAATCTGTCTATATCAAAACATCTGTTCGAATATAATCCATTCTCAATTATCAAACTGGAAACTGAATCCACTACGGTGCATTTCTGACCCTATCTGTGATTTCCAATCCGAACTATTTGATACCCACAAATCAGTTAATAACATAAAGTAAAGAAGAAATACCTACCTGGTATTCGGCTCTGACTGTCGATATCAATTCTGTTATACAATTCTGAAACATTCTGATATCACAAACTAATTAATCTCATACAAAACACAAAATCACATATCTGTTACTCGGTTCTGATTATTACATTTAAGTTCTGAACATTCTGATCACATTTCTGAATAGTTGTACCTCTCGAAAATAACTCTGATACAATTGACCTGTATGTATTCTCAACGGTTCACCACAATCTGTATCATATACTGATTCAAACAACAGTAATATCAAATCAGAAACGAAGTATCAATATCCCATTCAGATCTAGTGAGTTCAATGAACTCATAAAACAAGGATTGCTGATGAATATCTTCATGTCATTATGATCAACTGGTATATATCATCTGCAAATACAATATGCTCTCCAAAACAATATAAGATGTCTCAAATACTGATTTAGACCAATATCAATACTCAAGCAGATATAAAACAATAGTTGAACAAAATAATCTGTCAAATCAGACAAAATATATCTCTGACAATTCTGACATTTCTGAAATTTCTGATGTCGGTTTCTTATCAATTCTTGATTGCAATCTCAACTATATCGAAATCAATCTGTATACTAACTTTAGATAACGCATACTCTGAATATAATCTGTTTCAAGCAGGATTCTTATTTGAACAATTTCTGTATACAATCATTACAGTTCTCAGAATATTCAATACAATATTCAAATATTCTATTTAGTCAATCAGATGCTGCAAATATATCAAAATTTCATAGATATAATGAGCATAGAATTCATCAGAATATCTCTGAATATACTGACACGTGCCAAAGAGTATCACAAAATCAGATGTACTCCTGGTCGGTACTCTTCTACTGATTTTTCAATTCTTTTAATTCATTCTGTATCATTCTGTACACTCAATATCATTCTGTACTGAATTCTAGAATAACCATCCGTATCTATTCTGAATTCAATTCTGAAATATATCTTTCTGCTATAAGTAATTCTAAAATCTTATCTAGCAATATCAGCCAATTAGTATATTATTGGCAAATCTGCCAATGCTAGGCTCGATTTCAGTAGGTCTACTGAATGTATAGGGATGCAATCTGCTCCTTTCTATATTCATCGAGTCATATACAACACAGATATCAAAGGAATTCGAAATCTAGAATCCTTATCGTGAAATCTCTACTCATCAGCCATATCTGGTCTGAATCTTATACTTTTCTAACTGGAATCTATAACAGTTCTTTGTAGTAGCCCGAATCCCCAATGGGTAATTACATATTGGAATATGTTAATTTGCAGTCTGATCGAGGACGAATGTCGGAAGCACGAAGGTTGTAAAGTGGGTCGGTGATTTTCAAGAGTGTCGACACGGGAGTTCGAAGGTCCGAGTGGGTCGGGATCATGAGGTGTCAAGAGCAGCTGGACACGTAGCGTTCGGACGTTCCGAAGTGGTGTTCGGAGGATCCGAACATGGCCTATAAATAGTGGTCGGATTTCCTCATTTTGACTCGCCAATTCAGAGAATTCCATAGCATTTCAGTCGTTTCTGACAGGTTCTAGTCTTGTTCCGAGATTTGGGCACTAGCGGGGAGCTGCTGGTCTTGTAGCAGAGCTGTGCTCTAGTTGGGAGCTAGCGGCATCAGCGGGCTAGCGACGGACGAAGGTTTGGAATTTTATCAGTATTTATCTCAGGATTATCTAGTTAAGTCTGGTAGATAAGTTTAGTGATGGTTTTCACTTGATGAATAGGCTTGGATTAGACCTGTTGTCTGGTGGTTCCAGTGGATTAGGATTGCTGTGATAGAGGTACGAAAGTACTATCCGAGATATCCTGGTTGAGTATACATTCTTATATGTGTTGCATGATTATGTGATGCATTGATATATGTCATATAATGCATGCTATTATGTCACGTTTATTACTGCACGTTGCATTTCATGTTGAGCCGTATCTTCTTCGAGATAGCCTTTACTGTTGAGCTGTATCTCTTTCGAGATAAGCTATATCTTGGGGCCGCTCAGCCCTGTCTTGTGGACGCATGGACACCGAGAGTACACAGTGGCCGACGGGTCGGGAGGGCTTCGGTGGTCCGGGACATTTTAGGTCCACGTCTGTCTTGTAGTGGATGCAGTGACCCAGAGGTGTACCGCGCGGCACTATCCACTTGGCGCCTCTAGACTGAGCATTGTTGAGATCCTTTTGTGACTCCTGTTTCTTGACTACCCCGGTATCATGATCATAGCATGTGCATTTCATATAGGTCTGTATACTCATACTTTTGTACTGGGCATTCTTATCGCTCACGTCCTCGGTTTTGTTTATTCTTGGACACCCCATTCCCTCGGGGCAGGCCTCAGGTTGGACAGCTCAGGAGGAGCAGGAGGAGGACGTGAGTATCTGGTTGGTTTAGTTAATCGGTATAGTTGTTGACTTTTTCCGCTATTATCTCTGATTATTGTTAATTAGGTTGATTGCATGCTTAGTTCTTGATTAGTAGGTGATTCTGGAACGGGTCACTACATTTATGGTATCAGAGCATGCGTACGATTTTGGGATATAGATTTCTGTTTTGGGATTTCCGTTTACTAGTTTCCCTATTCTATTGTTGTAGCAATGGCTGACCACTTTGGTGATGAGAGTAGTCAGGGAAGTGTAGGTCGTTGGGGTGACCAGGACGATTTGTTAAGCGTCATAAGTTACCGCATGTTTCTCTAGACGTCATTCTTTCTATTTCTACTCCGATGGGTCATTCGGTTTTAGCCAAGCGTCTAGTGATGGGTTGTCCTTTAGATTTTGAGGGTAACGATGTTGTTATTTTCGTTTTGTTCATTCTCTTGCCTAGATTTCGAGGACGAAATCGTTTTAAGGGGGGGAGAATGTAGTAGCCCGAATCCCAAATTGGGTAATTAACGGATTATTGGTGATTAAGAAGGTTTAATGTGTAATTTTGACCGAGTCATGATCGGACGGACCGAAGATGGTTCGGAAGCACCGAAGAGTTCGTAAGGTCCGAAGTGGGTTCGGTGGATCCGATCATTAGGTGTCAAGAGTTGATCGACACGTGGGAGTTCGGAAGGTCCGAAGTGGGTTCGGTGGATCCGATCATGAGGTGTCAAGAGCAGCTGGACACGTAGCGTTCGGACGTTCCGAAGTGGTGTTCGGAGGATCCGAACATGGCCTATAAATAGTGGTCGGATTTCCTCATTTTGACTCGCCAATTCAGAGAATTCCATAGCATTTCAGTCGTTTCTGACAGGTTCTAGTCTTGTTCCGAGATTTGGGCACTAGCGGGGAGCTGCTGGTCTTGTAGCAGAGCTGTGCTCTAGTTGGGAGCTAGCGGCATCAGCGGGCTAGCGACGGACGAAGGTTTGGAATTTTATCAGTATTTATCTCAGGATTATCTAGTTAAGTCTGGTAGATAAGTTTAGTGATGGTTTTCACTTGATGAATAGGCTTGGATTAGACCTGTTGTCTGGTGGTTCCAGTGGATTAGGATTGCTGTGATAGAGGTACGAAAGTACTATCCGAGATATCCTGGTTGAGTATACATTCTTATATGTGTTGCATGATTATGTGATGCATTGATATATGTCATATAATGCATGCTATTATGTCACGTTTATTACTGCACGTTGCATTTCATGTTGAGCCGTATCTTCTTCGAGATAGCCTTTACTGTTGAGCTGTATCTCTTTCGAGATAAGCTATATCTTGGGGCCGCTCAGCCCTGTCTTGTGGACGCATGGACACCGAGAGTACACAGTGGCCGACGGGTCGGGAGGGCTTCGGTGGTCCGGGACATTTTAGGTCCACGTCTGTCTTGTAGTGGATGCAGTGACCCAGAGGTGTACCGCGCGGCACTATCCACTTGGCGCCTCTAGACTGAGCATTGTTGAGATCCTTTTGTGACTCCTGTTTCTTGACTACCCCGGTATCATGATCATAGCATGTGCATTTCATATAGGTCTGTATACTCATACTTTTGTACTGGGCATTCTTATCGCTCACGTCCTCGGTTTTGTTTATTCTTGGACACCCCATTCCCTCGGGGCAGGCCTCAGGTTGGACAGCTCAGGAGGAGCAGGAGGAGGACGTGAGTATCTGGTTGGTTTAGTTAATCGGTATAGTTGTTGACTTTTTCCGCTATTATCTCTGATTATTGTTAATTAGGTTGATTGCATGCTTAGTTCTTGATTAGTAGGTGATTCTGGAACGGGTCACTACAGTTCTGTACTTGTTTAGCATATTAACATCAATAGTCCGATCGAATCAGAATACACAAGTACATTATAATCTAACTCAATCTTATTCTCATCTTACTGTAGTATACAATATATCACAGAAATCTCTGAGATCAATCTTTCCTCCAAACAGTAAGGAAATCAATACCACAGTATAAACAGACTCCACAGATACAGCATATCTCCATGCAACTCAATCCAAGATATTCGTATGAAATGCATTAGTATATATCAATACAGATGCATCATAATCATAAAGAATAGTATCTGTTGTGGATTCTGGGTCTGTTTCTCAATTGAACGTTGTTCCCTAAGATCTTCGGGACCATCTCTGGGGACAAACTTTAGCAAAATGCCCCAGCTGTTTACAAATATTACATCTACCAAGCACTCCTTGGCATTGTTCTGAAGAATGTCTCCCTCCGCAAGTCCTACAATAAAAATCAGTATGGCTTGGGCTGGAACCACTTGAACTAGAGGAACCACTTCCCAACTTCTTGAATGGTTTCTTACGAGTTTTCAACAAATCTTGCTTCCCACTCGTACTGCCGCCCTCATATCGAAGAGGGGATTGCTGTGTCTGAGGTTGCTTCACACACAGCCGTGTCAATGGTCTAATCAGACTTGCCTCAACTCTCTTCGCTCTACTCAAAATATTCTCAAAATGGTAAGGTCGCTGCAGATTCATAAATGCAACTACCTCCGAATTCAACCCTCTGATGAACCGATTCACTACAGCTTCATCATTTCCAGCTAAATGAGGAGTAAAACGCATTAGAGTAGAGAATCTAGCAATATATTCATCAATATTCAATTGACCTTGGTTCAAATTCTCAAACTCTGCTTTTTTGTCCTCTCGGTACGAGACTGAGAAAAATCTTCGATAAAATTCAGTTCTGAATATTTCCCACGAAATCACTGTACCTCTCTGTTCCCACATTCTTCTACTAGTAATCCACCAATTCCTGGCGGCTTCTCGTAACTGATAAGGCACCATTTTAACTCTCTGTTCATCTGTACAATCAAGTAAATCGAACAATATTTCTATATCATCAAACCAGTTCTGACAATCTTCGGACGTCTCGATACCATTCAGAATCGGCGGCTGCAATAACTGAAATTCTTTCATCTTTTCTTCTAGCAGAATTTCCGATGCCTCTATCTGTTCAGATGAAGTACTGCCCTTTTCTGAAATTCTTCGAGGCGGTATATCTGATAATCAAACAGATTAGTACATAATCTATACAATCTGTCTCAGTCCTTCTCTGATCATATACCTCTGATCCAGACTCGGTTCTGATTCAGGCTTAACAATTACATGCTGCAATCAACTCAAATACAAACAACATGTAATAGGGAAAGCAGTAAATCATGCTAGCACACATAATGTAATTCAACATTGAAATAAATCTCATGCTAGCAATCACATGCAAGGAAAGAAAATTCAATCTACCCCGCTCATTCTCTTCTATCTCAATCTAAAGGATCTATCAACGCTGAGTATCTCAATCTAAAAGATCTATCGCTCTGATTATCTCCTCCTAAAGGATCTATCGCTCTGATACCACCTGTTGTGGGGACCCGGACGCTGATCTTTCTCATTAATCATCGTTGGGATTTAATTATCAGTTATGATAAACAGGGTCCAAAAATTTTTCTTTTTAAAATAAAGTGCGGAAGGTAATGGCATCTAAATAATATATATATCTGTATAAAACTACATCTCAGTATAAAAGAACCATACTGTACAACAGTCTTTTAACTAATCTAAGGTTCAACTAATAAAGTTCTAGTAATAAAACCTACTCTACAGTAAGTCCGGAATCACCACGCTAAACTCGTCTTCTCTCGTCATCTTCTCGACCCCGATCATGCCCCACCTGTTGTCATGCACACATACAAAACAAGACAATAGCCGGATAACTCCGGTGAGAATAAATCCCAGTATAAAACATGGTAAGCATGTACATAAACAATCTAAATCATAAAACATGCTATCATGACCATATTCAAAAGTAATAGATTTCATAATCTTTGAAATCAAATCAAAATAAACATGCAACTTAATTCAGATAAACATGCAATTTAAATCAAATCATATAAACATGCTATCATACTGAAAGCAATAACCATGGGTTTCATATTCTATGAAACCACATCTCTAAACACATGCAGTTCTAGTCAAATCATGTCTAGACTCGACTCAACTATAACTCTAGGGATCCCGGTGTGAATAAGACTGTAGTATCCCGATGCCTAATTTGAGTTAATTATTGGATTAATTGTATTTCGGTGGGATCGGAAGTACCGAACCGGGTTCGGATCGTCCGAAGTTGGTTCGGATCGTCCGAAGTGGGTTCGGATGGACCGTTCTGTTCGGAGTCAGACGAGTCATGTCATGTCAGGGTTCGGATCGTCCGATCGGGGTTCGGATCGTCCGAGACAGGTGGCTGGACACGTGGAAGACATGCAGAGTTCGGATCATCCGAAGTGGATCGGATCTTCCGAAGTGCACCGGATCGGATCTTCCGAAGTGGATCGGATCTTCCGATCGTTGTCTATAAATAGAAGCGCGAGGCTTCACTTTTCACTCGCCAATTCCGAGAGTTCCAGAGCGTTTTAGTCGTTTCTGATGGGTTTCTAGTCTTTTCCGAGGTTCGGGCACTAGCGGGGAGCTACTGGTTTTGTAGCGGAGCTGTGCTCTAGTTGGGGGCTAGCGGCATCAGTGGGCTGACTACGGACGCAGGTATAGTTCTGGGTTCCCTTTGAGATTTGGGAGTATCTATTAGTCTAGTTAAGGCTTTTAGATGTGGTTTAGTGATATGGTATCACTTGGATTGTAGGCTTGATTCTAGGGCTGATTGCTAGGATCTACTGGTTTGAGGTACGAAAGTACTATCCGAGATAGCAGGATTGAGTATGCTTTACTATGTGTTGCATGTTTATATGTTGCATTATTATCTGTCATATGATGCATGGTTTATTATGCGGCATTTGCATAATCATGTTGAGCCTGATTATCTTTGAGATAGCCTGTTGAGAGGGTGCTCAGCCCTCATTTGTTGTGGATGGTTGGACCCCGTTGGCCGACGGTGGTCAGGTCACCGGTATATCCACAGGTTCATTTGGTATGGGAGCCACCTCCTGGTGCGACGGCGCAGAGTGCTACATACCTTGACGTCATTTGTCTGAGCAGTATTTTCGTTATACCCAGATCCTGGTATCCAGTACATTTTGCATACATGCATGTCATAGTCTTGTATACTCATGCTTTCGGTACTGAGCGTTTTATGCTCACGTCCTCGGTTTATCTCTGTTTTGGACACCCTATTCGATGGGGCAGGTCTCAGGTTAGACGGTCCAGGAGGGAGTGGACAGGGAGCTGGCAGAGGTTGACCTGTAGTTGTTGGCATTTGTTCTTGGAATTTAGTTCGATCTGGTTGTTTAAGTATTTTGTACTTACAGATTCGATTGGGTTGTATTATTGTTTTTCCGCTGTTTACCTGATTCAGTTTTAAGTGTTAATTTTGCATGCTTAAGTTCTGATTAGTAGGTGATTCTGGAACGGGTCACTACAAAGACGATCTATCACCTACCCTCCCAATCGGGGTGACGGTACGTCTTATTCCTAGACTTCGGCCTGATCTGTATCCACATCTACAATAGGAGAATGATCTTCCCCTAAGCTGTTATATCACCGAACATCTAGAAGTTGACGGATCTGTCAAGACTCCCTATCTTAAATGCAATGCATATAAATCTATAAACAAAGCAGTAGCATATCAGCATATAAACAAGAATATTCATATCAGAATATAACAATAATCTAGTATGTGATTTTATTGGGAAACTCAAATGAGATCTGATTTGAGTTATGTCTTCCCAGATATCACATGAATTATACCTTTGTCGTCCCGGTCTGACGAAGACGATGATCTGTATTCAACTCTGTCCATATCAAATCTGAAATGACAATATCGAATACGCTATATCAGTGAATAACTCAATACACAACATGTTCTGATCAATATTCTAATCGGTATACAATCTGATCAAAATCTACAGTATAACCATGAATCTCAATCAATATCATATCTGATCAATCTAAATCAATACTGAATCTGATCAATCTAAATCAACTGATGTTTCGACGGCATAACAATACAATCTGAATAATCCCGTCAATCTGAACATTACAAATATAATACTGGAACTCTTAATCTGTGTCAATAGAATTCATACTCTGAATACTAACACAATTCTGATATCAAAATATCAATCAATATCTTTCACAATTCATAACAATTGCATAACCAATCTATTCTGAAATCTGACTTCGATTATACAATATATATGGTAGCAGAAACACCATATCTGAATCATATTAAATTATGACAACATCATGATGTCAAAACACTGTAAAACGTAATGAAACTTACGTCATTGTGTAGCTCGAGTCGAGAGGAACACGGTACTAGCGTTCGGATTTGAATTCTGATAGACGGATCTTCCACAATCGCCAATCTAAAAGGCGTAAGGATTTTCTCTTCAACAACTCGACTCCTTTTTCTGAATTGTGAGGAATAACGTGTAATGCTCCTATATATATACTGCATGCACAATCTGAAACGTGGCATCATTTTTCAAGCAACACGCATGACCGCGGGTGCGCTCGTGTCTTGCACCGCGGGTGCGCTCATGCTTCGACATTATCTTTCATTTTCTGAAATTCAACACCGCAGGTGCGGTACATCTTAGACCGCGGGTGCGGTACCACCACCGCGGGTGCGGTCTTGTTCTTACCGCGGGTGCGGTGTCGCCTCGAATAAAATTTGCCAACTTACTGTCCATGCACCGCGGGTGCGGTCTTGGTTGCACCGCGAGTGCGGTGTGGTTTCGGCCTTTCTTGCAAAAATCCACAATTGCATTACCGCGGGTGCACTCCTGTTCTGGGCGCGGGTGCGGTCTTGCAAACCCTATTTTCTCATGTCTTTTCTTCCCTCATTGCATGTCATGCATTTTCATATCTTCCGAGTCTCACGTTAATAACAATTAATAATCTTGGTTATCGATTCTGTAATTCTTGGGCCTTACAATATCTTTCACAGAATACTTTCTTTACTGTGAATTTTTTTATTTTGATTTAACAATTTCTATTCACTTTTTCAAATAATGTAAGTTTCTTTCCTCTTAATCTCACTGATTTTTCTTGGTTTTCATTTACTATGTAACGATGGTTTATACAGGTTTTTTGGCGATACTGTTATGTTCTTTCTCAAATCATTGAAACTTAAACATGTCTACACCAATATCTTTCACACAATAATTTCTTTACTATTAATTTTTTTCTTTGATTTCACAATTTCTATGCACTTTTTCAAATAATGTAAGTTTCTTTCCTCTTAATCTCACTAATTTTTCTTGGTTTTCATTTACTATGTAACGATGGTTTATACAGTTTTTTTGGTGATACTGTTATTTTCATTCTCAAATCATTGAAACTTAAAATGTCTACACCAATATCTAACAGTTGCCTTCTACATATTGTCAAAGGTTAAAATGCAATTTAGCTTCGATGTCTTCTCCTTCTGCACGATCTACTGCTCATACCAATCGCAATGACAATGAAAGGCGTTAATTAAACACAACACAACGACGAGCACATAGACAATTGATAACACAAGATCAACGATAAACAAATCTAGCCCGACGTTGGTCAAACTACCAAAGACGTATATGAAAGGGAACCAGTTACGGTGGCCGGAAACGTAACGGAAGCACAAAAAATTTCGATTTTAACATATAAAATTCGGCCACCTTGATTTTGTGTAGGAAATACAATAAAACACCAAAATGACATTCATAGTGTGTTGAGAAATTTACCTATCAATCACAAGGATTGATGTATGGCTCCAACTTTGTTGTTAAACAACAAAGCTCTTGAATGACATTAAGAAATCTACAAGCTCTCCTTGGACTCCTTTCTTCAAAATTAGGCCCACCACCAACTAGGTAGATCCCCTCAAATTTTGCACTAGAAAAATAGAAGGATTTTTCAAAAAGAAGTATTTTTCATTCCTCAACACTTGAAGAAGAAAAGTGAGAAAAACTTGGAGAGAAAGAAGGTGGAGAATTCGGCCATAGTGATGCTAGAATGGGGAAAGGGAGACTTGTCTTGGTCTTGCAAAAAGTAGAAACAAAAGTAGCATGCCAAGCCTTGATAGTTGCAAATGTTGTCTCCAACCCTTCACCTCCCATGCATGCATATATTATATGGTTTTTAATCAAATTAAAAACCATAGACTAAATTTAATTATCTCAAACATATTTGAGACAAATTAAACATTACTTGAATTTACTCAAGTCCACTAGTTAAATAATGTATTTAAATTGAGCTCTACAAGACTCAATATAATTTAATTAATTCAACACTTGAACTAATTTAATTATTTGGGACTCTACTAGGTCCTCTAGTGTTTAATTAATTCAACACAATTTTGATTTTTTGAACTTTCGTTGCGCTTCCGGTCACCGTAACCGATCCCCTTTCAAGTGGTATCCGAGCTATGGTTACGATTTTGTGTAGCAAATACAAGATATTATATTGAGATTGATTTCTAACCGCATGAGAATGAAATTTGCAACAAAAATCAAGGCATGAGAATGGGGAAATTCGGGCTGCATGTTGCTGCCCGTGTCGGGCAGCTCGGGCTGCTCGAGGGGCTGCCCGTTTCGGGCAGCCCGAGGGGCTGCCCGAACCCCCCTCTTTTAAAATAAAAAAAAATATTTTTGTTGGCCGTAATCCGGCGACGGAGCTCCGGCGACGGCGATGACGACTAGGGTTTCCAAAAGTGTTTTGGATAATCAAAGTGTCATGGGCCTTGATGTTGTTGGGCCATTAGATGGCCAACATATTTGTGAATTTTAAATGGGCCAAAATGTTTTTGGTGAAAAATAAGTTTTTGGGCCCTTAAGTTTAAAATTACTAAAGTTGCAAATTTTTCTCATGAAATAAATAATCGAAGTTGGACTTTAATTATTTATAGTAAATTGTGATTTACAAGAAATTCGGTTATAAATAAATTAATTTGAAAGTACACAAAAGTGTTTGTATACTTTGTTAATTTAGTTTATAATCGTGGCGGTTAGTTATTGGATCAAGATATATAATATTGGATCAATTAATTATTGTGATAATTAATTGATGGTGTATGATATGTGATATTATGCATGAAGGATGATCAAAAGCCCAAGCCCAATTTGCTAGGTGTATGCTAGGATATTTTGTGTTGAATGATTGTAATAATTATCAATTTAAAAAGTGAGCTTGGTTTATGGCCCGTTCCCACCCCATGAGATGTATCCCTATTTGCCATGGATATTTATTTGTAAATATTAGTATAGTGGATGATCAAGATTGGAAGATGGTGGCCATGATGATTATGAAGATCGAAGACATGTAAATATTGGAAGCTTATGTAATAGTTGCATTTGCATCCCGTGCATTTCCCTAGGATTGGACCTAGGCCCGTGTTTAGCTCACACGGTCCGTTTGTATTGGGGCGATTGATCATCCTTGTTTGTTTACTGTTTATAATATATGCATGATATGTTATAAATAATGAGTAAGTGCGTTATTATTATGATAATAACAAAGTTGCATGAATCCGGCAAACATACGATCAAACATGGCGAGCTTTTAAAATAAAATTAATGATGAGACCTTTCAAAATTAAAAACCCTCATTTTGAATAAGATTCAAAATTAATATCAAGCCCGATAAGGGGAATTATAAATTTGTTTATAATTTCCATGTCTTCCATCGACAAATGTGTGCATGACGAATCGCTACCCGTACTCGGGGCTCGGCTCATATTATTGGGGGGGCCGTAGTACCGGAAAGCTGTGACATCCATTTGACATGATGATGTGAACTACGTAGAACTCCCATGACATCGGCTCAGATAATTGAGGGAACTCATGACGACCGTCCATTAAGGATCAACATCGATGGGTAAGGCTTGACACGTAAAGATGAACGACGTCAATATTGGGTCCTAATCAAACGTAAGACAAAAGTTTACGTAGAGGGTTGCATTGTGATGTAATTGGAAACTACCTTTTAGGAATTGTGATTGGCTGATATTATTCGGGATCATAATTCGCTAATTGGACCTTACGTACCTACTGAGGAAAGGAGTTTCCCGTTTTCACTAGAGGGTAGTGAAAGATGTCAAAACAATGGGAGTAAATATTTATAAAGTTAAAGTCCATACTTTATATCTTACCAAATATTTTAAAATAGTCACCAACATTTATCTGTTTTTACTTTTCAGTACAAATTGACAATGTCTTCAATTCGCAATCCGATATCCGTAATACTCGACAAACACATATTAACCGGACTTAATTACCTCACTTGGCTAAGAAACCTGAAAATCGTCTTGAATTCGGAAAGGGTAGCATATACACTGACTGAGTCGCCCCCTGTTGAGGCTCCGACTGACTGCAATCCTGAGGAATTGCAGGCTTACAAGGAATGGTGTGACCATGACTTGATAGCCAGGTGTTATATGCTGACTTCTATGAATGATGAGCTGCAGAGGCGTTTTGAGGATGCAAAGAATGCTGCAGACATTCATAAGCACCTCAAAGAGCTCTTTGGTGAGCAGACTCGGCCTCTTAGGTATGCTACCGTCAAGGAGCTGATCACTATGCACATGCGAGATGGGGCCTCGGTCCATGAGCATGGCCTGAAGTTGATTGGGCTCGTGGACAAGCTCGTTGGCATGGATCTGATCTTGCCTTCGGAGTTGACCACCGACGTGTTGCTGTTATCATTGCCTAGCTCATTTGATCCTTTTGTGGTTAACTTCAACATGAACAAGATGGAGCCGACCCTTGAGGAGTTGGTGAATATGGTTGTTACGTTTGAATCAACCATCAAGAAAGAGAAGTTGGTTCTTTATGTGGGTTCTTCATCTGGTACGAAGATTGATCCACATGGGAAGGGAAAGAAGAGTTCTTTCCAACGTCCCAAGAAGAACGTGCCCTTGATGAGGCAATCTCCGAATCCCGTTGAGGCAGCCAGACCAGTTAAGGCTGACAAGACTGATGATGTATGTCATCACTGCAAGAAGCCTGGACATTGGAGGCGTAATTGTAAAGAATATCTTGCCCAGAAAAGTTCTGGAAATGGTATGTTCTACATTGAAGTAAACATTTCAGTTAACTCTACTTCTTGGGTATTGGATACCAAATGTTGATCACATCTCTGTAATGTGTTACAGGTGATGGGAAGAAGTAGGAAGCTTAGGGAAGGTGTGACCTTCTTGAGGATGGGCAATGGAGCAAGAGTTGCTGCCAAGACCTTAAGAAATGTTTACTTATTGTTGAACAATGATTTTAAGTTAATTTTTAAGAGATGTTTTGTTTGTACCTTTTTGGTGAAAAACATTATTTCCATTTCTATTGTGATAAAGATGGATATTCTTGTCTATTTAGCAAAGGTGTTTGCAACATTTACAAGAATGAATGTTTAATTGGTACTTAAGAACTTGAAAACGATCTCTATAACTTAAAATTAAAAGATATTCCACTAAATGTCCATTCAAAGGCATACACCATATCAGATATGGATAGGTAAGCCTCCTAAGTATTCTTATCTTAGAATTTGGGAGTGCCCTGCTTATGAAGCAGGTAGTGGGAGATAAATTGGATAGTCGATCCATTTTATGTTACTTAGTGGGATATCCAAGGAATTCAGTTGGATATCACTTCTATCATCCCCAAGAAACAAAGGTGTTTGTTTCTAGTAATGCAACCTTTTGGGAAAAGGAATTTCTATTAGATAGAAAAGGCGAGATGATAGAACTCGATGAGGTTCGAGAAACACCCACAATTATAGAACCCACACCCGAAGAGCCAAGAGAGGAGATACAAGCTCCTAGAAGATCCGAGAAAGTCTCGAGACCACATATGATGTATGGTCTGCTTCTTGAAGAGGGCCATAATGAACCTAACCTTGAATGTGATCCAAGGACCTTCAAGGAAGCATTATCTAATGCCGATTCAACCAAGTGGCTTGAAGCGATGGAATCTGAGATGATTTCCATGCATTCGAACCAAGTGTGGAATCTCGTGGATCCACCCGAGGGAATTGTTCCCATAGGGTGTAAATGGATTTACAAGAGGAAAATTGGGGCGGATGGGAAGGTATTGACCTATAAGGCGCGATTGGTGGCAAAAGGATATACTCAAAGACAAGGAGTTGACTTTGAGGAAACCTTTTCACCAGTTGCAATGTTCAAGTCTATAAGGATACTGCTAGCCATAGCTGCATGGTATGACTATGAGATATGGCAGATGGATGTCAAGACAGTCTTTCTTAATGGGGATTTTAAGAAAGTGATTTACATGTCTCAACCTGAAGGGTTTACATCTGTCGGAAGTGAGCATATGGTATGCAAACTTCAAAGATCTATTTATGGTCTAAAGCAGGCATCTAGGAGCTGGAACCTCATATTCGACAGTACAATCAAAGAGTTTGATTTTACAAAAGAATCCTGAGGAACCCTGTGTATATAAGAAGGTCAGTGGGAGTGTGGTGACATTCCTCGTGCTTTATGTTGATGACATTCTACTCATTGGGAATGATGTAGGAATGTTGCAATCAACTAAGATATGGTTAGCGAGTAAGTTCTCGATGCGGGACTTGGGTGGAGCATCTTTTGTATTGGGAATACAGATCTATTGAGATAGATCAAGAAGATTGCTTGGTCTCACCCAGTCCACATACATTAATACCATCGTGAAGCCGTTCTCGATGGATGAGTCCAAGAGAGGATATCTACCAATGTGTCATGGCGTGTCCCTATCCAAGTCTATGTCTCCCAAGACTGATGCAGCGATAGCGGCGATGACAAGCATTCCTTATGCATCTGCGATTGGTAGCATCATGTATGAGATGATATCTACACGTCCTGACGTGGCTTTTGCACTAAGTGTAGTGTGTATATATCAATCGAACCCTGGTCCTCCACACTGGAAAGCTGTGAAAGACATCCTCAAGTAGTTGAGAAGGACCAATAAATTGTTCTTGGTCTATGGGGTGGAGAACTAGAATTGGAAGGCTATACCGACTCTAGCTTCCAAAGCGATATCGATTACTCGAATTCAACCTCTGGGTTTGTATTCATGCTCAATGGTGCTGCTGTCTCTTGGAAGAGTTCCAAGCAAGACAATACTGCGGATTCCAGCACAGAGGCCGAATACATTGTTGCATCAGATGCAGCAAGGGCGGCTGTTCGGATAAGGAATTTCGTCTAAGAGTTGGACGTCATTCTTAATGGAGTTGCTCCTATCCCAGTGTTGTGTGTCAACACGGGAGCTTTAGCTCAAGCGAAGGAGCCAAGGTCTCATCAGAAGTCCAAACATGTATTGAGAAAGTACCACATCCTCGGAGAGATTGTGGAAAGAGGAAGAAGTGTCTTTTGACATAGTCGGCTCCGCAGATAATGTTTCTGATCCACTAGCTAAGCCTTTACCTGGACCATTATTCGAGATGCATCGCGAATCAATGGGTTTGAAGCATACGTGTAGTTGGCTCTAGTGCAAGTGGGAGATTGTTAGAGTAGGTGCCCATCGAGCCAAGTGTTGGCCGAGTGTTCACAATGAAACTCTATGTATAAGCAATCTTTATTTTAGTAATATTTGAAATTATTATTTTGGCACATCTTTATCTGTATACCCATGCTAGTTGCATAGATATAGCCCTTGAATATACAAATAGTAGAAAGAATATGAGATGCTCATATGATGAGTATCATGAAACTCATATTTGTAATACGGTATATTCTAAACGGTTCCTAGTCGATTCAGCCGCCACTAAGAAGGATATAGGCCGCTCGAGTTAGAGACTAGTATCTGCGATGTGAGTACCATGTTTCATTGGTAGGGGACATTGTGATGTCCGAGCATGCAAATAGGTGCTCCTGGTAGAGTGCACTGAACAACCCTCCATTAAAGGACTTTCCAAGTGGTTCTCACTTATCGAGTGGAAACGTCCTAGTTTATGGTTGTATATCATTAGTCCTTATGACCCGGGACAACATTGAGACTCTATGTGCTAGCATTTCACTTTGACTTGTTTACCGACTCTTATGGGGTCATCAGGTGGCAAGGTTGGGTGTCATGTCGAAACATATAGGAGTCGATGCATTGTAGTCGGGGATTCACTGCTTACCTTCGGGTATGGATATCCTATGTGTTATCATGTGTATGTAGGTTGAAATATCTAGCCAGAGTATGGTTGTAATTATGAAAGGGGTTTCATTGATTACACCATTGATGCAACTACGACATGACACATAGTATCGATTCATTGACAACTAGGGGTGTTCAAACTTCGGATAAAACCGAAAAAACCGAAAACCCAAACCGAAAAAACCGAACACTAAACAGAACCGAAAACCGAATTTTATAATTCGGATATAAATGTTAAAACCGAAATTAATTTGGTTCGGTTTCGGATTATATATGTCAAAACCGAACCGACCGAAAAAACCGAAATTTAATTAAATTAATAATGTTATTTTTATTTTATATTATTTATTGAGATGATATTAGTGAATGAAGAACTATTTTGAATAATACTTAGTTGATTGTTGTTTATGTAATTCATTTGTACTTTATATTTAAATATTTTACTAAGAAATCATTTTAAAAAATAACATATTATATTTTGTAATATATTTATATTATTAATTTAAATAATTGTATCAAAACCGAAATAACCGACCGAAATAACCGAACCATTTCGGCCGAAAACCGAACCGAACCGAAGAAAAATGGTTCGGATATCGGATTATATATTTGTAAAACCGAAAACCGAAATAAAAAACCGAAAACCGAACCGAACCGACCGATGAACACCCCTATTGACAACTCTCGATAAACCAATGGTTGTCGAATCGGTCGGGATATATGAGTTGAAGGGACCGTACTGTACGCTAACCATAATTGAATGGTTCTTGCAGGCACTATCATTTGATACCTAGGGAATCATGTAAGCGATGTTGCTAGGCGTTTAACATGGTTGGTTGGGAACCGGTACGCATAGTGTGTAGGAAATACAATAAAACACCAAAATGACATTCATAGTGTGTTGAGAAATTTACCTATCAATCACAAGGATTGATGTATGGCTCCAACTTTGTTGTTAAACAACAAAGCTCTTGAATGGCATGAAGAAATCTACAAGCTCTCCTTTGTACTCCTTTCTTCAAAATTAGGCCCACTACCAACTAGGTAGATCCCCTCAAATTTTGCACTAGAAAAACAGGAGGATTTTTCAAAAAGAAGTATTTTTCATTCCTCAACACTTGAAGAAGAAAAATGAGAAAAACTTGGAGAGAAAGAAGGTGGAGAATTCGGCCATAGTGATGCTAGAATGGGGAAAGGGAGACTTGTCTTGGTCTCCTTTATAGAAGTCATACTTATAATTTCCTTACGCTTATAAACTCCTTTATAAGCCGTTCAACACATTGAACTATTTTATTTCTCAATGGGATCTAGAAAGCTAGTACTTGTGTGGCCCTCAATGGTTCATTGATACAACTAGCCGTGGGTTCACATCTCCATGTGATTCGGACTAAACATGTCCTTATATGAGCATACCCCAATTGCTCCATTCTTACTTATCAACACCTTGATAACAAGAACGTCAGAACTCAAGTCTGATAGTACCCAACCAATCATGTTAAACGCCTAGCAGCATCGTTTACATGATTCCCTAGGTATCAAATGATTGTGTCTGCAAGAACCATTCAATTATGGTTAGCGTACAGTACGGTCCCGTCAACTCATATATCCCGACCGATTCGACAACCATTGGTTTATCGAGAGTTGTCAATGAATCGATACTATGTGTCATGTCGTAGTTGCATCGATGGTGTAATCTATGAAACCTCTTTCATAATTACAACCATACTCTGGCCAGAGATTTCAACCTACATACACATGATAACACATAGGATATCCATACCCGAAGGTAAGCGGTGAATCCCCGACTACAATGCATCGACTCCTATGTGTTTCGACAGAACACCCAACCTTGCCACCTGATGACCCCATGAGAGTCGGTAAACAAGTCAAAGTGTAATTCTAGCACATAGAGTCTCAATGTTGTCTCGGGTCATAAGGACTAATGGTGTACAACCATAAACTAGGACGTTTCCACTCGATAAGTGAAAACCACTTGGAAAATCCTTTAATGGAGGGTTGTTCAGTGCACTCTACCAGGAGCACCTATCTGCATGCTCGGACATCACAATGTCCCCTACCAATGAAACATGGTACTCACATCGCAGATACTAGTCTCTAACTCGAGCGGCCTATATCTTTCTTAGTGGCGGCTGAATCGACTAGGAACCGTTAAGAATATACAGTATTACAAATATGAGTTTCATGATACTCATCATATGAGCATCTCATATTCTTTCTACTATTTGTATATTCAAGGGCTTTATCTATGCAACTAGCATGGGTATACAGATAAAGATGTGACAAAATAATAATTTCAAAGATTTCTAAAATAAAGATTGCTTATACATAGAGTTTCATTGTGAACACTCGGTCAACACTTGGCTCGACGGGCACCTACTCCAACAGTATAAAGAGAAGTGCACATGCTACATATTCTGATGAATCAAGCTTCCAAACTCCAGATGTTACTACGCAATTGATTGGTACATTATATAAGATATGAATTGTTTCCTTTTTATCGATCATTATATTCATTTTTTTACATTTATATTATTATTTCTGAATTTTAATAAATTATTCTCCTACACGCATATAATGCTCTTACTCATTTCTCAGCTCCCATCAACAACAACTCGGCTACGACTACTACGCCACATACAATAATGGAAACTTCTTCAAGTCAAGATGGTAAATTTCACTTGCATTGTTTGAAGTTTAACGATTTTTAACATTTATTTTCTATGATGTGCAAGCCAAATTTTGAGACTAAATCCACATTTAATAATTACATAATTGATATTCAACTTCAAATCCAGGTATCACCACAACTGCAGTTGGAAAAACGTGTCGTATACAGACATTACCTTATCAAACAATGACAACAAATTTTTAGCAAGGAAGTACTAGCACATATCAACGTCAAACTTATTAAAATCATCAAGGTAATCTACAAAATCCAAATACATCACTGATATAACATGTCTCATTTTTTTCCTTGACTTTGCATTATCTCATCTATAGAATAGATTAAACACCCAAAAATCCACATATATGAACTATCCATTTTAAAAACAACATATTTGCTAACTCTAACATAATTTTTTTTAAGAGTAATCTGTTAACATAATTGTCAAGTGATATATATTGATAAACATGCAAATATAATTTTAACACATGGTACAGTTTTTAATGTTTTATTTTAAGATTAATGTACAAAAATTTTATATTTAAAGTAATTATTGTCATTTTTTAAAAATTCATATGAAAAAATATTTTTATAATAAAATATAATATATATTATTACTGTATAATATGAAATATATTAATTCTCACTAGCGCTTATATGAAAATATCATTTAATACTAGCCATTGAAGCACGTGCATGTGTTGCGTGTTTCATAAATATATGAGGATAACATAATGAATAAAATTTATATTAAAACATCATGAAACCAAATATTTTGTCATAAATATATTTTCAACGTTTTTCAATTAACAACATATCACAAAATTTTTAGAAATTATATTTTTTAAAAAATTAAGGTTTACAACTAGGTTGGAATAATCAATTTCCACTATATACTCTATTCATTCAATCTTCCACCAGCAAAATTTATTTTTTATAATTGTTAGTAAGTATATTAATTTGAAATTTATTGCAGGAAATAATTTCAATGCAAAAAATGTCATTAATAACATACGAAGATATCCACATCCACGTCGATATCGTAACCTAGCAAGAAATTTCGGTGAAAGTGAGATAAATTATCGGTGGCAATTGTCTGACCCAAGAATTTGTCTCCATTGCCACGCTCTATTGATTCATGGTGAAACATCACAATTCTGCTGTAGATCTGGAAGTACAAATTTGGATCATATTCCTTTTCCTATTGAATTGCAAGAGTTGTATGCTGCGGATAATGAGGAAGGTAGGCATTTTCGGCAGTTCATAAGGGCATACAATCATGTTTTTTCTTTTACATCGATGGGAGTCAACTTAGATGAGTCTTTAGCAACCGGTACGCATGGAATTTACACATTTCGAGCCCATGGATCAATATACCACTCAATTGGAAGTCTTCTACCAAATGAGAATTGTAGGCCAAGGTACATGCAGATGTGGATTGTAGACAATGAACATGATATAGACAATAGACTTCATGAAAACCCAGAACTAAGTCGAGAATTGCTGCTTAAGATACAAAACATTCTTGATCAACACAATCCATTTGTGCACGTGTTTCGACAGATTGTCAAATGTCAAGACATACCTAACTGTAGGCTCATCATCAGGCAACAAAAACTTAATGAACATCAATATAGTTTACCAACAACATCTCAAGTTGCAGCCGTCATTGTTGACAACGAATGTCAAGAAACTTTTAGCAGTCGAGATATTACTATACAAGGAATCGGTGGAAATCTTATCAGCATTCAAGATGTAGTTGGCTATTATGATCCTTTGCAATATCCACTCATTCTGCCATATGGAACATATGGTTGGGACATAAATAGCCGAAATATCAATGGTACCCAGTAAACATGCTTAAATTACTATGCGTATATGCTATAGGTTAGTGAAAAAACATTGTACTCTACGCTTTATATTTTATATTACATACAGTTTATAAATTTAATTTACAACTATACTCATATTGTGTAAATTTTTCTCTTAATCAGATACGAGAAAATTCGCCATCTACTTAGAGGAGGTCGTCTACTTCAACAATACGTAGTTGACAATTACTTAAAGATTGAAACACAAAGACTACGATGGATACATTCAAGAAAAGCATCAATAAGTAAGACAGTCGACAATTATACTGAAGTTTCCTAAGTTCACTTGTTCTATGCGTTTAAAAAAACCAATGAAATGTACAATCAAGATTGTCATTGAAATTAGGACATTCAAGCAGAAGCAGCCACAACTACCATGTATATGTCATAAAAATTATCAAAAAACATCTTTTTAATTTAAATTTTTAAAACCATGATATAATAATAATAATAATAATAATAATAATAATAATAATAATAATAATAATAATAATAATAATAATAATAATAATAATAAAATTTTTAGCCAATTTTGTTCGCAAAACCCCTCAATAACGATTATAGCCTCGAAGTCTAAAAAAACCCAAAATAATTAAAATAAAAGGACAAAAATGACACGAATTATATGCTTAAATATTGGTTTGGCTATAGTAGAAAATGTTAAATTCTCAAAGGTTTTATAGGGAATAAAAAACAGTGTTATGAAGATATTAATACAAAGCTCTCATCGAGAATAGGCTTTAAAAATAATTTCTGAAAAAGCATTTGAAAAATAATATTGAAATGGAGAAAACCATAAAAATTAAATCCACGGCAAAGAGACAATTATATTGAAATAAAGAAAACCAACCATTGGATTAAAGTAAATAGTATGAGGACAACAAAGATACCAAAAATAACGCACATAGAAGCCACCACAAACAAAATCACACATGTATAACCGATTCTTACCCGGATTGTTGGTCTTCCGGATGAGTAATCCGGTCGATGGTCAGTCCGATTGAGCCTTATGTTCTCTCGATAAAGTAGTTTGTAGCAAAGTCAGTAGGTTTTGGTTGCTAGTGTAATCTGTTCGTAATCAATGTAAAATCAATTAATGAGGGGGTATGGAAAAATCATACAGGAAGTTAAAAGCAAAGCATTGAACGTGGATGCTGTGTGCTACACATTCGAAAAATATACACAAAATATAAGACCAAAGTGAAAGCAAAAGAAGAAAAACATACAGAGTCAATACCTCTTTGTAAGAAGGAATATTTGGCTTGAAAAACAAAGTTCAACTCAGAAACAAAAATCCAAGTTTGATAGCCTAGAAAACAAAGCAATTGTACTATTCATACAATGAGTTTGAAAATAATGAAGTTATAAAATTAGGTGTGAAAATGAGAAAATAGCTATAATATTAAGCAATGGACAGGAGCTTCACATGAAAATTCAGTTTTCGTCACCTAAAAAACCTTATTAAAAACCCAAACTTAATGCACCACAAATAAAACCAAAAGGTATAATTCGATAATGTTGGAATTAAACTTATCAATAAAAATATAAAATTGAAATAGATATTTGTTGTACATTTTATAAAGAATTTTATGAAAAATCTATTAAAGCTTTAACTTTTTTATATTGATTGAGTATAAATTTTCCACAAATTATTTACTCGAAATAATTCTAGTATTAGATTTCATTTTACATCAGTAGAAAACTTTGAGATGGAAAAGAAAATAAGATCATCCACATATTTTCACATAGGGTAAAACATTAGTGGGACTAAAGTTTGCAAACACTTTAAAACCCTCCCAAAGCTCAAGCAACCCGGTCTCAGGCTTTAGGTGTCTTGTTATGAACAAAAGTATAACTTCGCATCAAATTCAAAAGGTAACAAAATATTCAATACGGAAAATGCAGAAAAAAAGTACAATGCAATTGACCTTTATCTAGACATGCCAACCCCCCAATGGCTCGAAGAAAAAAACATAAGATTCCTTTGCAGCAGAAAATGTCTTTTACGGTGAAGGTATTCCAGTGAAATCCAAGGCTGCTCCACTCATTGGCATTTCCTTGCACTTCAACTCAAGTAATTGTCACTATTTTTATCTAGATTGGTTGCATCATTGCTGTTAAAAAAATTACAGTCCCTTGGTGCAATAATTTTAAACAACTCAACGCACACACAAACACAAAAAGACCCATAATAACATATGTGCATAGACAGCTCTCTCGCAAGTGAATCAATAAATTGTATCGATAATACAATGATTATGATAATAAATAACACCAGACCACAACTGACTTGCATTTGTAATCATATAGAGTGACACAAAATTGTATCAGAAATACATATAGATGATAGAACCTAGTTGCACACATATATTTGTTATGAACAGAAGAATATAATTGGTGGTAGATAAGTTTTTTGAGTCATATGATCATCCTGATGGCTACACTTTCAGGCTTTACGTTAGTATAATTCGATAGGATAATCAGTGATTGGACATGTTATACAACAAAAAGGTTAAAATAAAATCATATCACTTCAACTACATGTTGTCTTAGCAACTTCAGTGATAGTTGAAAAATATAACGAAAATTTTTATCAGTACGGAAGAAGGATAAGTTCTTTTCCATTGTTAGTTAGAAGATCAAACCACAAAATATTGAATAGATGGAAATAAAGTGCAACATGTAGAAAACCGATTACTGAATCTGAAGAAATGTTCCGAATAAACCAAGAAATCACAAATCATGCACAGTAAATTCATCACAAACGAAATCAAACATCTGTTGCCAGTTTTTATCTGGATTGTTTCCTTGCCGGATGACAAATTATATGGATGGTTATTCCGATTGCGCCGTATTCTAGAGGAATCACAAAAAAAAACAAACATGTGTAGCCGATTATTACCTGTGTTGTCCCCCTGCGGATGAGCAATTCGATCGAGATGTTACGGCTGCTTGCGCCTTCTGTTATATCGCTAGAGGAGTTGGGAGAGAGAATTTGTGGAGAAGAGGTGGGCCGTATTAGAAGTTAAGGGCTGAAACTCGGTGGCTTCTATTTTGGATGTTGTAGGTCATATGAAGGGCAAAAGAGGAAATAAATAATTTGGTGTCTTATATGGCAATTTCTATAAGGTGCTTAGAATTAATAAGATAGAATAGATGTATCAAATCTGAAAACATGAATCGATATAAAACTGTAAATCAACTAGTGACTCGTCATTTCAGACTCGACTCATCTCTAATCTAAGGATCCCGGTTCCTGGACATTGGCACATATATCGAATCTCAGCGATATGAGTCGATCTACTCCTATGCAACATCGATATATTTCAATCATCCAGTGTCTTGGCATATCCGCCACAGACTTGGTATATCCGCCAATGACTTGACATCTCCGCCCATGACTCAATACACGCATTGCTATAAATCAATAGACTAAGCATATCAATCTCATTAAATTGCAAACATCAATGCAATAAAGTAAAGTATGTGATTTTTGGGAAACCCAAGTCCAATCTAACTCGAGTCAATCTCCGGTTAACATTGATTTATACCTTTCTTTCTGTCGATCTGACAAAGTCGATGTCCCGAATTCAAAGCCTGTCAATACTCAATCTGGCAATGACAATATCGAGGGTACAATATCAATATACCACTCAAATCAATACTGGATATAATCAGAACTCAATCTAATTCAGTTTCAACGGCATAACTGCACACTCTCAATATACCCAGCAATACAAATCAACAGATATCAATTCCCACAACTCATAATCGATAACAATACAAATCTGATATCAAATCTCAATCAAATCCATTCTAAAAATCATAACAATTTCATATGGTATCTGTTCTTCAATCCGGTTTCGATTATATGATGTATACTATGTCAAGAACACCATATATGAATCATATTCGATTCCTTCAATATCTAAATTTTAAATCATATCAAAACATACGAAAACTTATGTCTGTGTGAAGCCTGTAACGAGAGGATCATAGTACTGAAGTCGGATTGAAAATCAGACGGGCGGATCTTGTTCACAAATCTAAAATATATAAAGGCGTAAGGATTTTCACAGCTCTTCCTCCGTTCTTCTTTTTTTTTGATAAATTCTGAAGGAATGATAATATATATATCAACTTGCATGGTTAAGATACGTGGCTCATTTTCCATACATATCAAGCGGCGCTCGGGAGGTCAAAAACTATCGCTCGGCCACGGAACGTTCTGTCCGAGCCCTCAAGTTGTTATCCACTGGCGCTCGGGCGGTCATTTTCTACCGCTCGGGCGCCGAAAATTCTGTCCAAGTACTCGGCTGGTCCTATATTGGCGCTCGGGCGCCATACTTTCTGTCCAGATTTTTGGTTTTGAAATAAACCGGCGCTCGACTTCTAATTTTAGCCCCTAAATTTCAATTTCTGTCAATTAATCAATGTCTGATTACAGTGATAACATCTCGGGCATTACACAAACTGAGCATGAAAAAGATGAACAACTGATCAAGAAGACTGAGTGTAACTGAACTAAAACAAATCGTAAACTGACAGTTGCCCGAACTGAAGATTAGTGCATATTTAAGGCAACTGAATCGAGAAAACTGAACCTTGTAGTCAACTGGATGATCAGTTGGAATTGATCAGTTATACTAAAATCAGTTGCGAGCAATCAGTTAATCCTATCGGCTTTGTCAACTGATAAATCAGTTTGACATGTAATCAGTTAATGAACGTAGCTCTCAACCGACAATTGTACAAGAGCAGACTGCAACATATAGTGGGAACTCCGCATATCAGAAAAGCTACAGTGTACGATTGTCAGAAGAATGTTGACGTGGCTATACAACATATATAAATATTCAAATGGATTTTGAACGCCCCAGATTCGATGACTGTCCTCACTGTATCAAGACAGGTCTTTCCAGCGTGCTTATGTCCTCACTCACACGTACCCTGGGAAACTTTCCAGGAGGTCACCCATCCCAAAATTGCCCCAAGTCAAGCACGCTTAATTTTAGAGTTCTTATGTGATGAGCTACCGAAAAGAAGATGCACCTTCGTGATATGAGTAGTACCAATCAAATCTTTTAAGCCCTTCTCAACTGTACAGTCCATTACATTGAACAGTCTCGGATTCCCTCTCCTTCCGGTGTAAGAACGGTTCATTCATGTTCCCTCCACCTAGAAGCCTGCCAGGAGCCGCTCATTATCCGTGCCACCTCATGGCACCGGCGATCACCCCCCGCCCTCTTCCGCCCAGGGCCTCACATGCCCACCAGCTTCCGCTTGGTTCGTCCCCGAACCACACCGTACTCAGAGAGGTCGGCTCTGATACCAATTGAAACATCTGCTTAACTTTTCTTAAAACATGCTAGAATTTTTTTAAAAAACCTCACATAACATTCGGCCGAACCATAAAATTTTTTTGACATCATTTTCAAGATAAATCAACCAACTGACATTTGAAAATCAAAGGAAATATCCCATAATATAATCTCTCAAAAACCACTCATAAATAATTAAAAGTCGTAAAAATATCCATAACATAATTTAAAATCATAAATCATAAACTAGGGCGGAAAACTAGCGTCGGTCCCCGGGTTATGTGCACCTTCAGTCGAGTCAGATCAACCATCAGGACCTCCATTAACATATTATCATAATCACCTGCATCAATCACACCTAGTGAGTCTAAAGACTCAACACGTCATATCCTTGATAACAAGTAATACATATACAGATCACATACAACAGTGAAAAATACTTGTACTTAAAATATCGTTTTCATGAAGATGCATAAACTTAAAACATAATATTTTTGTAAACATTTTCATGATGCATAAACTTTTTTAATAAAAACATTTTCATAAACACATAAACATATTCATATTCGTATCCATATTTATATCAACATATTCACATTCATGTTTATATTCGTGTTTGTTGAATTCAGATCGTGATTGTAACTCGTATTCTTAAACGTATTGGGCGATGGATCCTTTTAAAAAAACCACAGTACTGCGCGACGGGGACACCAGCAAAACTCTCACCGGTCAATTGGGCCTTGGCCTCCGTATTAACATATTCATATTCGTATTCATATTCGTATCAAGGAAACACGATCGTCGGGCTCCCACTGGGACCATAACCCTCACGATATTTCCAACATGCAGTAGTCTCAATCCCTTCACATCCTTCAACATGTTATCATCACTTAATAAAAACATGCATATAATATCATTTTTATTTTGAAACCAAGCATACAACATGTCTTTTAAATACCCATATTTAAATCATAAAAATCATAGACATTTAAAAATCATAACTTAACATATTAAAAATCATAAACATCCATGAAAATTTTAAAATAAACATTTTTACATCATATATGTTTAAAATAAAAATAAACATTTTAGCATATTATATCATAAAACATTAAACATATTAACGTCTTAAAAATCCATAAACATATAAAATTGAAATATTATCATGTAAACATCCATAATCATTGAAAATAATCATATTCGCATATAAAACAGCATTACGGGCACTGCCATGACGTTTACTAATTTTTAGGTGTAAAAAGACCGTTTTACCCCTAGATGTAAAATTTTACGTTTTGACTTTTTCTTAATTTAATTGACTATAACATGTCCCAAATAATTTTTTAAGCTTACATGAATTTTTTCATAATTTTATTTAGCTTAAATCAAGGACTTTTAAATTAATCATTAAATGTGACGTAATAATGCGTTTTAATCCTGATTTAAACCAAACCTTAATATAAAATTTCCAAATTAAAAACTTAGACTTATAATAATTATTTAAGCTTAAACCTAATTTTTCATAATTTTATAAAGCTTAAAACTAGGTTTTCAATTAACTCGTTAATTAGCATTTCGTGCGGCGATTAAATTCCGAATAAATCCAAACCTCGTTATTTTGACCCCAAATTTTAAACATAACATTTTTATGATTTATTCTACCCTTCCAAGTAATGAGCCACCCCGTTGGACCCATGGATCAATTTTACCTACTTAAATTTTCGTTTTTGACCCTTCGACGAACACACCGAGCCATCTCTCGATTTACTCGAGCCACGCCCGAGCCTCCTCGAGCCAAAACCTAGCCAACCCATCTAGGGACCCTACTGTGCAATCCCAGCACGTAAAACAAGCCCTAGCCCTCTCAAAACCTTCCTGAAACTTGACCCAAAATCTGTACATGTGTGTGTGAGGTGTTCTAGTTGCACTAGGACTCCTAGCTAGCTTAGGACACTTCCAACCAAGCCCCCCGAAAGCCAACCTCACCCTAACCACCCCGGACCGCGCCTAGACCCGGTCCAGACCTAGCCCAGCCCCAGCCCCTGAAACGCCACAGCGAGCCGCCCCAAACAGCACAGCAGATCTCGCGTGTGGCTGGCTTCTCTTACGTTTCATCATGTCCCTACGAGCCACAGCCTACCCACTTGCACCGTGTTGGATCCGGGTTTTCTACACACCCAAACGCAGCGGAAGTTTTAAAAATTTTAGATCTTGACATTCAAGATGTATTTTGATTTGGGCGCTCGTATGATTTTAATAAAAACATTCATAGGATGTTAGAAATTATACCTTTGTGAATTTAATTCACTTGGACACCAACCGATCCGGTATTACAGATCTGGCTCTTGATGATTCCCTACGAACTTTCTTCAAAGAAATCCTCCTATCAAGTCCACGACTAGATAGTGTGTTCCTCTTCCAATTTGCACTAGAAAATATGGAAGATATTTTGCGTAGGAGAGAAATTAATTGAGAGACGGCTAATATATTTCCTTCAAGAGGAAGTGTCCGAATTCTTTTTCCTTTTGGAAGTGGCTTCTCGAAAATTCATGTGGTGGGGGTGGCTAGGGTTTTCCTTTAATTATCTAATTTATAATTAAATTATACCCTAATTACATAATTAACATTAATGGCTTGATTTAATTAATTGGGCTAGTCCAACTAGTTTAATTAATTTAATCAAAGCTCATTAAAACTTTAATTATTTAATATGTTGGACTTGTACCCTTACAAGCCCATTAAACATATTATCCACCATATTTAATTTATTAATTGATCGACTCAACTTTTGAGCTTAACAAATTAAATACGTTATAAATTCAACATTTTGAATTTATTATTTAAATTATAAATTCAACTACTTGAATTTTCATCACCTCCAAAATTTAATATTTAATAAACCCAACATTTGAGTTTAATAAATTAAATTCTCAAATTTTATAAATTCAACTCCTTGAATTTATTCACTCAAAATTTAATTATCATAAATTCAACTCTTTGAATTTACTATATAATATAAATTCAACTTTTGAATTTATTATCTCAACGGGAACAAACAATCCAGTACTTGTGTGACCCTCAATGGTTCAGGGATACAGCTAGCCGTGGGTTCACAACTCTTTGTGATTCAGGACATAATCCTTTATTCGGGCTTACCCTAGTTAGCCCCATTCTTTTTCATCAACACCTTGATCAAGAATGTCAGAACTCATTTCTGATAGCACCCATCGGATCATGGTAAGAGCGTCTAGTAGCATCGCCCCATGATCCCCTAGGTATCACTGATAGTGCCTGCAAGAACCAGTCGATTATGATTAACGTACAGTACGGTCCCTTCATCTCGTATATCCCGATCGAATCTACAACCATTGGTTCATCGAGGGTTGTATATTAATTCGATAACTATGTGATAACTATAATAGTGGCATCGCGTGTACTATTTGAGAACTCCTTCTCTAAGGTACATCTCATACTCTGGCCAGAGATTCCATGCACTATTATTTCATTAGATCACACAGGATATCCACACCCGTAGGTGAGCGGTGAATCCCCGACTACAATGCACTGGCTCCTATATGTGTCGCAACTGTACCCAATCTCGCCACCTGATGACTCTCCTGGAGCCGGTAAACGAGTCAAAGCACAGCCCTAGCATATAGAGCCTCAGTGTTGTCCCGGGTCGTAAGGACTAATGGTGTACAATCATAACCACGGACTTATCCTCTCGATGAATGATAACCACTTGGAAAGTCCGAGGGAGGGTTGTTCGGTATAATCATCATATGACTACCCATCTGCATGTTTGGACATCTCCATGCCCTTACCAAGAAACGCAGTACACAACATCACAGATGCTAGTCTCGAGCTCAAGCGACCTTTATCCATGTTTTAGGCGGCTGAATCGACTAGGAACAAATTTAGAATATGCAGTGTTTACAAATGAGTTCCAACATCGAATTACGATTCATTTGTATTAAAGCATAATCAAGGACTTTATCTATGCTGCTTGCATGGGTATACAGATAAAGTATAACGAAACCATTAAAAAGTAAATTATATTAAAATAAAGATTGTTTATTACACTCGAGTCAATAAATTCCCTAGCCAACCGTTGGCTTGCAGGGCATCTACTCTAACAATCTCCCACTTGCCCTAGAGCCAACTACCCTTAACTTGAATCCCATTGCTTCGCGATGCTTTTGAAACAATGGTCCTGGCAAGGGCTATGTAAGTGGATCAGCAACATTATCTGCAGAGGAGACTCTTTTGACTGGTATGTCTCCCCTTCCCACAATCTCCCGTATGATGTGGAACTTCCTCAGTACATGTTTGGATCGCTGATGAGACCTTGGTTCCTTTGCTTGCGCAATGGCACCAGTGTTGTCGCAATACGACGGGACTGGATCAACTCCATTAGGAATAACGCCCAACACTTGGACAAAATTCCTCATCCAAACTGCCTCTTTGGCTGCTTCAGATGCAACAATGTATTCAGCTTCAGTGGTGGAATCCGCAACGGTGTCTTGCTTGGAACCTTTCCAAGAGACAGCCGCACCATATAGCATGAATACAAAGCCAGAGGTCGATTTCGAATCATCTACGTCACATTGGAAGCTAGAATTAGTGTAGCCTTCCAATTTCAATTCTCCACCCCCATAGACCATGAACAAGTTCTTAGTCCTTCTCAAGTACTTAAGAATGTCTTTCACGACCTTCCAATGCATTGGACCAGGGTTCGCTTGATATCTGCTTGTAACACTCAAAGCGTAAGCAACATCAGGACGAGTCGATATCATACCATACATGATACTACCAATCGCTGACGCATATGGAATTCGTGTCATCATCTCTATCTCTTCATCAGTTTTGGGACACATAGCTTTAGATAGAGTAATACCATGACACATTGGTAAGTATCCTCTCTTGGACTCTTCCATAGAGAATCGTTTTATAATGGTATCGATATATGTGGCTTGGGTGAGCCCCAACATCCTTTTTGATCTATCTCTATAGATTTGTATTCCTAATACATTGGATGCTTCACCCATGTCTTTCATGGAGAATTTGCTGGCTAACCATACTTTAGTTGATTGCAGTAATCCTACATCATTCCCAATGAGCAAGATATCATCAACATAAAGTACTAGGAATGTCACTGCACTCCCACTAACTTTCTTGTACACACACGGTTCCTCAGGAGTTTTAGCAAAACCAAACTCTTTGATAGTGCTATCAAATCTGAGGTTCCAACTCCTTGATGCCTGCTTGAGACCATATATTGATCTCTGAAGTTTGCATACCTTATGCTCACTTCCTACTGATGTGTATCCCTCGGGTTGAGACATATAAATTTCTTCTTTGATGTCTCCATTAAGGAATGCAGTCTTTACATCCATTTGCCATATCTCATAGTCATACCATGCTGCTATGGCTAATAGTATTCTAATGGATTTAAACATAACAACTGGTGAAAAAATTTCCTCATAGTCAACTCCTTGCCTTGGAGTATATCTTTTTTCAACCAGTCTTGCTTTGAAGGTCACTACCTTCCCATCCGCCCCTAGCTTTCTTTTGTAGATCCATTTGCATCCTATGGGAATGATTCCCTCAGGTGGATCCACTAATGTCCAGACTTGGTTCGAATACATTGAATCCATTTCTGACTGCATGGCTTCAAGCCATTTGGTTGAATCAGTATCAGATATTGCTTCCTTGAAACTCATTGGATCACATCCAACACAAGACTCATCATGGTCTTGTTCATGAAGAAGCGTATATCTTGCAGGTGGTCTAATAACCCTATCAGACCTTCTAGAAGCTTGTACTTCAACTACTGGTTCTTGGGGATTAGGTTCAACTTCTAAAGTTGAGGGAGTATCTTGAATTTCTTCAAGTTCTATCATCTTGCCTTTTCTATCTAATAGAAATTCCCTTTCCAAAAAAGGTGGCATTTCTTGAAACAAACACTTTTGCTTCATTGGGATGATAGAAATAATATCCAACAGAATTCTTTGGATATCCTACAAAGTAGCACAAAGTGGATCTACTATCCAATTTGTCTCCCACTGTCTGCTTCACGTAAGCAGGACATCCCCATATTCTCATGTAAGAATATTTGAGAAGTTTTCCCATCCATATCTCATATGGTGTCTTATCCACTGCTTTTGTATGGACCTTATTCAACAACATTGCCGCAGTTTCAAGCGCAAAGCCCCAAAACGATATAGGCAACTCAGTGAATCCCATCATAGATCTAACCATATCCATCAAGGTTCGATTTCGACGTTCAGAAACACCATTCAATTGTGGTGTTGCTGGTGGATTCCACTGTGAGAGAATCCCATTCTCTTTTAGATAACCCAAAAATTCAGCACTTAAGTATTCTCCACCTCGATCAGATCGAAGTGCCTTAATACTTCTTTCTAGCTGATTTTCTACTTCATATCTGAATTCTTTAAACTATTCAAATGCTTCAGATTTGTGTTTCATCAAATAAACGTACCCATACCTCGAATGGTCATCAGTAAAGGTAATGAAGTAGGAATGCCCAAATTTTGTGCTAACACTTAGCGGGCCACAAACGTCCGTGTGGATCAAATCCAGTAGACCATGCGCACGTTCCACTTTTCCATCGAATGGAGTCTTTGTCACTTTTCTTTTGACAGGATTTACAAGTAAGTAGAGAATTTATGTTTGACAAGTCAAACATGCCTTCTCCCACTAGTTTGTGCATCCTTCTTTGGGAAATGTGACATAGTCTAGCGTGCCATATTTGTGTGGGATTTGGATCATCTAACTTTCTTTTGTTTGTTGTTGAAATCATGTTTACTTGGACATGCACTTATCATTTCCAGAACATTTCTGGCACATATAATTTCTTATGTCCGAACTTCTTGCAGTGAAATAAATATGTTCTGACTTATCGGGCTTTGTAGGCCCTTTAAGTGTCCTTCAGAGTTTGCCTTTTATTGAGTTTGTTTTTCTTGTGAGGGACAGAACATTTCTTTCCCTTACCTTGTGGGCCATTTTTCGTCTGACGAGAGGCCCATTAGAA
Organism: Primulina eburnea; assembly: GCF_022965805.1. Taxonomy (NCBI): domain Eukaryota; kingdom Viridiplantae; phylum Streptophyta; class Magnoliopsida; order Lamiales; family Gesneriaceae; genus Primulina; species Primulina eburnea. The sequence goes on from NC_133101.1 coordinate 30,883,615, forward strand.
AAAACAACAATTACTTGTTTTATGGTGATCTCATAAGTTATAAGCGTATTGACTAGCTCTTCAAGGCTATCATTTATCTTATTCAAATTAAAGTTCACCATAACCCCGTCAAATGAGGAAGATAAAGACAACAAATTGATGTTATCAAGTAATTCGTTGGGAATCACATATTCCAGGCCCACTACATTCTCAATAAGCACAGTCATACGTACACTACGCTAATGGGCCAAAGCCCCATCTTGCATATGTGTAGTCACGAGCTCCTTGAATGTGGTGTGCATTATCGTACGAGTTTCATGCACCATGCAACTCTTGCACATGCATTCGAATGTCAGCAGCATTCAACATTTCCTCAAACTGTCCCTACAGTTCATTTGACATAGAAGCGAGCATGTTACACTTTAGCTTGCATACTATGGTCCTACCATCTTGCATGCTTTGTCAGTTCAACAAGACTGACATTAGTGTGTATGCTATTTCTCTGAATTTAGAACAGTTTTCCCAACCAGTCTTGAAAATTAAATTCGATTAGCTTGTTAATAATAAAAATTGATTACGTGACGAAATCGAAAATATACTGATACGGAAACAGAATAATGGTTGCTGATTATTTTAAAATAATTTTAAGATATAAAATATGGATTTTATTTTATAAATCTCCCTCCCACTATTTTGACATTTCCACCACCCTCTGATGAAAAAGAGAAATCGTATTTCCTTAGTAGGCACGTAGAGTCCAATTAGCCAATTATAATCCCGAATAATATCAGCCAATTATAATTTCTAAAAGGTAGAATCCAATTGCATCCCTATGCAACCTCCGCGTGTTTTGCCTCACGTTTAATAAGGACCCAATAATATGACGCCGTTTATTTTTACGTGTCAAACCAACCCATCAATATTGAATTGTAGTGGACGGTCGCCATGAGTTCCCCCAATAATATGAGCCGAAGTCATGGGAGTTCCACTCAATTCACATCATATGTCCGGTGGAAGTCACAGCTTTCCGGCGTACAGGCCTCCCCAATAATATGAGCCAGACACTGTCCGCGGGTAGCGATCAACATGCAACCACGGTTGATGGAAGGCAAGGAAAAATTAAACTCTTTTAATTTTTACTTATTCGGTTTGATATAAATTTTGAATCATATTCAAAATGAGGGATTTTAATTAAAAATTGTCTCATCATTTTAACTTAAAAATCGCGTGCCACGAGTTTGTATGTTTGCCGGATTCATGCAACTATATTATCTAATAATATACATATATGCATACTACTATATATCGCATATATATCATAATATGACATTCAACAATAAATATGGATGATCGATCGCCAACGCTATTAGATCCATGTGAGCCATACATGGATCCAGGTCCAACCTAGGTGAATGCAGGGATGCAAATGCAACTATTACAAGAGCTTCCAATATTTTACATGTCTTCGTCTTGATCATCGGGCCCACCATCTTCCAGTCTTGATCTCCCACTATTTCTAATATTACATTTAAATAGCCATGGCGCATAAGGGATACATCTCATGGGGTGGGAACGGGCCATAAACCAGGCCCACTTTAATAATATCAAATATTAAAAAACGAATAAAACAGTAAAATATCCTAACATACACCTAACACATTGGTCAAGGCTCTCGATCATCCTTCATGCATTTAATATCAAATATTAACATCAATTTAATTAAACAATTTAATTAATTGATAAATCATATATCTAATAATTATATTACTAACCACCACAATTATTAAAGAATTTAATAAATTAAATAAACTCATTTATTTAATTTCCAATTAAATCAATAATAATTGATTTCTTGTAAAAACTCATTTTTACCATAAATAATTAAAATCATATTCTAATTATTTATTTCACAAGAAAATTATTAATTTTTCAAAAATTAATTTTCCAAAATAAAAATTGAACCAATTTTAAAAAATATAAATTTTGCTCAAAATTTGAAAAATCAGAAAATCGCACCCTAGGCCCAAACAATTCAAGCCCATTATTCAGCGCGGTTCCCGAGACACTCTTGGGCAGCCGCCCGCGCTGCCCGAACGTTTCGGGCAGCGGCGACTGCCCTGTGCACGCAGAACGCGCACAGGAGCGCCGACGCGCGCGCAGGCGTCGGACGCCTGCGCTAGCGCGGTGGGGCAGGCGTCGGATGCCTGCGCTAGCGCGGTGCGCGCAGGCGCCGGCGCCTGCGCGCGCGCTGTGCGTGCAGGCGTCCGACGCCTGCGTGCCCGATGCGCGCTGCCGTGCGCGACCCTGCGCGCACGGACTGCCAGGAACAGTTCCGGGCAGATTTAATTTTTTTTTTCTTTTCGAAAATCTGGAAAAAATAAAATTTTATGGTGCAACAATTTTTTCTGAAAAATTTTCTTGTGTGGTTAGAATAAATTATTCAATATGATTTAAAACCATACGATTCAGAAAACCTGGCTCTGATACCACTGTTGGATCCGGGTTTTCTACACGCCCAAACGCAGCGGAAGTTTTAAAAATTTTAGATCTTGACATTCAAGATGTATTTTGATTTGGGCGCTCGTATGATTTTAATAAAAACATTCATAGGATGTTAGAAATTATACCTTTGTGAATTTAATTCACTTGGACACCAACCGATCCGGTATTACAGATCTGGCTCTTGATGATTCCCTACGAACTTTCTTCAAAGAAATACTCCTATCAAGTCCACGACTAGATAGTGTGTTCCTCTTCCAATTTGCACTAGAAAATATGGAAGATATTTTGCGTAGGAGAGAAATTAATTGAGAGACGGCTAATATATTTCCTTCAAGAGGAAGTGGCCGAATTCTTTTTCCTTTTGGAAGTGGCTTCTCGAAAATTCATGTGGTGGGGGTGGCTAGGGTTTTCCTTTAATTATCTAATTTATAATTAAATTATACCCTAATTACATAATTAACATTAATGGGCTTGATTTAATTAATTGGGCTAGTCCAACTAGTTTAATTAATTTAATCAAAGCTCATTAAAACTTTAATTATTTAATATGTTGGACTTGTACCCTTACAAGCCCATTAAACATATTATCCACCATATTTAATTTATTAATTAATCGACTCAACTTTTGAGCTTAACAAATTAAATACATTATAAATTCAACATTTTGAATTTATTATTTAAATTATAAATTCAACTACTTGAATTTTCATCACCTCCAAAATTTAATATTTAATAAACCCAACATTTGAGTTTAATAAATTAAATTCTCAAATTTTATAAATTCAACTCCTTGAATTTATTCTCTCAAAATTTAATTATCATAAATTCAACTCTTTGAATTTACTATATAATATAAATTCAACTTTTGAATTTATTCTCTCAACGGGAACAAACAATCCAGTACTTGTGTGACCCTCAATGGTTCAGGGATACAGCTAGCCGTGGGTTCACAACTCTTTGTGATTCAGGACATAATCCTTTATTCGGGCTTACCCTAGTTAGCCCCATTCTTTTTCATCAACACCTTGATCAAGAATGTCAGAACTCATTTCTGATAGCACCCATCGGATCATGGTAAGAGCGTCTAGTAGCATCGCCCCATGATCCCCTAGGTATCACTGATAGTGCCTGCAAGAACCAGTCGATTATGATTAACGTACAGTACGGTCCCTTCATCTCGTATATCCCGATCGAATCTACAACCATTGGTTCATCGAGGGTTGTATATTAATTCGATAACTATGTGATAACTATAATAGTGGCATCGCGTGTACTATTTGAGAACTCCTTCTCTAAGGTACATCTCATACTCTGGCCAGAGATTCCATGCACTATTATTTCATTAGATCACACAGGATATCCACACCCGTAGGTGAGCGGTGAATCCCCGACTACAATGCACTGGCTCCTATATGTGCCGCAACTGTACCCAACCTCGCCACCTGCTGACTCTCCTGGAGCCGGTAAACGAGTCAAAGCACAGCCCTAGCATATAGAGCCTTAGTGTTGTCCCGGGTCGTAAGGACTAATGGTGTACAATCATAACCACGGACTTATCCTCTCGATGAATGATAACCACTTGGAAAGTCCGAGGGAGGGTTGTTCGGTATAATCATCATATGACTACCCATCTGCATGTTTGGACATCTCCATGCCCTTACCAAGAAACGCAGTACACAACATCACATATGCTAGTCTCGAGCTCAAGCGACCTTTATCCATGTTTTAGGCGGCTGAATCGACTAGGAACAAATTTAGAATATGCAGTGTTTACAAATGAGTTACAACATCGAATTACGATTCATTTGTATTAAAGCATAATCAAGGACTTTATCTATGCTGCTTGTATGGGTATACAGATAAAGTATAACGAAACCATTAAAAAGTAAATTATATTAAAATAAAGATTGTTTATTACACTCGAGTCAATAAATTCCCTAGCCAACCGTTGGCTTGCAGGGCATCTACTCTAACACACCGACCCCTGGCCCGACCCCTACCCATGACCCTAGGACCCTTATGGACCAGCCTGGCTCGCGCCCAGGCCAGCCACAAGCCGCTACTTCCTGCTGTCACACCTACAGCTCGAGTGAGGAGTCCAAGCTCTTCGGGACTCCTCCAACTCTGCAAGCAAGGGGTCCTAGCACCTTCCTGACCCTGACCCACGTCCAGCCCAGGCCCTGGCCCAGCCGTGAGTCCCCATGCAAAGAAACGAACCAACAAAATCTTGTGCAACCCAAGTGAAACACACGGTCCTACCTCCTTTAATTTTTACGGTTCCAGCTGATTTTATTCACGTTGTGCAGTATATTGGGGTGATTTAGGACTCTCTAAAACATGTAAAAACATCCCTTAACCCTTTCCTAATCATGGCATCTCCTTTAACACATATAAATCATGATTTTGGAAATAAAAACACAAGTTTGGAACACATAGACATGTAGTTACGAAAATTCAACTTGTGTTCTATGTTTTTCTTTAAAAATTATGCATAAACAATTACTATAGTGTGATGATGAGTAAAAGGAGAATATGGCGTGCCTTTGCGTTTTAAACGTACGATTTTACGTTGAACAATCGAAGAACGAGACGAGAAGACGTTGGCTTGAAAAACTTGAAGAACCTTGATGCTTTTCCCCTTGAATTTTTGAACACTTTCTCTTCAAAACATGATGTGTGTGCCGTGTAATTTGAGGGGAGAGTTTGAAGTGTGTAAAACATTGAGGCGTGCATATTTGAAGAGAGTCTTCTCAATTTTTAAAAGAGTGGCCGAGAGTTTTTGTTGCTAGGAAAAAAGGGTTTCTAACTTTTTTAAATACTAATTAAACTATTAACTAGGCTTAGGCCTATCAAGTCAATAAATTAAGCTCATTAGTCTTAATTAGGATTTAATAAAATATCAACAAAGTTTTTGTTCAAATAAATTTGTGAATTTATTAGCCGGGTCGCTAAAAAGCTCGCATTTTTTTTAAAAACCAACACCGATAAAATTTACGTCCCGACGTATAAAATCACCTAAAAACCCCATATTTTAAAAAATAATAAAGCAAGCATCGCCCATTTAAATATTTAGAAACAATTATTTAATAAAAACATTTTCTATTTTTCAGCCTTCGGTCTCCGTTCCTCGATCGCAACTCGAATAACCTTTAAAAATACATTTATTGCAACCATGTATAAAAATAGATTTCCAACATGAAAATATGCACAACATAATTAATTAATGTAATTAAAACAAATAATTTAAAATACAAAGAATTTAATAACTTGCGTGCATGTGGTTTACGTGAACCTTAAAATTTTCGGGACGTTACAGCTTAGCTCCTCTAGCTTTTTTCCAGCCATCGTCTCACACTTATACGACTCTTTCTCCAACACTTTAATGTCCCCTAATGGCAGAATGTCACTTGAAAATTGTAACGAGACTCAACAAGCATAAAAATATCAAAAACTTTGAAAAATAAATATCCAAATGTTAAATAATTTGTTTAACATAATTTTCACGCTTCAATACATAAAACACACATATTATTATTTGGATGGTGCAAAAAGAATGATTAAAAACATGCCTTTGAGTTTATAATGCTCGAGATTCAATCGTTGGTGTGAGGTAGCAAGGAGGAGCGATCCGGGAACGTCTAGGCATCAAAATCTAGCTCTTAAATTTTCAAAAATCAGTGTGCATGGTGCGGCTGCTGCTAGGATCAATAACCCTAGGTATAAGCTTTATATATTTTGAAATTTAGAGTTTTAAAAGTTAGAGCTTTTAGGTTTTAAGTTTAGGAATATTTGGCCCATAAATACTAGGTAAATTATGTCAATTTAATCATGGATTGAAAGTTTATTAATTACGGCCCCGTAAAAGTCCCTAGTTTGACAAAATTCGGCTTCTTGAATAAAATAAAACTCGACTCCTAAAATAATATTTATTCCCATACTTTTTTAATAAAATTTTCATCCTATTTAAACATATTTTCGAGCTTTTAAAATAATTATGATAAATATTTTTGTCTTCAAGGATCGTTTGCAGAGCACCTTGAGGTTCTTCAAACAAAATATTCTCCAAGAACTGGAATCGCTCATGTTCTAAGAATATATACACCGATGAATTAGATTGAGTTTGGTATTTAAACCAAGCGGAAAACACTCGAAATATCTTTCGTGAAGAAACACTGATATATTTTATATCATGTGTAACTAAATAATTGTAAATAGCAGGAATCAGTTGTGGCATACTGATGCTCAGTTATGGTGAAAACTGAACCGACGGATGCTCTTACTAGTTCAATCAGTTTGAAAACAATAGTTAAACAATTAAATACACAACATATGTTTATGGATGTTCGAAGACTCAACTGCTCTTACGTCATCCCTTCTACCACCTCGAGTAGGATCCACTAGAAGACTTTGATTAATTACAGCAAATGTAAAAACCCATCTAGCTTAGGACTTACCCACTGCCTAACTGAACTCCTATACTAGATTGAAGGCAGCACCTTCCAGTCAACACTTGTTTAACGTCTGTGTGTCAAAGACTACATACATAAGTTCATTGTCTTTGTGCAAGACTGTATTTGAGTGGTGGTGTGTGTGTGTGTGTGAGAAGTGAACAATGAAAGCATCACGAAGGTGTTCTCACACACTGAGGGAAGTAAGCTTATAAACTAAGCTGTTATGACCGAGTATTCTCTTGGCAAAATGCTTCTTGATAGCTGATAAGTAAATAAGTGTGCCATTTCCTTTTATTTTCACAAACTCTTGTATGTGCTTTAACTTGCTGATGGTCTTGAGCTTGTATGTATAGAGGCATTGAGACCGTACTTCAAGACTCATGACATGTGATCGTTGCAGCTTGAATGTGTTTCTTGATATATGTGTCTTGAATTTTCTGACATTGCCTCCAAGAATCTCTCGACTTTAATCTTTGTTGAAGCGTCCATTATTTTACCTTTGAACGTGATACATAGCTGGAATCCACCAACATAAGCTTGTCTTGATCTGCAACTGATTGATTCCTAAATGGTCATCTGAATTGATCTTCAGTTGGGCTTGGTGAAATCAGTTGACTTGTTAGTTGAACTGATTTCACTCTTTCAGTTGAACTGGTCAGCTAGGTTCTTCATATATTGAACTCTTCATCAGCTGGCCGGGCTTCTGAAGATCTTCCACTGAACCACCTATCAGCTGGAAAATCAGTTGAACTTTTCTTTGATATGTCAGCTGAACTGATTCAGTTTGATTCAGTTTGGTCGATCAATTGGTATTTTCAGTTAACATCTCGATAGCTTTAGTTTTACCTCTTTTAACTGATCAGTTCGAAGCCTGATCAGTTCCAGCTTCATGCGCATTAAAGTAAATCATTAGAAACAAGATAGCATGTTTTGTTAACATCAAAATCAAGATTGAAAACATGAAATGTTCCAAGAATCTCCCCTTTTTTGATGATCACAAAACTTGAATAGTTAAAAAAAAAACAAAAACTTCCAAATTGAAACAAAATCTTCTAGCTTGTGCGAGCAAACTCAAGCACTTTAGGCAACATATCTTAAGATAGCAGTTCAGTTATGTGGAGGCTAACTAATAAGCGACACTTGTATTGTGCATTTACGCACATCAACAATTTTAAGGGAAAATGCTAGTCCACTTGTAGACTTTAAATAACATCAAACATCAGTTAGTTTACACATAATAGAACTGAATATACTAACAACTGGTCACCTTGAATGCTTTGAATACTGCATAGATTTGAGTCTCTTTTTCCAGAGGATCACAGCTAATTTGCCTTGGTCTTGATCTTTGTGCTGGCTAACTGGTCGAGCTGACTCAAACTGGACTCAACTGATGCTGAACCGCATTGATCATCTATATTGATCTGATAAGGCAATAAAGCGGCGACACTTTTGATGATTAAGTTCTACTTAACTCATAAGTTTCAGCTGGTAGTTGGGTTTCATTTGTTGATCAGTAAGACTGGTAGACTTGCAACTGAAATTTTGTTCGTTGAGCAGTTTAGCTGAACTTCTGTCAGATGAACTCAAAACCTTGCAAGCTACTTAAAACAACAAAGTTAATGAATCTAGAGAAGTGGCTACAATGTTAGTTGTTGAGCCAAGAACCTTCTTTCTTCCCATGGCAAACACATAAAATATTTAAGAGGATTTTGAAATCCATTTTAAATAACATTTTGAAACATATTTTAAAATATCAGTTTTCAAACGTCTTTCTTAGAACAGCTAGCTCTGATACCAATTGAAGGATCGTTTGCAGAGCACTTTGAGGTGCTTCAAACAAAATATTCTCCAAGAGCTGCAATAGCTCGTGTTCTAAGAATGTGTACACCGAGTAATTAAATCCAGTTTGGTATTTAAACCAAGTAGAATACACTCGAAATAATCCTTCGTGAATAAACACTGATATATTTTATATCATGTGTAACTAAATAACTGTAAATAGGAGGAATCAGTTATGGCATATATCAGTTCAATTATGGTGAAAACTGAACCGACGGATGCTCTTACTAGTTAAATCTGTTTGAAAACAATAATTAAACAATTAAATACACAAGATATGTTTATGGATGTTCGGAGACGTCAACTGCTCCTACGTCACCCCTTCTATCACCTCAGGTAGGATCCACTAGAAGACTTAGATTAATTACAGTAAGTGTAATAACCCACCCCACTTAGGACTTACCCACTGCCTAACTGAACTCCTAGACTAGACTGAAGGCAGCGCTTTCCAGTCAACACTTGTTTTATGTCTATGTGTCAAAGACTACATACACAAGTTTATTGTCTTTGTGCAAGACTGTATTTGAGTGGTGGTGTGTGTGTGTGAGAACTGAACAATGAAAGCACCACGAAGGTGTTCTCACACACTGAGGGAAGTAAGCTTCTAAACTAAGCTGATATGACTGAGTATTCCCTATGAGCAAAATGCTTCTTGAAAGCTGATAAGTAAATAAGCACGCCCTTTCCTTTCATTTTCATACACTCTTGTATGTGTTCTAAATTGCTGATGGTCTTGAGCTTGTATATATAGAGGCATCGAAACTGGTCATCTGAATTGATCTTCAGTTGGGCTTGGTGAAATTAGTTGACTCGTCAGTTGAACTGATTTCACTCTTTCAGTTGAACTGGTCAGCTGGGTTCTTCATCAGTTGAACTCTTCATCAGCTGGCCAGGCTTCTGAAGATCTTCTGCTTAACCACCTATCTGCTGGACAATCAGTTGAACTGTTCTTTCATATGTTAGTTGAACTGATTCAGTTCGGTCAATCAGTTGGTGTTTCCAGTTAACGTCTCGATAGCTTCAGTTTTACCTCGTTTAACTGATCAGTTCGAAGCCTGATCATTTCCAACTTCCTGCGCACTAGGGTAAATCATTAGAAACAAAATAGCAAGTTTTGTTAACAACAAAATAAAGATTGCGAACATGAAATGTCCCAACACATCTCGATCGTCACCGGTCTCCTTTCCCAACCAAAAAATTACACGATTAACATTTATTCATATTAAGATATATCATTTAAGCATTTAAAATCATTTAAATAAAATAAATACAAAATATAATAATTTTCATGCATACGGTCTACGTGGACTAATTTTCAAACGTTATAGTTTTCATCCGCTATCCAGGGTAGAGGTACAAAACATTTGTTTTTTGACGCAAACATGCCTTGTTGTTCCGGTGTTGATGAACCATTCTTTTTGTATTGACCACTAGATTGGATTTAAACACAACAGTAGAAAGCATGTGACCCGTCATCTCATTTCAAAATTTCTCATCTTCGGTGATGCTCATGTGGTTCCTTGACTTCTTTTGATTTAATTTCTTTTGTCGGAAATCTCGTGCCAAATGATTAGGCATTCCACAATTATAAAAATTTCTTTTAAAATTTTTTGCCTTTCCTTTCTTTGGACCATTTCCGTGGTGCTTTCTCTTTTTGCTAGTGTTTTGTTCCACCAGATTTGTTCTCGCCTCAAAATTGCTCTTTCCGACCTTCCTTTCGGACGCTCTATTGTCCTCCTCAATTCTTAGGTGCACATTCAAGTCTTCAAGATTAATCTATTTGCGTTTATGCTTTAGATAATTCTTAAATCTTTCAACATAAGAGGAAACTTTTCAATTATGGTCGTCACTTGGAATGAATCACTAAGGGTCATTCCTTCCTGATTAATTTCTTGAATAATTACTTTTAACTCTTGTACTTGGGCCATTATCGATTTGCATTCAATAATCTTGAAATAAAAAAATAGCCCGAAAAATGAATTTCTCCAAGCCCGCATTCTCGGATCTATACTTTTTGTCAAGTGACTCCTAAATTGTTTTTTTCCATTTTCACTTGACAATACACGTTATATAGTGCATTGTCTAGTCCATTCAAAATATATTTTTTTTGCATAGGAAGCCGCTATGATTCCATGCATCAACGCCTGCCCTCTTTTGAGTATCTTGTTCTCCTTCATCAACCATAGGCGAATCTTCTTTGCGGAATTTTGCCTAATCTAAGGTGTTCAAGTAGAAAAGAATATTTTGTTGCAACCACTTGAAATTAGTATCATAGAAATTTTCAGGTTTTTCTCCGTAAAGTTGGAGTCGTTGTACTTGTTGAGGCCATTTTTATTTCAGTAACATTTTAAGATTGTTTGAGTAATATAGTATGTTATGATCGGTTTGATGGGTCAAAATGTTTAGAAGGGGGGTTGAATAAACACTTGAAGATTTTTGGCTCTTTTCGAAAGAGTTAATTGGTGAAGTGATAAACTTAATTCAAGAATATTGTTTGTCAATATCAGTCAGTTAACTTATTAAAGTGCGGTAATAAACTAACTGATAGATTGAATACTTAAAAAATAACTGAAACAATGAATATGAAGATTTTATGGATATTCGGAGACTTCAATCGCTCCTACATCACCCCTTATATCACAAGGATAGGTTTTCAGTAAAAGACTTTGATTGATTACAGAAACTGTAATAACCCACTTCAGTTTGGACTTAAACACTGCCAAATTGAAACTCTTAGTTTCTTACAACTTATCAGTACACAAATGATTTTATTTCAAAGCACAACTGATCTAAGAAGATCAAATATATCAATATAATGTGCTAGTAATTTTGATCAAAACATAGCCTCAATGCTACGAATATATCAATGAAGTGTGAGCTTTTTTCTGTATGAATAATGCAGCTGATTGTGTATAACAGAATCTTTCAAATATTCTCAAATCTGTAAATCAAAAACTTCTTTCTTAATGAACTTCTCAATTATTTATAGGCTTTGCTTCCAACGGTAACATTGAATGTATTAGTTAATACTTATCCATTGATTTGCCTTTCTGAATGTGTAAACATTATTCTGACAATAGTACAATGTTGTAGTATGCTAATGCTGCGCTTCTTCTGTTAGTTGCAGTCTGCTATACACGATTTGTCGGTTGATAGCTGATCTTAGCTGATGACGTGTCAAACTAATTAGCAGTTCCAATTTTTTACGGATCAGTTGAATTGACTATATGACTGATCAGTTAAAATTACTTAGGACGTCTTGTTCAATTTTAACTGATAGTTCAGTTGACTTTGTAGATTCAGTTTTACTTTGTTCATTTCTATGGTATCCAATCATTTAATTTATTAATCTTCAGTTCGAATGACTTTATTTTGAATTACATCAATTCAGTCAGCTTTAGTTCAAATGACTTCATTTCATTTATATGACCTCAATTCAGTCGGCTTCAGTTCAGCTAATCAGTTCTGTTAATTTTTCAAACTCTGAAACCTTTAATTCTAATAATTTCCCCTTTTTTTGGTGTTAGACAAAATATAGAATCCAAAAATTGATAAAATTCATTGTAGATAAAATAATTTTCAAATGTACATATTCGTGTAAAAAGTAAGAATAAGATAAGATCTAACTGAACTGACTGATTTTCACTTCTTAGCTCTTTGATCAAGATTTCCTTGATCAGTTGGTTGACTATTTCTTTATTTTTCCTTATCTTGCTTCTCTTCTTTTCCCTTTTATTGTCAACACCTGCGAGGTTATAAAGAAGGCGACTTCATAGTTTACTTGGGATATAGAATTCAGAATCTGTTCATACATCAAATCCATCCACTTTGACAAACTTGTGTGCATGAAACGACCCTCCCTTTTGAACTTTGAAATTCTACTAAATTTTTTTTCCATTTATTTCGAAAATCACCATTTATAGATAACTTAAAATTTCTATAAATCACAATACTTTAACAATTTAAATCTAAAGTGTATAAAATCCCTAAAATCGTTAGTTACACAAATTCGACTTATACCTTTAATATCATCAAAATTAACTTCAAAATAAAGTATAAAATCTCTAATAAAATCCTTAAAAAAAATCCTTTAAACTTTGCCTATCAATCTAGTGTGTAAATAAATGTCCCTCGGGAGTATACTGACGTACTCAATCTACTCAAATGACAGTGCCTCCCTCAATATCATCATCACCTGCAACATTCATACCTAGTGATTCTAATGACTCAGAATGGTCTAAATATGAGTAGCAAATAATACATATACAGGCACATGCATTAAAATCATATTTTTATTTAAAATAATTTTAAGCATAAATAAATCATAAATCGTAAAATCATATAATCATAAAGCTTTGCATCATTTATCGTTTTGGGTGAAGTTTGATCCATGAAAGTGATTATCTTGTTATCATCTGGTCGACTGATCAGTCTCAGCTCACCATAGCGCATGGGGATGGGCACTAGGCACGGCCATGGAAATATCATCGTCTGGCTCCCTCTGGGCCTTGTCCCGTAAACGAGCTCTCTCTGGGGTCTTTTCCCTCACGATATCCCTATAAAATTGTAATTTCACCATTCTTTCTTAAAACGAGTCCCCCACATATCCTCTATCCTTTTTTCAGAGTCAATTCACTACCTCAATTTTTTTTTTCATTTTTCCTTTTTAAAGCTAAAATATCATTATTTTCCAAAAATAGTATTTGAAAAGTAAAAAATTGCACAGCTTTACCCTAAATCCTAAAATTCAATATTTTCATCAAAATCTTTGTTTTGTTAACATTTATCATGCATTATGACCCTTCGGGACGCTGCCAAGCCTTTTTGTACTACCTAGGTATAAAATGATTGTTTTGTCCTTAAATGTAAATTTACTCGATTTTGACTTTTTCTTAATTTTATTTATTCGAGACCATCCCAAATAATTATTTAAGCTTAAATTTAATTTTTTTAAATATTTTTATTAGACATCATATTCGAGGCTCTCGATTTAATTTCTGATTTATTAATTTTTTGAGCGTTTAATTATCGAATTAGTTCAAACTTTAATATTTTCTTCCCAGATTTTAAACCTAGACCTTTTTATTTCCTAGGCTATCGTGGACCCAGTGTTCGAACCTTTTCTCTTCTTCCTTACCCTAACTCGATCCTAAGCCACTTAACTCGAGCCATCTTGCGTTTTACTTGAACCAAGGACGAGCCACCTCGGACCATCACCTGACCAACCCACCAGGGACCCTAGTGAACCCTCTTGGACCACGCATGTGCTTCCCAGTCCGCGTATGAAGCTGATGCGCATAAGAACAAGCGTCGTGTGTTTTTCTCTTGCTACGATCGAGCCACCGTCGAGCCAACCTGCACCACCCTCTGACCCGACCCTTGACAATCCTCCCTAGACCCTACTGGACCAGCCTAGACCTACCCAACCAAGCCATGAAACCTTCTTGCAGGAGCCGCCCCCATGTGTGCATCAGAAGAGTCCTTGCACGCGTCGGCTCTTCTCTTACCGGTTGTACAAGAGTCCTAGCACTGAACCACACCCAGCACGACATCTTCCAAAGCCCTGGACGAGACGCATGCAGCCATGGACCAATCCGAGCCTTCTTCCTTAAAGAATAGCTTCCCTTGTGCATATCCCTTCCATCCCTAGTCCAGCCCTCGTTTACACCTTAATTGTTCATGTTCCATCAATTAAACATCCTATTTTGGCAGCATACTCGTTTCAAATCATAACACGCTCATATATACGTAAAAACATTCAAAATTTTAAAAATAATCGTCAAAACGTTACGCAATTCAAACAACAATATTTTCATGCAAAATAAACCAAACATGCATATTATGGTTTGAATGATGCAGCAAAGAGTTTAGAAAATGTGCCTTTGCATTTTAAACCGCTCGAATACGCGATCGTCGGCGATGGGCACGAGAAGGGACGAATGGGAGACAAAGAACCCTAACTTTCCCTCCTTGAATTTTTCAAAAATTGATGTGTGTTGTGTGTGAAATTTTTGGCTGGTTTAAGCTTCAAAAGAAACCTAGGTTTTTATTTTATAGATTTTAATTTTCATGTTAATGGGCTTAGGTTTTGGGCCTTCAAGTGTAGGAGCAATTGGGAATACTCAATTTAGTTAAATTAGGCCCAATAACTCTTATTTAATTTAAAATTAAAAGTTTATTAATTTTTTTTTTCAAAAATAATGCATTTGATATTTTAAATTTCCTTTGTTTGCCCAAAACCGACTTTCGGGTAAAATCGAGCTCGTCTTGTAAAATAATTTGAAATCTATCATTTTTAATCATATTAATAAGACTTGAAAATATATAATGAAAAATATTTATTTTTATCTCTGTCGTCCTCGGTCTTCCTTCCCAGCCCATTATTGAATATTCGGGAAAAGTTTACAATTTCATGAAATCATGTCATATAATCATTTAATCATGCAACCATATCCTTAATCATGTAATATACATCAAGTAAGCTTTTGTAATCAATTAAATAAAATAATCACATAATTTAATTCATTTGCATATATGTGGTCTACGTAGGTTGGTTTTTGACATTACAAATCTTCCCTCCTTAAAATAAAATTTCGTCATCTAAATTAAGATGTACCAATAATTCGGGATATCGACTCCTCATCTCTAACTATGTCTCCCAAGTGGCTTCTTTCTCCGAGTGATTTAGCCACTTGACTTTTACCATCTTTATCACTTTGTTCCGCAACCTTCTTTCTTGTCTATCCAAGATTTGAGTAGGCGTTTCCTCATATGACAGATTTGGTGTACGTTGCAGTGGCTCAAAGTTCAGTACATGTGAAGGGTTTGACATATACTTGTGAAGCATCGATATGTGGAAGACATTATGGACTCCTGAAAGATTAGGTGGCAACGCAACTCGATATGCTAAGGCTCCTACCCGTTCGAGTATCTCGAATGGTCCAATGAATCTTGGACTAAGTTTGCGTTTCTTGCCAAATCTCATGACACCTTTCATAAGTGCTATTTTTATGAACACGTGATCACATACTGCAAACTCGAGATCTCGTCTCTTTTGGTCCGCGTAGCTCTTCTCTCCACTTTGAGCAGTTATAATACTAAAAAGTAAACCTTGTCAACCCTTTTGAATAAGCTTCCTCGCACGCATGCAGGAAATGATATGTGGCATTTGATTGTTTTGTGCATCTTTAAAGATGAACGCACGTAAACCACATGCATGCAAATTGTTTTAATTGATTTTAAATGCTAGCATGATGTTTAATTTATGTTTAAATGTATGAATGTATGATTAAATGATTATATGACATGATTACATGAAATTTAAGGATTTTACCCGAATATTCAGTAATAGGCAGGGGAAAGGAGACCGGGGACGACAAAGACTAGAATATGTAATTTTCATTAAATAATGGCAAGGCTACCTAATACGATTAAAAATGATTTAATTTTCCTAAACATGTTAGAGTTATAATTATTTTACTAGTCGAGCTTGATTTTTCCCGCGAAGCCGCTTTTGGGCAAACAAGGAGTTTTAAAATATCAAAAATATTATTTTTGGGAAACTAATTTTATAAACTATTATGTTTTAATTAAATAAGTATTACTGGCCCAATTTAATTATTTAAAGTAAGCCCAATTACCCTTAACCTTGCAAGCCCAAAACTCAAGCCCATTAACATGTTGACTAAAATTTTAAATAGGATTCCTAGGCTTTCAAAAACACCACAATTCATTCCATAGCAGCCAAAAACACACTCACATACACACACACACAATATTTTCAAAAATTTTGGGAAGAAGAAAAGCTTGGGTTCTTCGTCGTTCGGTCGTCCAATGTAGCACCCTCGCCCCAACGATCGTCTATTCGAGATTTATAAAAACAAAGGCACATTTTCTAAACCCTTTTAAACATCATACAAATCATATCATGCATGATTTAATTGTTTATGGATGAAAAAAAAATGGGTGTTTGAATATTTTAACGGTAGAACGTTTGAAGTTAGGATCGGTTGATTGGTTGAGATTTGTTTAGGGGGGGATTTGAATATACACTCAAGATTTTAGAATCTTTTCGAATGAAGTGTCAGTTTTGTGACAAACTGAGACTAGGAATCTTGTAAGTCAATAACAATCAGTTTAACTGATAACAGTTGCGGAAATAAACTGAATGAAAGATATAATAAATAACTGAAGTAAGAACACACAAAGATTTATGGATGTTCGGAGATTTTATTTACTCCTACGTCACCCTTTCTATCACAAGGATATGATATGCACTTAAAGACTTTGATCGATACAAAACTTATACAGGCCCACTTCAGTTTGGAATTAACACTACCAAAACTGAAACTCTTAGTTTACAAAATATCTCATAGTTCTTCGACTGAACATAACACAATTGATCTAGTTGAAGATCAAATAAACAACAAAATAGTTTGTGCTTTTAAGTTCGAAAAGTATTACAAATATATCCGATAAGTGTGAGCTTTTTTATTTTTGAGTAAGAGCAATAATTTCTGCAGGATAACAACAAGCTTAAGAGAATAGATAGATTGATTTTTTCCTCAACTGTTCTTGTCACCTGTTTATAGGCTTCTCACCCGTTGATTGTCACATCAATATTCCTCTGACATTCATACATGTAAACTATTAAATGCGGCGTTCTACTATGAGTTGCAGTCTGCTTTGTACTGTTGTCGGTTGAATGTCCTTTTCGACAACTGATGACGTGTACAACTGAATGATCAGCTGATAAGCAATGGTTGGTAAGCTCACAACTGAATATATCAACTGATCAGTCAGTTGTCTTCGTACGTTCAGTTTAGCTGGTTTCAGTTGCCTTCGATAAACTGCGCATTAATCTTCAGTTAGACAACTGTCAGTTGATTTATGTAGTTCAGTTATTTCAAGCTACTTGATGATTTAGTCCGTTAAATTAAACACTTAGTTTGTCAAACAACCGAAATTAAGTTTCCAATAATTTCCTCTTTTTTGGTGTTTGACAAAACTTGTAAAGTATTAACTGATAAACTGAACTCAAAAATATTCTTCGAACTCATTGTAGATAAAATAATTCTTCTAATGTACAGATTCGTACAAAGAAAGAAAATCAAGAACTAATCTATGTACAGATTCGTACAAAGAATAAAAGAATAAATATTTCCTGCTATAGTCATCAACCAACAACTGAAGTCAGTTGATCTTCCTTTCTTCTTCTTTCCTTTGTCTTCTCCTTTATGATCTTTTAACACTTCTATCTCTCCCACTTCTCCTTTTTTATCAAGCATATCAACTTTCTTGGATAAAATTCGAACACCCGCTGCAATATCTGACACAACATTCAACACAATATTTTGCAGCATATCAATTCTTTTGGTGACTGTACTCTCCAGAAAATCAAAGTGTCTGCTGACTAATGCATGAGTTTGAAAATGAGATTCATTCAACAGTCTGTCTTTCTTGATTTCTTTCATCTGGAGAAAGAGAGAAGTCACATTGTGATTGATTTGATGTAGTTTATTCGAGGTAAACTCAATGTTAGAGTTAAGCTTCAATGAGTATGCAAGCTGAGTTGACTGTATTTCAGAAATAGCATTCATCATACTGACGAGATTGGTCTGCACATTATGAATTTCTTCAAACAGGGCATCAGTATCTGAAATACCAAGAGACATGGCTCCAGAAGTTTCTAGAATCTGAACCTGTTCATGTTGAGTAAAGACAACCATAGTGCCGTCAGTTGCTTCGGTTTCATGCGTCACCATTCCTGAAATATTTTTAGTTGTATGTTCTTGTTGAGGATGGGGAGGAGAAGAGACAATTGGAAGAACAAAAGTAGTAGAAGGTTCTTCAGTTTGTTGTTCAGCTGAGATAGAAAATTGTTCAGTTTCTTGCACAGCTGATTCCAAAATTGGTTCTTCAGTCGGTTGAGTAACTGGCTCTTCAGCTGACACTTCTTAAGTTCTAAATGAATGCAGCTGAGCCTCTTCAGTTTGTTCAAAAACTTCATGTTCAGTTATAATAACTGACTGAATTGGCTATTCAGTTTCTCAAAAAATAGCCTTCTCAGCCCGTTCTTCAGAAATAACATCTTGATCGGCTGGTTTTTCAACAATAACAGGATCTAATGGTTCTTCAGTAACAATAGGCTGATCTTCTAGTTCCTTAGTAAAGACAATATCTTGAACTGATTTGGATGTTTACAGCTGAATATCAGAAGTGATTGATTTGATGACCTCATCAAGATTGGCCAATTATAATTCGGCTTCAGAATAAAGCTTCGGATCAGCAGTTGAAGAGGGAGGTGCTGAAGATTATGATGATTGAGCAACTAATGTGGAAGGGGCAGTTGCTTGTTCAGAAGATTCAGCAACTGTGTCCTTTGAAGGCTCTTGAACTGATTGTTCAGTTGGCTCTTCTGATGAAGAATCTTGGGAGGCTGCTGGAATTATCAATTCTTGAACCATTTCCCAATTTTGATCTCCATCTGCAACGAGAGAAGATACAAATCCAGTTGGTCATGCACATCCATGTCATTGTATGCAGTTGGACTGGTAGGATCATAGTTCAGTCGCAGTTGAGCAACTATCTTCTGTAACTTCTTTGCTCTCAGTTGATTGAAGAAATTATTTTTTTAGCTCCAGAGCTTGAACAACGGTAGATGCCTTGACTACCTTCACTACAACATTTTCCAAATCAACAAATTTCTTCAGTTTTAACTTCTTCTGAAGCTGCTTGGCAAAGACTTCAGTTCTGAATTTGACCTGTAGAGACCGAAATCAGTACACGTAAAACCCATACATTTATTTTAAATTATTTATTTAAGTTTAAAATAATTTTTAGCAATGAATGATTTATTAATTTGCATAATTTTAAATTATTTATGTTTATGTGATACACGTTAAAATATTTTTCTGTGTTCATGTTTTTGGTGATTATTCGATGCGATATCGAGGAAAGGAGACCGGCGACAATTTAGGCAATTTTAAAATGCGGTATTTTATATAAAGCCAAGAAAATGACATTTAAATGATTTATTAAGTTTTTAGCATTTTTAAAACCTAATTTAATAATTAGGTGATTTTTAAGATTTTAAAATTTCAAAGTTTATCATTTGAATATTTTATTCTAAATTATGAGATTTTTAGTAAAGTTAATATTGTGTTAGTATTCTTAATTAGAAAGTTAATTATTAATTAAGCCCCTTAATTCCCCACTAACCCACCAATCCATTAATACATGAAAACGTTACTCACACACACATGCACCTAAATATACACACACTTGGCCTTTGCACACACTCTCTTACACCTTTTCATTTATTTTTGGAGAGAATTGGGAGGGTTCTTAGGCTCTTTCTTCAGCAGCCCCATCTCCACCTCTCTCCTTCAAAATTTCAGCAACCACACGTTGGTTTTAGTAGAAAAATCGTGCCTCAAGTCGCCCGGATCGCTTCCCGCACCGCGTCACTTCGTTAATAGCTGTATCATGAGTTTAAAGATCAAAGGCATGTATATTATTTTGTTTTGGTATCGATCTTGTCATAGTAATAATTTTGTATATTGTATGAAAAACATATGTATGTTATGCAAAAGTTTGAGCAAAAATGTAAGGCTCGAGATTCATTAGTCTTCATTGATGTGATATTCAAAGATATGAGAATGCATGACATGTAATCAAGAGCACTAGATGAGAGGAGAGTAGGAAAGACATGGCAAAGGCATGAGAAATTAGAGTTTTGAATTTAAGATGGACCGCACCCGCGCCTAGAGAAGGAGCGCACCCGCGGTAACATAATTCTGAATTTTGAAGGTTAGGCCGAAGCCACACCGCACCCGCGGTGAATGTCCAGTAAGGTACCTATTTTTCACATTGTGATACCGCACCCGCGGTAAGAACAAGACCGCACCTGCTGTGACAAGACCGCACCTGCGGTAAGATCAGGACCGCACCTGCGGTCGTCGAATTTCAGAAAATGATAGGCATGCCGAAGCATGAGCGCACCCGCGCTCCTTGAGTTACCGCACCCGCGGTCATGCGTGCCACTTGAAAAATAAGCCATGTGTTACTTAGCATGCAATATATAAATATATATATATATATATATATATTATATATATATATATATATGTTGTCTTCATTCCTTCGGTTTCAGTAGCAGATCACCGAGAAAACCCCTTAGCATCTTCAAGTTTTGTCAAGGTTTTGAAATAAGATTTATCAAGATTTAGCCATCCGATTTGTATTCCGAGTTGAGATTCTTATTCCTTGTATCAAGGGCAATCAAGAGGTATACATTTTATTAAATTCCAGCAAGTTGATATATATACATGTTGGGGAAAATTAGATATGATGGTTAATATCTGTTCATGCGATTATGAGCATCGTATATTTGCAACCGGATTGATTATCGGGTATTGTATGCTATTGATATGAAATTTCAGCAGATATTTGGTAGAGAATTATGCCGATTTTCAGAGTTGGACATGGTTATGAGATTGATTGCGAGTTGAGAAGTATGTGTACTATTGATTATTGTTATTGAGCTAATCGGTATATCGAGAATCCGCCGATATGCCGTCGAAATTGTACCGAGAATGATTATTGAATTGTACTGAAATCGATTGTTGGGTATAATGTGTTGAATTGAGTTAGAGTTTGATAGAATGTACTTTGGTAATGAAATTTCAGATTTGTATTGACGACTTTGATATCGAGACTTTGATTACGACGAGACTATGACGAGAAACGTATAATTCATGTTTTGTTTGGGGAAGACACAACTCAAATGAGATTCAATTTGAGTTTCCCAACAAAATCGCATACTAGATTTGTTATTGATTTCTTTGATATGATTATGATTTGTCTATAGAATTATATTCAAATCTTTTGATATGATTATGCCTTGTCTAAAGATTTATATTCAAGCATTGAGATAGGAGAGTCATTGACAGATTTGTCAAAACTAGACGTTCGGTGTATCGACGCATAGGAGCAGATTTCCTCCGATTGTAGACATTCGATACAGACACGACCGAAGTCTAGGAATAAGACGTACAGTTACCCCGATTGGGAGGGTAGGTAACAGACAGTGACATCTTATTCACACCGGGATCCCTAGAGTAGAGTCTAGACATGATTTGCATCAGATTGCATGCTGTTATAGATTGGTTTCATAGACTATGGAACCTAAGACTTGCATACATGCATGACTTTATGCCTTATGATTTTATTCTGCATATGCATGCATGTATACATGTTTTATACTGGGATTTGTTCTCACCGGAGTTTCCAGCTGTTGTTATGTCTGTATGTGTGCATAACAACAGGTGGGGCAGGATCGGGGTCACGACAGAGATGAGATCGAGTTAGAGTGGTTACTTCGGGCGTAGAGGACTGCTAGTGGTGTTTATCAGACTTGTACTACTTGTAGACTGTAGTTTGTATTAAACACTAGGTCGTTTAAATGTACTAGAACAAAACATGTATTTATGTTTGTTGTACTTAAATAAAGAAAGATCTTATGCTTGTTTATATACATTTGATTTAATGTTAAAAAGCAAAAATTTGACCCACATTTTCTCACAGATCCATTTAATCCCAGATAGAATTTGATTTAGAGCCCGGGTCCTCACAACAGGTGGTTTCAGAGCAGTAGGTTCTGTAAACTGCGATAGAATAGAATGCGCGGGGTAGATCGAGTCATCTCCCTTACTTTTGATGTGCTAGCATGATTTATTGCTTTCCATATTATGTGTTGTTGCATTATCTGATTTGATTTACAGCATGTAATTGTCAAGCCTGGATCAGAACTGATTCTCGATCAGAGGTATATGATCAGAGGAGGGCTGAGACAGATGGTATAAACTGTATACTAATCTGTTTGATTATCAGATATGCCGCCTAGAAGAGTACCACAGCCAGCTGCCGGACAAGTGCCAGAACAGGGGAGTACGTCAGGCACTCAGATGGACGTGACCGCTACACCAATGGAGACTCTGTTGAAGCGGTTTCAGACGTTCCGACCTCCAACGTTGAAAGGCACTGAGAATGCAGCTGATTGCGAGAGCTGGCTGGATGACATAGAGATGTTGTTCGAATCACTTGCCTATTCAGACGAACGGAGGGTTAAGCTGATTGGCCATCAATTGCAAGAAGTGGCAAAGAGTTGGTGGCTTACGGCGAAACGAGCCCTAGAACATCGAGGTATTGACATTACTTGGAAAGTTTTTAAAGATGAATTTTATCAATATTTCTTTCCAGTATCATACCGAAAATACAAAGGGGCGGAGTTCGCCAATTTAAGATAGGGGCAATGGAACATCGAGGAGTATGTTGCCAAATTCTCTTCCTTGCTTCGATTTGCACCACATGTAGCAGGGAATGACGAGGCAGTTGCTGATCAGTTCATAAATGGCTTGAATCCGGATATCTTCACCTTGGTGAACACGGGGCGACCTAACACCTTTTCTGAGGCGCTGAATCGAGCAAAGGGAGCAGAGGCTGGTTTGATCAGACAGCGAGGAGCTTCCTACAGTGTTCAGGGTCAGAGACCGACGCCACCGCCCGCCGTACAGTTTCCACCACCTCCTCCTCGATATGATAGTGGAAGCAGTAGTGGCAAGAAAGAGTTTTTGAAGGCTAAGGGTAAGCAGTTTAAGAGAGCGGGGAGCAGTTCGTCGAGCTCCAGTGGATCCCGACAGAGAGGACAGAGTCAAAGCTCAAAGTACATTGGTGTTTATTGAAGTTCGTGTGGTGGTAGGCATGCCACTGAGCAGTGCCAGGGAGTGATGGGCAGATGTAATTATTGCAGGCAGTCGGGACACTTTGCCAGAGTTTGTCCCCAAAAAGGTGCCCAGAGATTTCAGAGTGCAGGGTCATTAGCTTCAGTAGCTCAGACCGAGAGGCAAGCTTCATCTGTCCATTCTTTCCAGCCCACGCCCCCACAGACACAGCCTAGAGCCAGAGGTGGCCAGACAGTGAGCCAACCTCCCAGACAACAGGCTCAGGTGTTTGCATTGACAGAAGAGCAGGCACAGGATGCGCCAGATGACCTGATTGCAGGTAACTGTTTTCTTTGCGGTTATCCTGCATATGTATTGATAGATACAGGTGCATCACATACCTTCATTTTTGAACATTTTGCATTGACACATGCATTGCCTATCGAGTCATTGTCTACTGTAGTATCTATCTCTTCTCCGTTGGGAAGTGGTTTGATTTCTGTGACTTCAGTTAGACATTGTATAGTACAGTTTGAGAGATATGAGATTGATTTAGATTGTGTTGTACTTGGTTTATCTGATTTTGATTGCATTGTCGGGATTGACATGTTGACTAACTACAGAGCTACCGTAGACTGTTTTCACAAGATAGTCAGATTCAGACCTGAAATGACAGAAGAGTGGAAATTCTACGACAAGGGTTCCAGATCTCGGATTCCCTTGGTATCTGCTCTGACTATGAGTAGATTGTTGCAAAAAGGAGCAGAAGGGTTCCTTATTTATTCTGTAGATCTACAGAAAGCGAGCCCGGCATTGACAGATTTGCCAGTAGTACGGGAATTTGCAGATGTATTCCCAGACGAGATTCCAAGGTTACCTCCAGCTCGAGAGGTAGATTTTAGCATTGATCTGATTCCAGGTACCGTGCCTATTTCGAGAGCTCCGTATAGGATGGCGCCGATAGAGCTGAAAGAATTGAAAGCACAACTAGAAGATCTTCTAGCCAAGGGATATATCAGACTTAGTGTATCTCCTTGGGGCGCTCCAGTACTATTTGTGCGAAAGAAAGACGGTTCTATGAGATTATGTATTGATTACAGGCAACTGAACAAGGCAACGATAAAGAACAAGTATCCTTTGCCTCGTATCGACGACTTATTTGATCAGTTGCAGGGATCTACTATCTATTCCAAGATTGATTTGCGATCGGGATATCATCAACTCAGAGTTCGAGATGTTGATATACCGAAGACAGCGTTCCGGACCAGGTATGGACATTATGAGTTTATTGTCATGCCTTTTGGTTTAACGAATGCACCAGCGGTGTTTATGAGTTTGATGAACCACATCTTTCAGAAGTACTTAGATGAGTTTGTGATTGTTTTTATTGATGATATTTTGGTGTACTCTAAGAATCTGAATGAGCATGCCAATCGTTTGAGAGTTGTGTTGCAAACACTGAGAACTGAAAGATTATATGCTAAGCTGTCAAAATGTGAGTTTTGGCTGAGACAGGTTGTCTTCTTGGGTCATATCATATCTGGAGACGGTATTTCTGTGGATCCGAGTAAAGTTGAAGCTGTTATCAGTTGGCCGAAACCGACTTCTGTGCCAGAGATACGCAGTTTCATGGGTCAAGCAGGGTACTATAGAAGATTCATCAAAGATTTCTCCAGTATTACGAAACCGATTACCCAGTTAACACAAAAGAATACGCCATTTGTGTGGTCTGAAGATTGTGAATCTAGCTTCTTAGAATTGAAGAAGAGGCTGACCAGTGTACCTGTTTTGATGATTCCTTCAGGTACTGGCAACTTCGTTGTATATTGTGATGCATCTCACAGAGGGTTGGGGTGTGTTCTTATGCAACGAGGTCATGTGATAGCATATGCCTCGAGACAATTGAAACCACACCAGACTCGATACCTTATTCATGATCTTGAATTGGCGGCTATCCTGTTTGCATTGAAAATTTGGCTTCATTATCTGTATGGCGAGAAATTTGAAATCTACTCCGATCACAAGAGTCTGAAATACCTGTTCTCTCAATCAGAATTGAATATGAGACAACGCAGATGGCTCGATTTATTAAAAGACTTTGATTGCGAAATCAAATACTATCCAGGGAAGTCAAATGCAGTAGCAGACGTCTTGAGTCGAAAGGTTTGTGCTTTATCCTTATCGACGATTGGTGTTTCGAATTTAGTTGAAAATTGCTGTTTGTCTGGATTAGCATTTGATACAGGTAGTAGACCATTGCTACTTTCTTCGGTTCAAGTTGAGCCAGCCTTGATTACGAGGATCAAAGAAGCACAGAGAATTGATCCAAATGTGAAGAAATCGATTGATATGGTCAGATCAGGGCATATATCAGAATATCAGGTACGTGATCATGTGCTATACGTAAATAACCGTCTTGTAGTGCCAGATGTTTCAGATTTGAAGCAACAGATCATGTCAGAAGCGCACTGTAGTCGGTTTAGTATTCATCCTGGAGGCAGAAAGATGTATAACGACCTGAAGACACAGTTCTGGTGGAAATAGATGAAGTCAGATATCGGCGAATTTGTGTCAAAGTGTTTGAATTGCCAACAGGTGAAAGCTGAAAGAAAGAAGCCCGGAGGTTTACTTCAGAGTTTGTCTATTCCAGAATGGAAATGGGATCACATTTCCATGGATTTTGTGACAAAGCTACCTCGATCTTCCCGTTGCTATGACGCGATTTGGGTCATTATTGACAGATTAACCAAATCGGCGTGTTTTATTCCATACCGAATGACATACCGACACGATCAGATGGCAGATTTGTATGTCAGAGAGGTAGTCAGATTGCATGGTGTGCCGAAGTCTATCGTATCAAATCGTGATTCACGATTCACTTCTCACTTTTGGCACAGTTTACAGCAGGCTCTAGGTACGACTTTACATTTGAGTACTGCTTATCATCCTCAGACAGACGGACAGTCAGAGCGGACTATCCAGACTTTAGAGGACATGTTGAGAGCTGTAGTGCTAGATTTTGGCACTAGTTGGCAAGATTCACTGCCATTATGTGATTTCTCGTACAACAACAGCTATCAGACGAGTATCGAGATGGCACCGTTTGAAGCATTGTATGGCAAGAAGTGCAGATCTCCGTTGTACTGGGATGATATATCTGAGGTGTAGTATCCCGATACCTAATTTGAGTTAATTATTGGATTAATTGTATTTCGGTGGGATCGGAAGGACCGAACCGGGTTCGGATCGTCCGAAGTTGGTTCGGATCGTCCGAAGTGGGTTCGGATGGACCGTTCTGTTCGGAGTCAGACGAGTCATGTCATGTCAGGGTTCGGATCGTCCGATCGGGGTTCGGATCGTCCGAGACAGGTGGCTGGACACGTGGAAGACATGCAGAGTT
Source organism: Primulina eburnea (assembly GCF_022965805.1). Lineage (NCBI taxonomy): Eukaryota > Viridiplantae > Streptophyta > Magnoliopsida > Lamiales > Gesneriaceae > Primulina > Primulina eburnea. The sequence continues at coordinate 30,910,509 of NC_133101.1, forward strand.
CGGATCTTCCGAAGTGGATCGGATCTTCCGAAGTGCACCGGATCGGATCTTCCGAAGTGGATCGGATCTTCCGATCGTTGTCTATAAATAGAAGCGCGAGGCTTCACTTTTCACTCGCCAATTCCGAGAGTTCCAGAGCGTTTTAGTCGTTTCTGATGGGTTTCTAGTCTTTTCCCGAGGTTCGGGCACTAGCGGGGAGCTACTGGTTTTGTAGCGGAGCTGTGCTCTAGTTGGGGGCTAGCGGCATCAGTGGGCTGACTACGGACGCAGGTATAGTTCTGGGTTCCCTTTGAGATTTGGGAGTATCTATTAGTCTAGTTAAGGCTTTTAGATGTGGTTTAGTGATATGGTATCACTTGGATTGTAGGCTTGATTCTAGGGCTGATTGCTAGGATCTACTGGTTTGAGGTACGAAAGTACTATCCGAGATAGCAGGATTGAGTATGCTTTACTATGTGTTGCATGTTTATATGTTGCATTATTATCTGTCATATGATGCATGGTTTATTATGCGGCATTTGCATAATCATGTTGAGCCTGATTATCTTTGAGATAGCCTGTTGAGAGGGTGCTCAGCCCTCATTTGTTGTGGATGGTTGGACCCCGTTGGCCGACGGTGGTCAGGTCACCGGTATATCCACAGGTTCATTTGGTATGGGAGCCACCTCCTGGTGCGACGGCGCAGAGTGCTACATACCTTGACGTCATTTGTCTGAGCAGTATTTCGTTATACCCAGATCCTGGTATCCAGTACATTTTGCATACATGCATGTCATAGTCTTGTATACTCATGCTTTCGGTACTGAGCGTTTTATGCTCACGTCCTCGGTTTATCTCTGTTTTGGACACCCTATTCGATGGGGCAGGTCTCAGGTTAGACGGTCCAGGAGGGAGTGGACAGGGAGCTGGCAGAGGTTGACCTGTAGTTGTTGGTATTTGTTCTTGGAATTTAGTTCGATCTGGTTGTTTAAGTATTTTGTACTTACAGATTCGATTGGGTTGTATTATTGTTTTTCCGCTGTTTACCTGATTCAGTTTTAAGTGTTAATTTTGCATGCTTAAGTTCTGATTAGTAGGTGATTCTGGAACGGGTCACTACATTTATGGTATCAGAGCATGCATTAAGATTTTGGGATTTGGAACTGTCCTTTTGGGTTTAATCTCTGGTAACTTTTGTAGCTAGAGATGTCTGGTTTTGACGACGATGCTAGTAGTCATGGCAGCATTGGACGCTGGGGAGACCGCGACGATCGGGAGCGTCGCCGAGAGCATCAAGAACGTCGTCAACACCGTCGTGATGATTTTTGATCGGGTTGTTGTCTGTGATGATCCGACATCGTATGAGGGCCTTGTGAACCGTTGTCGCCAGGCTGAGGGCAGTTTGCTGAGAGGTCGAGCCATGCAGTCTGCTCGTCCTGCTAGTTCTTTGGGTCCCGCGCCCAAGCATTTAAGAAGGCTGGATCTACTTCTTCTTCCTCTGGATCTGGAGGAGTTCACCATTTTGGGAAGAAGAAGGGCCCGTGTCAGCATTGCGGGAAGGATCACCCGACGGAGCGTTGTCGCAGGGTTGCGGGTGCTTGTTACAAGTGCGGTGAGATGGGCCACATGAAGAGAGATTGTCCACAGATGGGCGGAGGATCAGGATCTGGTTCTCAGGCTTCAGTTCATCAGAGGCCGCAGCTGGGACAGTCTACTCAGGGTTCTAACCTCCGACCGCGTACTCAAGGGCAGGTCTTTGCTCTTAACCAGGATCAGGCTGCTGAGGAGAACGAGAGAGTTATCGCAGGTATTTTTAAGTTATGTGGATTACCTGCTTACGTTCTCATTGATACTGGTACATCTCATTCATTCATATCGGCGAGATTTGCTAAGCGTCATGCGTTACCTTTCACTTCTTTGGACGTTGTGGTATCTGTTTCCACACCGATGGGTCATTCGGTGCTAGCTAAACGTCTAGTTTTGGGTTGTCCTCTAGAGTTTGAGGGTAATGTTTTAACTGCTAATTTGATGATTCTTGCGATGGAGGATTTTGATTGCATTCTGGGAATAGATGTGCTGACTGTGTTTAGAGCTACTGTGGACTGTTATCAGAAGTTTGTGCAGTTTCGTCCAGTTGAGGGCGACAGTTGGTTTTTCTATGGAGAGGGAGCGCGACCCCCGATGCCTGTGGTTTCTGCTCTGAAAGCCTGTCGTGCTTTAGAGTCGGGCGGGGAAGGCTACCTTATCTATGCTATTGATTCGTCCGCAGATAGTGTCGGTATCAGTGACATTCCAGTGGTTTGCGATTTTCCGGATGTTTTTCCCGAGGGGATTCCTGGTTTTCCTCCCGTTCGGGAAGTGGATTTCGGCATTGATTTAGTGCCAGGCACGGCACCAATCTCTAGAGCTCCTTATCGTTTAGCTCCATCGGAGATGCAAGAATTGAAGCAGCAGTTGCAGGATCTTCTTAACAAGGGGTATATTCGACCCAGTGTGTCCCCGTGGGGAGCACCAGTTCTTTTTGTCAAAAAGAAGGATGGTTCTATGCGGCTCTGCATAGATTATCGGCAGTTGAATCGTGCTACGATAAAGAATAAGTATCCGTTGCCACGGATTGATGAACTGCAAGGTACCTCTGTGTATTCCAAGATTGATTTAAGGTCTGGTTATCATCAGCTTCGAGTTCATCAGGGAGATATATCGAAGACTGCATTCAGGACCCGGTATGGGCATTATGAGTTTCTGGTTATGCCTTTTGGGGTGACGAATGCACCAGCAGTTTTTATGGATCTGATGAATCGAGTATTTCGGGATTTCTTGGATAAGTTTGTTGTGGTGTTTATAGATGATATATTAATCTATTCGCATGATCAACAAGAACACGTACACTTAAGGATTATTTTACAGACACTTCGCGAGAATCAGCTTTATGCGAAGTTGAGTAAATGTGAGTTTTGGATTGACAGGGTTGTATTCCTTGGTCATGTCATTTCTAGCGAGGGAGTTTCAGTTGACCCGAGCAAGGTGGAAGCGGTATTGAACTGGTCGCGTCCGACGACAGTAGCCGAGATCCGCAGTTTTCTGGGATTGGCTGGGTATTATCGCCGTTTCATTGTCAACTTCTCTCAGATTGCTAAGCCACTCACTCAGCTCACTCGGAAAGATGTTTCCTTTGAGTGGACATCAGAGTGCGAAGAGAGTTTCTTGGAACTTCGCAGACGTTTGACATCTGCGCCTGTTTTGGCTTTACCGTCTGGATCTGGTGGTTTCAGTGTTTACACCGATGCCTCTTTACAGGGACTAGGGTGTGTTCTGATGCAGAACGAGCATGTGATTGCTTATGCGTCGAGACAGTTGAAGTCTCATGAGGAGAACTATCCTGTTCGTGATCTGGAATTAGCAGCGATCGTTTTTGCTTTGAAAATCTGGCGCCATTATCTGTATGGTGAGCGATTTGAGATTTTCACTGATCATAAGAGTTTGAAATATCTGTTCACTCAGGCTGAGTTGAACATGCGTCAGCGTCGTTGGATGGATCTACTCAAGGATTATGATTGTGAGATCAAGTATCATCCAGGATCTGCGAATCTCACGGCCGATGCTCTTAGTCGCAAGGTGAGATTGTGTGCTCTTCAGACTTGTGCTGTATCTGGGATTATTCAGGATTTCTGTTCGATGGGATTCAATTGTAAGCATCGGAAGGGATCAGAGAGTATCCGTGTAGCCACTATTTTGTCTGAGCCAGTTTTGTATTCTCGGATCAGAGATGCTCAGATGTCTGATTCTAAGGTTCAGAAATTAGCCCGGTTGGCTGATGGAGATAATACTTCTGGATTCCACTATCAGTCCGAGGGTCTTTTGTGCTTATCTGGTCGTGTTGTTGTACCGGAGGATGACACTTTGAGGGAGGAGATTTTGTCCCAGGCTCATCGTAGCAAGTTGAGTGTTCATCCGGGGAGCAACAAGATGTATAAGGATTTGAGGACTCGATTTTGGTGGAAAGGTATGAAACGTAATGTTTATCAGTATGTCTCCAAGTGCCTAGTCTGTCAGCAGGTGAAGGCTGAGTATCGACGACCTGGAGGTTTGTTGCAGAATCTTCCTATTCCGGAGTGGAAGTGGGAGCATATCACGATGGACTTCGTGACTCACTTGCCTATGTCTGCGGGGAATAGAGATGCTATCTGGGTGGTAGTGGATCGGCTTACTAAGTCTGTCCATTTTCTTCCGTATAACAGAGATTTCACTTTCGATCGGATGGCATGGTTGTACATTCAGGAGATTGTACGGTTTCATGGTGTGCCTGTGAGTATCGTTAGTGACAGAGATCCTCGATTTACATCTAGATTTTGGGGTAGCTTTCAGCAAGCTTTGGGCACTACTTTGAGTTTGAGTACTGCATATCACCCAGAGACTGACGGTCAGTCAGAGAGAACTATTTGTACTCTTGAGGATATGTTGAGATCTTGTGTGATGGATTTCGGGCCAGCTTGGCAGGATCATTTGCCACTGATAGAGTTTGCATACAACAACAGTTTTCACAGGAGTATTGGTATGTCTCCGTTTGAAGCATTGTATGGTCGACGTTGTCGTACTCCTCTGTTCTGGGAGGAAGTCGGAGAACGACAGGTCGAGGGTCCAGAATTGATTCAGCAGGCCATGGACAAAGTTCTTGTGATCAAACAGCGGATCAAGACTGCTCAGGATCGACAAGCGAGTTATGCGAACACCAAGCGCAGACCTCTTCATTTTGATGCAGGCGAGAAAGTGTTTCTCAAAGTATCACCTTTCCGGAGGATTCTGAGATTTGGTCTCAAGGGTAAGCTATCTCCGAGATTCATTGATCCTTTTGAGATCTTAGAATGTGTGGGAGATTTGGCCTACAGATTAGCTTTGCCACCGTATCTGTCTAGTGTTCACAATGTGTTTCATGTGTCCTTGTTGAGACGATACGTAGCGGATGAGTATCATGTTTTGCATCCGACAGAAGTTCAGCTGAATCCGGATTTATCTTTTGTGGAAAGACCGGTTTCGATCTTAGACCGGAAGGATAAGGTACTGCGGAATAAGACTATTCCTCTTGTCTTAGTGCAGTGGCAGCGTCGAGGTACTGAAGAAGCTACTTGGGAACTAGAGAGTCGCATGCGGTCAGAGCATCCAGAGTTGTTCTAGTTGTAGTATTTTCAGTTATGATTGTGATTTCAGTCGTACTTCAGTTGTAATTCATTCTTAAGTTGAATGTGTTGTTGTTCAGAATTGTCATTCTTCAGACCCGATTTCGCGGACGAAATCCTTTTTAGAGGGGGAGAATGTAGTATCCCGATGCCTAATTTGAGTTAATTATTGGATTAATTGTATTTCGGTGGGATCGGAAGGACCGAACCGGGTTCGGATCGTCCGAAGTTGGTTCGGATCGTCCGAAGTGGGTTCGGATGGACCGTTCTGTTCGGAGTCAGACGAGTCATGTCATGTCAGGGTTCGGATCGTCCGATCGGGGTTCGGATCGTCCGAGACAGGTGGCTGGACACGTGGAAGACATGCAGAGTTCGGATCTTCCGAAGTGGATCGGATCTTCCGACGTGCACCGGATCGGATCTTCCGAAGTGGATCGGATCTTCCGATCGTTGTCTATAAATAGAAGCGCGAGGCTTCACTTTTCACTCGCCAATTCCGAGAGTTCCAGAGCGTTTTAGTCGTTTCTGATGGGTTTCTAGTCTTTTCCCGAGGTTCGGGCACTAGCGGGGAGCTACTGGTTTTGTAGCGGAGCTGTGCTCTAGTTGGGGGCTAGCGGCATCAGTGGGCTGACTACGGACGCAGGTATAGTTCTGGGTTCCCTTTGAGATTTGGGAGTATCTATTAGTCTAGTTAAGGCTTTTAGATGTGGTTTAGTGATATGGTATCACTTGGATTGTAGGCTTGATTCTAGGGCTGATTGCTAGGATCTACTGGTTTGAGGTACGAAAGTACTATCCGAGATAGCAGGATTGAGTATGCTTTACTATGTGTTGCATGTTTATATGTTGCATTATTATCTGTCATATGATGCATGGTTTATTATGCGGCATTTGCATAATCATGTTGAGCCTGATTATCTTTGAGATAGCCTGTTGAGAGGGTGCTCAGCCCTCATTTGTTGTGGATGGTTGGACCCCGTTGGCCGACGGTGGTCAGGTCACCGGTATATCCACAGGTTCATTTGGTATGGGAGCCACCTCCTGGTGCGACGGCGCAGAGTGCTACATACCTTGACGTCATTTGTCTGAGCAGTATTTCGTTATACCCAGATCCTGGTATCCAGTACATTTTGCATACATGCATGTCATAGTCTTGTATACTCATGCTTTCGGTACTGAGCGTTTTATGCTCACGTCCTCGGTTTATCTCTGTTTTGGACACCCTATTCGATGGGGCAGGTCTCAGGTTAGACGGTCCAGGAGGGAGTGGACAGGGAGCTGGCAGAGGTTGACCTGTAGTTGTTGGTATTTGTTCTTGGAATTTAGTTCGATCTGGTTGTTTAAGTATTTTGTACTTACAGATTCGATTGGGTTGTATTATTGTTTTTCCGCTGTTTACCTGATTCAGTTTTAAGTGTTAATTTTGCATGCTTAAGTTCTGATTAGTAGGTGATTCTGGAACGGGTCACTACATGAGGTACCAGAACTTGGGCCTGATATGATACGTGAGATGACTGAGAAAGTGAAGATCATTCAGAAAAGAATGAAGACGTCACAGGATAGGCAAGCCAAATACGCCAATATCAGACGTAGGCCGTTGGTATTCGAGCAAGGAAACAGAGTGTTTTTAAAGATTTCTCCTTTCAGAGGCGTTGTCAGATTTGGCAAGCGTGGAAAGTTGTCTCCTAGATACATCGGTCCTTACGAGATTCTTGAGAAGATTGGCGATCGAGCATATCGACTTGCTCTTCCTCCCTCTTTATCTGGGATACATGACGTCTTTCATGTATCGATGTTGCGTAGTTATATGCCTGATATTTCCCATGTCATTCACCCTGACGAAGCGGAGCTTGATCAGACTTTGAGCTATGTTGAACAACCGATACAAATTCTTGATCAGAAATAAAAGAAGCTCAGAACGAAGACTATTCCGCTAGTGAAAGTCCAATGGAGTCGACATGGCATCGAAGAAGCGACTTGGGAGACAGAAGCATATATGAGATAGAAACATCCCGAGTTATTTACATGACGTAAGTAATTCTTCAGTTTTAATTATATTACTTTTCATGTATGCTTCGATAGATTGCCTGGTATTTCTAGGACGAAATCATTTCATAGAGGGGGAGAAATGTAAGGCTCGAGATTCATTAGTCTTCATTGATGTGATATTCGAAGATATGAGAATGCATGACATGTAATCAAGAGCACTAGATGAGAGGAGAGTAGGAAAGACATGGCAAAGGAATGAGAAATTAGAGTTTTGAATTTAGGATGGACCGCACCCGCGCCTAGAGAAGGAGCGCACCCGCGGTAACATAATTCTGAATTTTGAAGGTGAGGCCGAAGCCACACCGCACCCGCGGTGCAACCAAGACTGCACCCGTGGTGAATGTCCAGTAAGGTACCTATTTTTGACATTGTGATACCGCACCCGCGGTAAGAACAAGACTTCACCTGCGGTGACAAGACCGCACCCGCGGTAAGATCAGGACCGCACCTGCGGTCGTCGAATTTCAGAAAATGGTAGGCATGCCGAAGCATGAGCGCACCCGCGCTCCTTGAGTTACCGCACCCGCGGTCATGCGTTCCACTTGAAAAATAAGCCATGTTTTACTTAGCATGCAATATATATATATGTTGTCTTCATTCTTTCGGTTTCAGTAGCAGATCACCGAGAAAACCCCTTAGCATCTTCGAGTTTTGTCAAGGTTTTGAAATAAGATTTATCAAGATTTAGCCATCCGATTTGTATTCCGAGTTGAGATTATTATTCCTTGTATCAAGGGCTATCAAGAGGTATACATTTTATTAAATTCCAGCAAGTTGATATATATACATGTTGGGGAAAATTAGATATGATGGTTAATATGTGTTCTTGCGATTATGAGCATCGTATATTTGCAACCGGATTTATTATCAGGTATTGTATGCTATTGATATGAAATTTCAGCAGATATTGGGTAGAGAATTATGTCGATTTTCAGAGTTGGACATGGTTATGAGATTGATTGCGAGTTGAGAAGTATGTGTACTATTGATTATTGTTATTGAGCTAATCGGTATATCGAGAATCCGCCGATATGCTGTCGAAATTGTACCGAGAATGATTATTGAATTGTACTGAAATCGATTGTTGGGTATAATGTGTTGAATTGAGTTAGAGTTTGATAGAATGTACTTTGGTAATGAAATTTCAGATTTGTATTGATGACTTTGATATCGAGACTTTGATTACGACGAGACTATGACTAGAAAGGTATAATTCATGTTTTGTTTGGGGAAGACACAACTCAAATGAGATTCAATTTGAGTTTCCCAACAAAATCACATACTAGATTTGTTATTGATTTCTTTGATATGATTTTGATTTGTCTATAGAATTATATTCAAATCTTTTGATATGATTATGCCTTGTCTAAAGATTTATATTCAAGCATTGAGATAGGAGAGTCATTGACAGATTTGTCAAAACTAGACGTTCGGTGTATCGACGCATAGGAGCATATTTCCTCCGATTGTAGACATTCGATACATACATGACCAAAGTCTAGGAATAAGACGTACAGTTACCCCTATTGGGAGGGTAGGTAACAGACAGTGACATCTTATTCACCTCGGGATCCTTAGAGTAGAGTCTAGACATGATTTGCATCAGATTGCATGCTGTTATAGATTGGTTTCATAGACTATGGAACCTAAGACTTGCATAAATGCATGACTTTATGCCTTATGATTTTATTCTGCATATGCATGTATACATGTTTTATACTGGGATTTGTTCTCACCGGAGTTTCCGGCTGTTGTTATGTCTGTATGTGTGCATAACAACAGGTGGGGCAAGATCGGGGTCACGACAGAGATGAGATCGAGTTAGAGTGGTGACTTCGGGCGCAGAGGACTGCTAGTGGTGTTTATCAGACTTGTACTACTTGTAGACTGTAGTTTGTATTAAACACTAGGTTGTTTAAATGTACTAGAACAAAACATGTATTTCTGTTTGTTGTACTTAAATAAAGAAAGATCTTATGCTTGTTTATATACATTTGATTTAATGTTAAAAAGCAAAAATTTGACCCACATTTTCTCACAGATCCATTTAATCCCAGATAGAATTTGATTTAGAGCCTCGGTCCCCACAAAAAATGTTTGGATCGCTTTTGAAATGATTTTTAGATCTCAAAACTCGAAATTTCAGTCATTTTAAATACTGCGACTTTTCGGTTGACTATCTGGAAAACTTTCAACATATAAAGTATACTTTTCGATACCTTTGATTTGACAGTAAATTCGTAATTTTTGGATAAGAATTGAGTGAGTTATGATTGTTTTCAGGGGACTTCTCAAACTGCGATTTTATGAAAATGCATTCTTGATGTGTTCATGAAGCCCTCGATGTTTTTAAGTATGTTCGACGTGCAAAGAAAATATTTTTTGTTTTTGAGGTATGCTAATTGTCTTGTGACCAATTATGAACGGGTTTGGAAGTCGTTGAACGCGGCCGATGGCCTCTCCATCCCGGTAAATTATGACCGGGTTTAGATCAGGTTTGGAAAGCGGTAAAGTATGACCAAGGACCAATCCACCCGGTAAAGTATGACCGCAGATCTTATACATGTGGTAGTGGACATCCTTGCTAGCATAGTACTGTGATTTAATCTGGTCAGGCGCAATATGTTACGGGTCACTTGCTTTGAAACATATCTCTACGCAAAATGATGAAGTTATGCATGTTCCAGTATGTATGATGGAAGTATGTTATGAAAAGTTTCATGATGATGGCACGTCGACGTTTATTTATTACGTTGAATTTTCAAGTATGTACAATCTACTTTAAAGATGCATGTGGTTTTATTACGTAATACTTGTTATCTCCAGTTTATACATGATGAGTCTTTAGACTCACTAGACTTGATCAATGCAGGTGAGAACGAGTACGAGGAGACGAGGGGTGGGGACCAATAAGCCGGCTTGGACTAAGCAGGAGGCTAAACCCGAGGACCGCCCATGTTTTTAAGAAATTATGCAATGTTTCAAATACTCTGATTTTCATGAAGTGGTTTTTGATGTTTAAACGATTATTGTTTTTGGAAAACTTGGTTTTGGTTGTTTTATTACAAATGTTTTTGGATGAGTAGGTTATTTTAATGCAAATTTGAAAGTTTATTTTGTATTTAAGAAAATTTTTATTTTTCCGCAAATTGTAAAATAGTTAAAATTACGGTACGTTATAGTTGGTATCAGAGCGGTGTTCTTGTAAAGGGTTATTCCTACTGCCAGTTGCGAGAAGCTCATGAACTCACACATCAAGTCTGTAAGCTTTAAAGTTTTAAAATTCTTTTATGTGTTAAGCATCAAGTTATGATTTCGGCATGTGCATGTTTTAAGTTCGATTTACGTGCATTTTAAGATATTGATATATGCACATGCATGTTGGGTTTACGTGTTGTGTAAACATTGGAACAATATGCCTCCTAGACATAGGATTGTGCGTGGAGCAGGCGATGAGTGTAGAGAGCATCAGTATGGAGAGAGGACCACTCCTCCTCGCCCACCGCCAGATAGGTAGGCTCAGATGCTTGCGGGCATGACTCAGTTCTTTGCACAGCTTGCGGGGAACATGCTGCATTTAATACAGGGGCGATGCCCAGGCCAGAGGCAGCTTGTGAGAGGTTCAGTAGAATGAACCCAAAATAGTTCTCGGGGACCATTGACCCGATGATTGGAGATGGATGGATTAAGTCAATCGAAGTAATATTTAATTTATGGAGCTGCAGGATGCAGATAGGGTCAGGTGTGCCACATTCCTACTGACAGGTGACGCCAGAATGTGGTGGGAAAGCGCATCAGTGTCAGTGAACTTGCAAACACTGACTTGTGATGGTTTCAAGGAGGTCTTAGACTCCAAGTACTTCACTGAGGAAGTATGCTCCCCCCTGACTAGGGAGTTCATGACATTGCGACAGGGAGACATCAGTGTTGCAGAGTTTGTCAGGAATTTCGAGAGGGGGTGTCACTTTGTGCCCCTAATTTATAATGATGTTCAGGAAAAGATGAGGCATTTCATTGATGGGTTACGGCCGATCTTGCATCGTGATGTGAATGTTGCTGGTCCTACTACCTATAATGTGGCCGTGTCGAGAGCTTTGGCGGCTGAACAGGACAAGAGAGACATTGAGTTGGACAGGCATGGCAAGAGCCCCTATCAGGTACCCCACCAGCAGCAGTCTCAGTTTAAGAGGCCTTTCCAAAGACAGCAAGGGAAGAGGCCGTTTCAGGGACCCTCGAGAGGTAAGGGTCCTATTCCACAAAAGAAGGCTCCTCAGAGGCCGGAGAACACAGTGTGTCCGAAGTGCAACCGTCAACACATGGGCTGGTGTTTATGTGGTTCTGGAAAATGCTTCAAGTGCAGAGCCAATGATTATATGCTGAAGGACTGCCCGCAGTGGAGGCAGCCTACCCAGGGGAGAGTGTTCGCCATGCAAGCTGAGGAGGCAAACTCAGATACGACTCTTCTGATGGGTAACCAATATAATTCAGCACCGTATTATTTTTTCTATTCATGTTTCGAATTTGAGTTGGGATTATTAGTGTGCTAGTTAGTATTTTTGGTGAAGTGGTGTAGAGATTTTCAACTACGCTTGAGGTTAAGATTAGTATCTTGGGATATAAGTTTTGTGTGTTGTGCTATCGTCTCTTAGGAAATATCTTTATAAAGAGAGTAGTCATAAAGGCCTTGCTAGATTCCGGGGCCACTCATTCTTTCATCTCAGAGACGTTCGCTAATCATTTGGACGTCAAGCCCATTGGACTCGACGTGAACTACCCAATGACAGTCCCATCATGGGAAGAGCTATCAGCTACTAGTGTGTTAAGAGACATCGATCTTGAACTACATGGCCACCTAGTTTATGCCAATATGATTGTATCGCCGATGCCATAATTTGATATTATCTTGGGAATGGACTGGCTGACGAAGAACAGAGTTCTAATTGACTTTCAGAAAAGGTCAGTGTTAGTAAGACCGTTGGGCATGGAGCAATTTCTCTTTGAGCCGGATAGATGGAAGAGTTTTTTCTTGTATGATCTCTTGCATGCAGGCAAGGAGACTTATTGTTAAGGCATGTCAGGCTTTCTTGGCCAGTGTTATTCAGCACCTGACGCGTCCACTCCGTCAATATCTGACATACAGTTGTCAGTGATTTTCGTGACGTCTTTCCTGATGACGTCACAGGCCTTCCACCAGAGAGAGGTGGAGTCATCGACCATGTGCCTAGCACGGTGCCAATCTCTAAGTCACTATACCGTTTAGCTCCAACTGAGATGTTAGAACTCAAACAGCAAATTCAGGAGCTCTTATATAAAGGAATTCATCCGCCCTAGTTTCTCTCCATGGGACGCACCAGTACTCTTCGTAAAGATGAAAGATAGAAGCATGAGGTTGTGTATCGATTACCGAGTACTGAGTAAGGTAACGATCAAGAACAAATACCCACTTCCAAGGATCGAGACTTATTCAATCAGTTGTAGTTCTCTAAGATAGATCTACGATCTGGGTATCATCAACTGAAGGTGAAAGATGCAGATGTTCATAAGACAACCTGCAAAACGAGATATGGACACTATGAGTTCTTAGTAATGCCGTTTGGACTGACAAATGCTCCAACAATATTTATGGACTTAATGAATCGCAAGTTGTACGCAAAATTCCGAAAGTGTGAATTCTGGTTGGAGAAAGTAGCATTTTTGGGTCATATAATTTATGCAGTGGTATCGAGGTGAATCCAGCTAATGTGGTTGCAGTTAAAGAATGGATTGAGCCGAAGAATGCGTCAGAGATCCGCAGTGTCCTAGGCTTAGCAGGCTACTACAGGAAATTTATTCACGGATTTTCCTCGATTGCAGTGTCACTCACTTCATTGACTAATAAGACTGCTAAGTTCGTTTGAAGTGGAAAGTGCCAGAAGAGCTTTAATATTTTGAAGCAAGCTCTTCTCACAGCGTCAGTGTTAGCCATGCCAGCAGGGCAAGGCAATTTTGTGCTATACACCGATACTTCTATGTTCGGTTTAGACGCAGTGTTGATGCATCATGGTAGGATTATAGCTTATGCCTCCAGACAGTTGAAGGTGCATGAGAAGAACTACCCGACTCATGATCTTGAGTTAGCTGCTGTTTTCTTTGCGTTGAAGATATGTAGACATTATTTGTACGGCGAGAAATGCCAGATATTCACTGATCACATGTAATGCCCGAGAATTTTTGAAATCGTAATTTGAAATGATTTATTGATAATTGATGTGATTATAGACGGAAAGGATCAGACCGGGAAAGACGAGAAAAGACACGAGATATGTACGAGGACAGAACCCCTCGCGCATATGCGCAACCAAGAGGCGCGTATATGCGCGGAGATTGTGCGCGCATATGCGTGAGCATGTGCAAAGAAAATATGCCAAGTCCAGAGAACCTCGTGCATATGCGCGAGACGTGCTGCCCAAAGAATGAGTCACATTTCTCTACCATGCATGAGATATATATAATACATTCATTCTTCAGAATCAGCATCAAGAAAAGGAACGAGAAAAGCTACGGAACGCCTTTTCACATTTTAGATTTGTGATTGTGCAAGATCCGTCTGTCAGAATTTTGATCTGAATATAATTCTGTGATACTCGTGTTAGCGGCTTCACACGAACGTAAGTTTCTTATGTTTTTGAAATGATTGGAAAATATGCTACTGAAGGAATCAGATATGATTCATACATGGTGTTTTTACGATAATAGACATTCTATAATCGAAACCGGATTGAAGAACAGATATCTATAATCGAAATTATATCATATTTGTATTGTTATCAATTATGAGTTGTGGAAACTGATATCTGTTGATTTTTATTGCTGGGTATATTGAGATTGTGCAATTTATGCCGTTGAAACAGACTTAGATTGAGTTCTGATTATATACATTATTGATTTGAGTGGTATATTGATATTGTACTCCTCGATATTGTCATTGTCAAATTGAGTATTGATAGGCTTCGAATTCGAGACTTTGACAAAGCCAAAAACCGACAAAAGAAAGGTATAAATCAATGCTAACCGGGAGATCGACTCGAGTCAGATTGGACTTGAGTTTCCCAAAAACAACATACTTTACTTTATTGCATGATGTTTACAATTCATAAGATTGGTATGTTTAGTCTATTGATTTATAGCAAAGCGTGTATTGAGTCATGGACGGAGATGCCTACTCATTGGCCGATATGCCAAGTCTGTGGCGGATATGCCTAGACATTGGATGATTGGTTTATATCGATGTTGCTTAGGAGTAGATCGAATCCTATCGCTCAGATTCTATATATGTGCCAATGTCCAGGAACCGGGAACCCTAGATTAAAGAAGAGTCGAGTCTGAGATGACGAGTCACTAGTTGATTTACAGATTTATATCGATTCAGGTCTTTCAGATTTTGATACATGTTATTAATATCTGTTTCATGCTTTTATATCTGTTATATGATTGCATTTATACTTTGTTTATACTGGGATTATATTCTCACCGAAGTTATCCAGCTGTTGTTGTGTTTTTTATGTGTGCATGACAACAGGTGGGACAGGATCAGGGTCAAGACGAGATGAGAGATTATATTTTAGCGTGGAGATCCGGACCCAGAAGTAGAGTTATTTTCATTACTTGATATGTAGTGAAAGAACAGTAGTTTGTTATGACATACTGTTGTACAAGACATGTGCTTTTACTTTTGATACATATATCAGATTGATTATGTAATGTTCCGCAATTGTATTTTCAAAAAATATTTAGACACAGTTTATTGAATTGATCCAATTATTCCCAAGAATGATTAAGAAATGAATTAGCGTCCGGGTGACATACTGTTGTACAAGACATTAACTTTTACTTTTCATACGTATATCAGATTGACTATGTTATGTTCCGGTTTTTTTTAAAAAAAAATTAGACCCAGTTTATTGAATTGATCCAATTATGCCCAAAAATGATTAAGAAATGAATTAGCGTCTGGGTCCCCACATCACAAGAGTCTCAAGTATTTCTTCACGTAGAAAGAACTGCACATGAGACAAAGACGGTGGTTAGAGTTAGTAAAAGACTACGATTGTGAAATTAGCTACCATCCAGGAAAAGATAATGTTGTAGCAGATGCTTTGAGGAGAAAGGTAGCAGTCTTAGCACAACTGTCAGTACAGAGATCTCTTCAATCAGAGATTCAGAGTTTTGGTCTAGAAATTTATCCCAAGGGCAGAGCCTAAGCTGTCTAATCTGATAGTCCAGTCTTCTTTGCTAGACCTAATTCGTAGTGGTCAGCCTTCGGATGAGCAGTTACAAAAATGGAGACTGAATGATGAGGCCAAGGGCAGTGTACTCTACACAGTGTCCGATGGTATTGTGAAATACAGAGGAAAGATGTGGGTGCCTTGTGTTGATTCAATCAGAGATGATATTTTGACAGAGGCACATGCATCTCCGTATTCCATCCATCCAAGAGGTACCAATATGTACAAGGATTTGCAGATACTGTATTGGTGGCCAAGTATGAAGTGGTACATCCTCCGATTTGTATCTGAATGCCTCACTTGTCAGCAAGTGAAAGCATAGCATCAGAGGCCAGCATGAATGCTTAAGCCGCTCCCTATCCCCGAGTGGAAATGGGAGAATATCACCATGTATTTCGTTGTTGGTTTCCCGAGGTCAGTCAGAGGATCCAATACCATTTGGATTATAATGGATCGACTTACTAAGTCGACACATTTCTTACCAGTGAAGACGACTTTCTCCATGACTCAGTATGTAGAACTCTATATCAGGGAAATAGTCCGATTGCATGGTATCCCAGTTTCTATTGTGTCCGACAGGGACCCGAGATTCACATCGTCCTTTTGGAAGAGCTTACATGCAGCCATGGGGACGAAGTTGCTATTTAGTACGGAATTCCACCCTCAGACAGATGGCCAGTCTGACCGGGTGATTCAGGTATTGGAGGACTTGCTGCGAGCTTGTGTGATAGATTTTCATGGGAATGGGAAATCAAAACTACCTGTAATGGAGTTTACCTATAACAACAGTTTTCAATCATCGATAGGTATGGCTCCCTATGAAGCACTGCATGGAAGGAAGTGCAGATCGTCGATTAATTAGGATGAATTCGGTGAGAGAGCAGAACTTGGCCCAGAGATTGTTCTCCAGACTGCAGACGTGGTGGTCAAGATCCGAGACAGGATGAAGACCGCCCAAAGCCGTCAAAAGAGTTATGCTGACAAAAGGAGAGATCTCGAATTTGCTGTAGGAGATCACGTATTCGTAAAGATATCACCTATTAAGGGTGTTATGAGGTTTGGGAAGAGAAGAAAGTTGAGTCCGAGATTTATTAGACTGTTCAAAATTCTTGACAGAATTTGAACACTTGCTTATCATGTAGCTCTACCGTCGAATTTAGCTGGAGTACACAATGTGTTCCACGTCTCTATGCTGAGGTAATATATAGCAAATCCTTCGCATGTCTTGAGTTTTGAGCAGTTGCAGTTGGCTCTAGATCTGTCATATGAGAAAAGACCTATCCAAATCCTAGACAGACAGGAGTGGAGACTTCGGAACAAGGTGACCAAGTTGGTCAAAGTCTGGTGGCTGAATCAATCAGTGGAGGAGGCCACTTGGGAGACATAAGCAGATGTAAGAAATTTCTACCCGGAGTTGTTTGGTAAGATTTAATTTCGAAGACGAAATTTATTTAAGTGGGAGAGGAATTGTAGAGCCTGAAATCAGTACACGTAAAACCCATGCATTTTTTTGTTAAATTATTTATTTAAGTTTAAAATAATTTTTAGCAATGCATGATTTATTTATTTACATTATTTTAAATTATTTATGTTTATGTGATGCACGGTAAAATATTTTTCAGAGTTCATGTTTTAGGCGATTATTCGATGTGGGATCGAGGAAAGGAGACCGGAGACGATTTAGGCAATTTTAAAATGCAATATTTTAATTAAAGCCAAGAAAATGACAATTAAATGATTTATTAATTTTTAGCATTTTTATGTCTAATTTAATTATTAGGTTATTTTTTAAGATTTTAAAATTTCAGAGTTTATCATTTGAGTATTTTATTCTAAATTATGGGTTTTTTAGTAAAGTTAATATTGTGTTTGTATTCTTAATTAGCAAGTTAATTATTAATTAAGCCCCTTAATTTCCCACCAACCCACCAACCCATTAATACATGAAAATGTTACTCACACACACATGCACCTATATATACACACATTTGGCCTTTGCACACACACAACTCTTGCACCCTTTCATTTCTTTTTGGAGAGAATTGGGAGGGTTCTTAGGCTCTTTCTTCAGCAGCCACATCTCCACCTTTCTCCTTCAAAATTTCAGCAACCACACGTTGATTTTAGTAGAAAAATTGTGCCTCAAGTCACCCGGATCGCTTCCCGCACCGCGTCGCTTCGTTATTAGCCGTATCGTGAGTTTAAAGATCAAAGGCATGTATATTCTTTTGTTTTCGTATCGATCTTGTCATAGTAATAATTTTGATGTATATTGTATGAAAAACATATGTATGTTATGCAAAAGTTTGAGCAAAAATGTTTGGATCGCTTTTGAAATGATTTTTGATTCTCAAAACTCGAAATTTCAGTCATTTTAAATACTACGAATTTTCGGTTGATTTTCTGGAACACTTTCAACATATAAAATGTAGAACTTTTTGATACCTTCGATTTGACAGTAAATTCGTAATTTTTGGATAAGAAATGAGTGATTCTCGTGTAAAGTCAGTTGAATTGAAATCAAATACATGATCACTACTTGATTAAAGTTCTGTTTCATTAGCCATTAGACATTTTACTTCTTCTTCATTACTAGAGTTGCTCGAGCTCTCAGGTTCTGAATCATCACTATCTGTTTCTGCCCATTTGGACTTGCAGTCTTCAGCTAATAAAACTTCATGCTTCTTTTTGGATGATCACTTATCATCCTTAGTTCTTCTTCTCTGCTCAAATGACTTGTTTCCTTTCTATGCTGAATGTCGACTGTCTTTTTTTGGTTTAGGACAGTCAGCAATGAAATGACCAGTTCTGTCATAGTTGTAACAGGCATTTGGTTCTTCCTTGGAGATATTTTTGTGAGAATGTCTTTGGAATGTACCCTGGTTCTTCTCATGAATCTTCCAAACTTCTAGATGAACAATGACATGGCATCATTGCTCAGCTGCTCGAAAGATTTCTCAGCTGGACCAGTTGATTCAATTTTCATAGAACTGAGAGCAGTTGTAACTGGTGGTGTTGAAGGTTCTCCTTCTTGTTAGAGTAGGTGCACGTCGAGCCAAGTGTTGGCCGACTGTTCACAATGAAACTCTTTGTATAAACGATCTTTATTTTAATAATATTTCAATTTATTAATTTGGCGCATCTTTATCTTGATACCCATGCTTGTTGCATAGATAAAGTCCTTGAATATACAAATAGTAGAAAGAATATGAGATGCTCATATGATGAGTATCATGAAACTCATATTTGGAATACTGTATATTCTAAACCGTTCCTAGTCGATTCAGCCGCCACTAAGAAGGATAAAGGCCGCTCGAGTTAGAGACTAGTATCTGCGATGTGAGTACCATGTTTCATTGGTAGGGGACATTGTGATGTCCGAGCATGCAGATAGGTGCTCCTTGTAGAGTGCACTGAACAACCCTCCATAAAAGGACTTTCCAAGTGGTTCTCACTTATCGAGTGGAAAAGTCCTGGTTTATGGTTGTACAGAATTAGTCCTTATGACCCGGGACAACATTGAGACTCTATGTGCTAGCGTTTCACTTTGACTTGTTTACCGACTCTTATGGGGTCATTAGGTGGCAAGGTTGGGTGTTACGGCGAAACATATAGGAGTCGATGCATTGTAGTCGGGGATTCACCGCTTACCTACGGGTATGGATATCCTATGTGTTTTTCATGTATATGTGGGTTGAAATCTCTGATCAGAGTATGGTGGTAATTATGAAAGGGGTTTCATAGATTACACCATCGATGCAACCACAACATGACACATAGTATCGATTCATTGACAACTCTCGATAGACCAATAGTTGTCGAATCGGTCGGGATATATGAGTTGAAGGGACCGTACTGTACGCTAACCATAATTGAATGGTTCTTGCAGGCACTATCATGTGATACCTAGGGAATCACGTAAGCGATGCTGCTAGGCGTTTAACGTGATTGGTTGGGTACTATCAGACTTGAGTTCTGACGTTCTTACTATCAAGGAGTTGATAAGTAAGAATGGAGCAATTGGGGTATGCTCGAATAAGGACATGTTTAGTCCGAATCACATTGAGATGTGAACCCACGGCTAGTTGTATCAATGAACCATTGAGGGCCACACAAGTACTTGCTTTGTAAATCCCGAAGAGAAGTAAAATAGTTCAATGTGTTGAACGACTTATAAATGTGTTTATAAGCGTAAAGAAAAATAGAAGTATGACTTCTAAGAGAGAAATATAAATTTTAATTTATGGAAGTGTTCCTAAGATTAAAATTTGGCCAAGTAAATAATGTAGTTGAAAATTGTGATTTTCATAAACATTATTGGGGACTAAATTAAATTAATTCAAATGTTGAATTAATTAAACACTAGTGGACCTAGTAGAGTCTAAATAATTAAATTAATTCAAGTGTTGGATTAATTAAATAATATTGAGTCTTGTAGAGCTCAATTAAAATAATTATTTAAACTAGTGGGACTTGAGTAAATTCAAGTAATATTTAATTTATCTCAAATGTGTTTGAGATAATTAAAATTTAGTCCATGGTTTTTAATGTGATTAAAAACCATATTATATGCATGAAATTCTAGGGTTTGCATGCTTTGGGGAGGTGAAGGGTTGGAGACTAGGCATGCAACTTTTTGCAACTTTTGAGAGACAACTTTTGTCAAGACCTAGGCTAGTCTCCCACACTCCTCATCCATCACACCTTGGCCGAAAATTAGAGGGATATTCTCTCAAATTTTTCTTTCCTTTGTTCTTCATTTTCTTGGAGAAAAATTCTTCTCTTTGATAAATCCTTAAGTTTTTCTAGTGCAAAACTTAAGGGGATTTACATAGCCAAGTGGTGGGCTTTATTCTTGAAGGGGAGAAGAAGGAGCTTGTAGATTTCTCTACCAAAACAAGAGCTTTGTTATTATAAACAAAGTTGGAGCCATTTCATCAACTCTAAGGAGTTGATAGGTAAATTTCTACAAACATCCTATGAATGTTTTTGGAGTTTTTTTGTAAATATTACACACAAACATGAGGTGGCCGAAAATTTGCTCTAAAATTTTATATTTTCGCTTCCGTTGTGTTTCCGGCCTCCGTAACCGGTCCGCTTTCAAGTGGTATCCGAGCTAAGGTTACGGTTTTTGTGTAATATTTGCGTAATATTATGTTGAGATCGATTTCTAACCGTTTGAGATTTTTGTGCAACAATAAACATCAAGGCCGAAATTTTTACAAGCAAAACAAAAAAAAAAAAATTTCGGGCTGCCCGAATTATTTCGGGCAGCATGTTCGGGCAGCCTACGGGCTGCCCGGAAAATTCGGTTTTAATAAAAAAAAAAATTTTTTGGTGTTGCCGGAATCCGGCGACGGAGCTCCGGCGACGGCGGTGACGACTAGGGTTTCCAAAAGTGTTTTGGATAATCTTAGTGTCATGGGCCTTGAGATGTTGGGCCATTGGATGGCCAACATAATTTGTGAATTTTAAATGGGCCAAAGTATTTTTGGTGAAAAATGAGTTTTGGGCCCTTAAGTTTAAATTTACAATTGTTGCACATATTTTCTCATAAAATAAATAATTGAAGTGGGACTTTAATTATTTATAGTAAATTGTGATTTACAAGAAATTCGATTATAAATAAATTAATTTGAAAGTAGACAAAGGTGTTTGTATACTTTGTTAATTTAATTTATAATTGTGGCGGTTAGTGATTGGATCAAGATACATAATATTGGATCAATTAATTATAGTGATAATTAATTGATGGTGTATGATATATGATATTGTGCATGAAGGATGATCAAAAGCCCAAGCCCAATTTGCTAGGTGTATGCTAGGATATTTGTGTTGAATGATTGTAATAATTATCAATTTATTAAGTGGGCTTGGTTTATGGCCCGTTCCCACCCCCATGAGATGTATCCCTATGTGCCATGGATATTTAATTGTAAATATTAGAATAGTGGAAGATCAAGATTGGAAGATGGTGGCCTTGGTGATTATGAAGATCGAAGACATGTAATATTGGATGCTAATGTAATAATTTAGTTGCATTGCATCCCTGCATTTACCCTAGGATTGGACCTAGGCCCGTGTTTGGCTCACACGGGCCATTAGTTTTGGGGCGATTGATCATCCTTGTACTGTTTTCTATTTATAATATATGCATGATATGTTATAAATAATGAGTATGTGCGTTATTATTATTATAATAACAAAGTTGCATGAATCCGGCAAACATACGATCAAACATGGCGAGCTTTTAATATAAAATTAATGATGAGACCTTTCAAAATTAAAAACCCTCATTTTGAATAAGATTCAAAATTAATATCAAGTCCGAAAAGGGGAATTATAAATTTGTTTATAATTTCCTTGTCTTCCATCGACAATGGATGCATGATGAACGCTACCCGTACTCGGGGCTCGGCTCATATTATTGGGGGAGCCCTGGGTGCCGGAAAGCTGTGACATCCATTGACATGGTGATGTGAACTACGTGGAACTCCCATGATTTCGGCTCATATTATTGAGGGAACTCATGGCGACCGTCCATTAAGGTTCAAAATCGATGGGTTAGGCTTGACACGTAAAGATGAACGACGTCATATTATTGGGTCCTAATCAAACGTGAGACAAAAGTTTACGTAGAGGGTTGCATGGCGATGCAATTGGAAACTACCTTTTAGGAATTGTGATGGCCGATATTATTCGGGATCACAATTCGCTAATTGGACCTTACGTACCTTCTGAGGAAAGTGTTTCCCGTTTTCACTAGAGGGTAGTGAAAATGTCAAAACAGTGGGAGCGATTATTTATAAAGTAAAAGTCCAAACTTTATATCTTATTAAATATTTTAAAATAGTCATTAACATTTATCTGTTTTACTTTTCAGTACAATCTTTGACATGTCATCAATTCGCAACCCGTTTTCGGTCATTCTCGAAAAACACATACTAACCGGACCAAACTATATCACTTGGCTAAGAAATTTAAAGATTGTCCTAAACTCGGAGAAGATCGCATATACACTTACTGAGGCGCCCCCTGCTGAGGCTCCTATAGGCTGCACTCCTGAGGAATTGCAGACCTACAAGGAATGGTGTGACCATGACTTGAAGGCGAAGTGTTATATGCAGGCTTCGATGAACGATGAGCTGCAAAGGCGATTCGAGGATGCTAAGAATGCTGCTGACATTCATATGCACCTCAAGGAGCTCTTCGGAGAGCAGACTCGGCCTTTGAGGCATGCCACAGTAAAGGAGCTCATCACTTTACGCATGCGAGATGGGACTTCGGTCCATGAGCATGGCCTAAAGTTGATTGGGCTAGTGGACAAGCTCGTGGGCATGGATTTGATCTTGCCATCCGAGTTGACCACGGATGTGCTACTGTTGTCACTGCCTAGCTCTTTCGATCCTTTTGTCGTGAACTTCAATATGAACAAGCTCGAGCCCAGCCTTGAAGAGTTGGTGAACATGCTTGTGACCTTTGAGTCCACAATCAAAAAGGAGAAGCAGGTTCTTTATGTGGGCTCTTCATCTGGCACGAAGACCGGTCCACATGGGAAGGGAAAGAAGCGTTCTTTCCAGCGTACCAAGAAGAGCGAGCCCTTGAAGAGGCAGACTTCGAGTCCCGTTGTGGCAGCCGCGCCAGTGAAGGCTGAAAAGACTGTTGACATCTGTCACCACTGCAAGAAGCCTGGACATTGGAGGCGTAACTGCAGGGAATATCTTGCGCAGAAGGGTTCTGCCAAAGGTATGTTCTATATTGAAGTTAACATCTCGATTAACTCTACTTCTTGGGTATTGGATACCGGCTGTGGCTCACATCTCTGTAATGATTTGCAGGTGATGGGAAGAAGTAGGAGGCTCCGAGAGGGTGAGACCTTCTTGAGGATGGGCAATGGGGCAAGAGTTGCTGCCAAGGCCATTGGAGATGTTTATTTAATATTGAACAATGATTTTAAGCTTATTTTGAGAGATGTTTTGTATGTACCAGACTTGGTTAAAAACATTATTTCCATTTCGATGCTTGATATTGATGGATTTTCTTGTTTATTTTGCAAAGGTGTTTGCAATATTTATAAGAATGAATGTTTAGTTGGTACGGGTGAACTTGAAAACAATCTCTATACCTTAAAATTGAAAGATATTCCACTTAACAATGTCCAAGCAATAACAACAACAAATAAGCGCAAACAAGATACTCTTAATTCGGCACAACTATGGCATGCTCGATTAGGTCATATTTCCCTAAGAAGGATGAACAAGCTAGTGGGAGTTGGCATGTTTGATATGTCCGATATTAATGCTCTCACGACTTGTGAATCCTGTCTAAAAGGAAAGATGACCAAAATTCCCTTTAAGGGCCATGCGGAGCGAGCCAAAGGGTTATTGGATTTGATCCATACCGATGTGTGCGGTCCGCTTAGCATCACCACTAAGCATGGACATGCCTACTTCATCACCTTTACCGATGACCATTCGAGGTATGGGTATGTGTATTTGATGAAATACAAGTCTGAAGCCTTTGAAAGGTTCAAAGAATTCAGAAGTGAAGTAGAGAAGCAATTGGGACGAAGCATCAAGACACTTCGATCGGATCGAGGTGGTGAGTACTTGAGTGCCGAGTTCCAAGAGTATCTAAGGGAGAATGGGATTCTCTCGCAGTGGACTCCGCCCGCTACACCGCAGTTGAATGGTGTTTCGGAGCGTCGTAACCGGACTTTGATGGACATGGTTCGGTCTATGATGGGGTTCACAGAGTTGCCGCCATCCTTTTGGGGATATGCGCTTGAAACAGCGGCAATGTTGTTGAACAATGTCCATACAAAGGCAGTTGACAAGACTCCATATGAGATATGGATGGGTAAGCCTCCCAAGTATTCTTATCTAAGAATATGGGGGTGTCCTGCTTATGTGAAGCAGACAGTGGGAGATAAATTGGATAGTCGATCCATTTTATGCTACTTTGTGGGATATCCAAAGAATTCAATTGGATATTACTTCTATCATCCCCAAGAAACAAAGGTGTTTGTTTCTAGGAACGCAACCTTTTTGGAAAAGGAATTTCTATTGGATAGAAAAGGCGAGATGATAGAACTCGAAGAGGTTCGAGAGACACCCACAGTTGTAGAACCCACACCCGAGAAGCCAAGTGAGGAGATACAAGCTCCTAGAAGAACCGAGAGAGTCTCGAGACCACCTGTGAGGTATGGTCTGCTTCTTGAAGAGGGCCATGATGAGCCTAATCTTGGATGTGATCCAAGGACCTTCAAGGAAGCGTTATCTGATGCCGATTCATCCAAATGGCTTGAAGCAATGGAATCTGAGATGAATTCCATGCATTCGAACCAAGTGTGGAATCTTGTGGATCCACCTGAGGGAACTGTTCCCATAGGGTGTAAATGGATTTACAAGAGGAAACTTGGGGCGGATGGGAAGGTATTGACCTTCAAGGCGCGATTGGTAGCAAAAGGGTATACTCAAAGACAAGGTGTTGACTATGAGGAAACCTTTTCTCCAGTTGCGATGTTCAAGTCCATTAGGATATTGCTAGCCATAGCTGCATGGTTTGACTATGAGATATGGCAGATGGATGTGAAGACAGCCTTCCTTAATGGGGATATTAAGGAAGAAATTTATATGTCTCAACCTGAAGGGTTTACATCCATCGGAAGTGAGCATATGGTATGCAAACTTCAAAGATCTATTTATGGTCTTAAGCAGGCATCGAGGAGCTGGAACCTCAGATTCGATAGTACAATCAAAGAGTTTGGTTTTACTAAGAATCCTGAGGAACCCTGTGTGTATAAGAAGGTCAGTGGGAGTGCTGTGACATTCCTTGTTCTTTATGTTGATGACATTCTACTCATTGGGAATGATGTAGGAATGTTGCAATCAACAAAGATATGGTTAGCAAGTAAGTTCTCAATGCAGGACTTGGGTGAAGCATCTTTTGTATTGGGAATACAGATCTATCGAGATAGATCAAGAAGATTGCTTGGTCTCACCCAGTCCACATACATTGATACCATCGTGAAGCGGTTCTCGATGGATGAGTCCAAGAGAGGACATCTACCAATGTGTCATGGCGTGTCCCTATCCAAGTCTATGTCTCCCAAGACTGATGCAGAGATAGAGGCGATGACACGAATTCCGTATGCTTCGGCTATTGGTAGTATCATGTATGGGATGATATCTACACGTCCTGACGTGGCATTTGCACTAAGTGTAGTGAGTAGATATCAATCCAACCCTGGTCTTCCACACTGGAAAGCTGTGAAAGACATCCTCAAGTATTTGAGAAGGACCAATAAGTTGTTTTTGGTCTATGGGGGTGGAGAACTAAAATTGGAAGGCTATACCGACTCTAGCTTCCAAAGCGATATTGATGACTCGAAGTCAACCTCCGGATTCATATTCATGCTCAATGGTGGTGCTGTCTCTTGGAAGAGTTCCAAGCAAGACAGTACTGCGGATTCCACCACTGAGGCAGAATACATTGCTGCATCGGCTGCAGCAAAGGAGGCTGTTTGGATTAGGAATTTCGTCCAAGAGTTGGGCGTCATTCCAAATGGAGTTGCTCCTATCCCGGTGATGTGCGACAACACGGGAGCCATAGCTCAGGCGAAGGAGCCAAGGTCTCATCAGAAGTCCAAACACGTATTGAGAAAGTACCACATCCTCAGAGAGATCGTGGAAAGAGGAGATGTCGTGATTGACAAAGTCGGCTCCGCAGATAATGTTGCTGATCCACTAACTAAGCCTTTACCAGGACCATCGTTCGAGAAGCATCGCGAATCAATGGGTCTAAAGTATATAGGTAGTTGGCTCTAGTGCAAGTGGGAGATTGTTAGAGTAGGTGCACGTCGAGCCAAGTGTTGGCCGACTGTTCACAATGAAACTCTTTGTATAAACGATCTTTATTTTAATAATATTTCAATTTATTAATTTGGCGCATCTTTATCTTGATACCCATGCTTGTTGCATAGATAAAGTCCTTGAATATACAAATAGTAGAAAGAATATGAGATGCTCATATGATGAGTATCATGAAACTCATATTTGGAATACTGTATATTCTAAACCGTTCCTAGTCGATTCAGCCGCCACTAAGAAGGATAAAGGCCGCTCGAGTTAGAGACTAGTATCTGCGATGTGAGTACCATGTTTCATTGGTAGGGGACATTGTGATGTCCGAGCATGCAGATAGGTGCTCCTTGTAGAGTGCACTGAACAACCCTCCATAAAAGGACTTTCCAAGTGGTTCTCACTTATCGAGTGGAAAAGTCCTGGTTTATGGTTGTACAGAATTAGTCCTTATGACCCGGGACAACATTGAGACTCTATGTGCTAGCGTTTCACTTTGACTTGTTTACCGACTCTTATGGGGTCATTAGGTGGCAAGGTTGGGTGTTACGGCGAAACATATAGGAGTCGATGCATTGTAGTCGGGGATTCACCGCTTACCTACGGGTATGGATATCCTATGTGTTTTTCATGTATATGTGGGTTGAAATCTCTGATCAGAGTATGGTGGTAATTATGAAAGGGGTTTCATAGATTACACCATCGATGCAACCACAACATGACACATAGTATCGATTCATTGACAACTCTCGATAGACCAATAGTTGTCGAATCGGTCGGGATATATGAGTTGAAGGGACCGTACTGTACGCTAACCATAATTGAATGGTTCTTGCAGGCACTATCATGTGATACCTAGGGAATCACGTAAGCGATGCTGCTAGGCGTTTAACGTGATTGGTTGGGTACTATCAGACTTGAGTTCTGACGTTCTTACTATCAAGGAGTTGATAAGTAAGAATGGAGCAATTGGGGTATGCTCGAATAAGGACATGTTTAGTCCGAATCACATTGAGATGTGAACCCACGGCTAGTTGTATCAATGAACCATTGAGGGCCACACAAGTACTTGCTTTGTAAATCCCGAAGAGAAGTAAAATAGTTCAATGTGTTGAACGACTTATAAATGTGTTTATAAGCGTAAAGAAAAATAGAAGTATGACTTCTAAGAGAGAAATATAAATTTTAATTTATGGAAGTGTTCCTAAGATTAAAATTTGGCCAAGTAAATAATGTAGTTGAAAATTGTGATTTTCATAAACATTATTGGGGACTAAATTAAATTAATTCAAATGTTGAATTAATTAAACACTAGTGGACCTAGTAGAGTCTAAATAATTAAATTAATTCAAGTGTTGGATTAATTAAATAATATTGAGTCTTGTAGAGCTCAATTAAAATAATTATTTAAACTAGTGGGACTTGAGTAAATTCAAGTAATATTTAATTTATCTCAAATGTGTTTGAGATAATTAAAATTTAGTCCATGGTTTTTAATGTGATTAAAAACCATATTATATGCATGAAATTCTAGGGTTTGCATGCTTTGGGGAGGTGAAGGGTTGGAGACTAGGCATGCAACTTTTTGCAACTTTTGAGAGACAACTTTTGTCAAGACCTAGGCTAGTCTCCCACACTCCTCATCCATCACACCTTGGCCGAAAATTAGAGGGATATTCTCTCAAATTTTTCTTTCCTTTGTTCTTCATTTTCTTGGAGAAAAATTCTTCTCTTTGATAAATCCTTAAGTTTTTCTAGTGCAAAACTTAAGGGGATTTACATAGCCAAGTGGTGGGCTTTATTCTTGAAGGGGAGAAGAAGGAGCTTGTAGATTTCTCTACCAAAACAAGAGCTTTGTTATTATAAACAAAGTTGGAGCCATTTCATCAACTCTAAGGAGTTGATAGGTAAATTTCTACAAACATCCTATGAATGTTTTTGGAGTTTTTTTGTAAATATTACACACAAACATGAGGTGGCCG
Source organism: Primulina eburnea (assembly GCF_022965805.1). NCBI lineage: Eukaryota > Viridiplantae > Streptophyta > Magnoliopsida > Lamiales > Gesneriaceae > Primulina > Primulina eburnea. Next base: position 30,938,819 of record NC_133101.1, read on the forward strand.
AAAATTTGCTCTAAAATTTTATATTTTCGCTTCCGTTGTGTTTCCGGCCTCCGTAACCGGTCCGCTTTCACTTCTCTCGTCTGAAGTTCGAATTCATAGGATTTAAGATCGGAAAATAAGTTGTGTAATTCCACCTTGTTCAGGTCTTTAGATTCTCTCATTCCTATTGTCTTAACATCCCATTTTTTGGGAAGACCACGAACAACTTTCAATACAATTTCTTTATTTGAGTGCACTTTCCCAAGTGTATTCAGTTCGTTTATATGTTACTGACTTGTTCATCATATTAATTCATTGATTCTTCAGTCCTCATCTTGATATTATCAAATTTTTGTGCAGTGACTGAGGGTTTGTTCTCCTTCGTTTACTCGTTGTCTTCGCATAATTGATTCAGTTTTTCCAAAATTTCTTTCGTTGTTCTGCACATCTTGATCTTGCTGAAGGTGATTATATCCAGTGTTTTTTTTAGAATATCATTTTCTACATTCCTCACATGGTTTCTCAATGCGGTGAGGTGATCCATCAGTTATAGCTATGGATGTATTTCCTTTCATAATCCTCATTGGTCCGTCAGTTGTGACGTACAACATATCATCATCTTCTGCAGTTAGATGAGCCTGAATTTTGATTTTTCAGTCATCAAATTCTTCTCTTAAAAACATAAGGATTTTTGTAAAATAAGACATGGTGATTAGGCATATAGATATAAAGTATTCAGGAACAAGATCAACACCGCTCTGATACCGTTTGTTAGGATCGGTTTGATTGGTCAAAGTGTTTAGAAATGGGGGTTGAATAAACACTTAAAGATTTTTGGCTCTTTTTGAAATAGTGAATCAGTTTAGTGATAAATTGAATTCAAGAATCTTGTTTGTCAATATCAGTCAATTAACTGATTAGAGTGCGGAAATAAACTAAATGATTGATTGACTACTTAAAGAATAGCTGAAACAATGAACATGAAGATTTATGGATGTTCGGAGACTTCAATCACTCCTATGTCACTCCTTCTATCACAAGGATATGTTTTCATTAAAAGACTTTGAATGATAACAGAACTAATCCACTTCAGTTTGGACTAAAACACTGCCAAAATTAAACTCTTAGTTTCTTACAACTTATCAGTACAAAATTGAAGCACAATTGATCTAAGAAGATCAAATATATCAATATAATGCGCTAGTAATTTCGGTCAAAGGATAGCCTCAATACTATGAATATATCTATGAAGTGTGAGCTTTTGTGTAAGAATATTGCAACTGATCGTGTATAACTGAATCTTTCAAATGTTCTCAAATCTGTAAATCAACAAATTCTCAGCTATTTATAGGCTTTGCTTCCAACGGTAACATTGATTGCATTAATTAATACTTATGTGTTGATTTGTCATTTTTTAATATGTCAACATTCTTCTGAAAATAATAAGACGTTGCAGTCAACTAAAGCGGCGCTCCTTCTGTTAGTTGTATTCTACTATAAAAGATTTGTCGGTTGATAGTTGATCTTAACTGATGACGTGTAAAAATGATCAGCAGTTCGACTTTTTGACAGATCAGTTGAACTGACTATATGACTGATCAGTTAAACTGACTTTGGCTTCCTGTTTAGTTTTAGTTGATAGTTCAGTTGTCTTTACATATTCAATTTTACTTTGTTCAGTTCGATTGCATCCGATCATATAATTATTAATCTTCAGTTTGAATGACTTCAGTTTGAATTACTTCAGTTCAAGTAGTTTCAGTTATATGACCTCAATTCAGTTGGCTTCAGTTCAGCTAATCAGTTCTGCAAATTTTTCAAACTCCGAAACTTTTAATTCTAACATAGTATTTGTCTTGGGAAATCAGTGATAGAAATAGATGAACCAAATTACTACGAGAAAAATATTTGAGGCAAGATCTTGACTCTTTTTCCTTAAATCGATATTGTTCCGCCCAGGTACTCATGGTAGTTGGAAATTCGTTCCCAACATACAACGACTTCAAAATGATAGCACTAAAAATTTTTAAGCCACACGAGCTTTGACAATGCTTAGAACACTATCAAGATGGAACACACAATTTTCAATTTCAAATTTTAAGTGTTAAACTTAAAAATCCAATTCCAAGAAATTAAATTTCTGAAAACTTGGATTTAAGCGCAAATACATAAAACTAGAAAGTAACTCTCGAATTTAATTCCAAATTATGAATTTAAGCGTATGAGCTTAGAAAATTCAAACTCGAGATTTTATATCTTCAAAATTTGTATTTTAAGCGCGAATAATTGAAAATTCGTATATATAACTAAACTTAGAGAGAAAGGAGAAGAAAAGAACAAATGAATAGAGTCCTTAATTATAGAATATGAAAAGAATTAAATAAAAAGAAATACATCTTCATGAAATACATTGCATTAAAGGATCGAATATGAAGTGGCTTAAAATTCGAATTATGGAATTCAAAAATACTTAAATAGATGTAATAGATAAAATTATCTGTTTTTTGTATTTTCGGTTTATATCATATTAATGCACCTACAGGTGTTCCAATGTGTGATATAGGATAGGGCTGCATTAAAGTCAACAAAATTTTATATATTACCATTATCCAATTTCAAATGCCCTACAGTTGTGATTGTCAGAAAAATGAGTATATTATTCATTTAGAATTGATAAAAAAATTCTAACGAGTTACATGACGAACGAAATTATTTCTCGATTACTAATTAGGTTGAATGAGAAATTAGCCGAGTTCGAACTTTTTCGAGTGAAAAAATTGAATTGAAATGATTTATATATATATATATATATATATATATATATATATATATATATAATTAAAATATAATAAGCGCACAGTGTATCGATTACCGAGAATTGAATAAGGTAACGATCAAGAACAAATACCCATTACCAAAGATCGAGGATTTATTCGATCAGTTATAGGGAACTCCAGTGTTCTCTAAGATAGATCTACATTCTGGGTATCATCAACTGAAGGTAAAAAATGCAGACGTTGATAAGACAACCTTCATAACTATATATGGGCACTACGAGTTCTTAGTGATCTCATTTGGACTGATGAATGTTCCAGCGATTTTATGGACCTAATTAATCGAGTATTTCAGCTCTACCTAGATCAGTTTGTCAAAGTATTCATTAACAACATTCTTATATACTCGAAGATCCATGAGGAACACAGTCAACATTTGAGTACAGTTTTGCAAGTCTTACAGAGTCATAAATTTTTTGCGAAATTCAGTAAGTGTGAATTCTGGTTATAGAAAGTAACATTTTTGGGACATATCATATCTTGCACTGGCATTGAGGTGGATCCAGCTAAAGTGAAAGTAGTAAAAGAATGGGTTGAGTCGAAAAACGCGCCAGTGATCCGTAGTTTCCTAGGGTTGGCAGGTTGCTACAGGAATTTTATTCAGGGTTTTTCCTCGATTGCAATTCCACTCACTTCATTTACTAAGAAAAACGCTATTTTTTTATGGATTGATGAAAGTCAGAAGAGCTTCAATACTTTGAAGCAAGCTCTTATCACAGCGCCAATTTTAGCTATGCCATCAGGGCAAGGTAATTTTATGCTCGGTTTAGGCACAATATTGATGCATCATGGTCGGATTATAGCATATGCCTCCAGGCAGTTGAAAATGCATGAGAAAAATTACCCTACTCATGATCTTGAATTAGCTGTCGTTGTCGTTACGTTGAAGATATGGAGACATTATTTGTACGACGAGAAATGCCAGATATTCATTGATCACGAGAGTCTCAAGTGCTTCTTCACGTAGAAAGAGCTGAATATGAGACAAACACGGTAGTTGGAGTTAGTAAAAGACTACGATTGCAAAATTAGCTACCATCCAGGGAAAGCTAATGTTGTGGAAAATGCTTTGAGCAGGAAAGTAACAATCGGAGCACAGCTGTCAGCGCAGAGATCTCTTCAGTTAGAGATTCAAAAGTTTGGCCTAGAAGTTTTCCTAAGGGCAAAGCTCCGAAGTTGTCTAATCTGACAGTCCAGTCTTTTTTGCAAGACCGAATCCGTAGAGGTCAGCCTTCAGAAGAACAGTTATAGAAATAGAGACTGAAGGATGAAGCCAAGGGCAGTGTACTCTATGCAGTATCCGATGGTATTGTGAGGTACAGAGGAAGGATGTGGGTGCCCATTGTTGATTCGATCAGACAGGATATTTTGACAGAGACATATACATCTCTGTATTCTATCCATCCAGGGAGTACCAAGATGTACAAGGATTTACAGATGCTGTATTGGTGGCCAGGGATGAAGCGGGACATCTGCCATTTTTTATCCGAATGTCTCACTTGTCAGCAATTGAAAGCAGAGCATCAGAGGCCAGCAGGGATGCTTAAGCCGCTCTCTATTCCCGAGCAGAAATGGGAGAATATCACCATGGATTTCCTTCTTGGATTTCCGAGGTCAGTCAGAGGATGTAATCCCATTTGGGTTATAATGTATCGACTTACTAAATCGACACACTTCTT